>NC_071998.2:22897219-23210196 GCF_028885655.2 Pongo abelii | reverse complement strand
GGCTCCAGCTGGGTCCCACAGTAGGCATTTTCAAAGCCGAAGACCACGTCCTCCCTTCTAGGAGGAGTCCATCCACAGGGCCCTGGCCATGCCCACAGGATCCCCTAGGGGCTGCCCGCTGTGTTGTCCACGGGGCTGAGTTCTGGAGCCAGTACCGGATTAATGTGACTGAGGTGAACCCACTGGGTGCCAGCACACGCCTGCTGGATGTGAGCTTGCAGAGCATCTGTGAGTACCCACCCCAGACCCCCATCATAGAGACCCCAAATGGACTCAGATCTCTCCACTCCCACAGCTCCCAGTTTCCTCCCAACATAGACTCCATTTCACACAGAGAAGGCCCTGTGGAGCCTGAGAAGGCAAAGGGATCAGAGCCCAGGAGGCATGGTTATTTCAGCACACACTCTAGAGGCTGCTGCTGCTACCCACACTGCCGGATTGGCTGCCTAGCCTCAGAGCAGGCCCTGCTCTGGGCCCTGTACCGAATGCAGCCATATGTCATGTCCTCCCTTGCTGGCCCCTCCTTCCTTGACCTGTGCATGGGAGTGGGACACTAAAACTCTAGCTGGAATTTGGGCCAATTTGTCTTCCTTGGATGAAAATAAGAATTGCTCTTTTATTCACTCAACAAGCACTTCAAAAGTCCACCCGCAGATCTCAGGTGGTTTCTTTTTTTCTTTCTCTTCCTTTTTTTGTTGAGATAGGGTCTCACTTTGTGCCCAGGCTGGATGAAGTTCAGTGGTGTGATCTTGGCTCACTGCGGCCTGCAACTTCTGGGCTCAAGCTATCCCCTCACTTCAGCCTCCCAAGTAGCTGAGATTACAGGCATGTGCCACCATGTCTGGTTAATTTTTAAAGTTTTTTGTAGAGACAGGGTTTTGCTATGTTGCCCACGCTGGTCTCAAACTCGTGGCATCAAGTGATCCTCCCGCCTCAGTCTTCCAGAGTGCTGGGATTACAGGCACGAGCCACCACACCCGGCCTCAGCCCATTTCATAATACAGATGACCGGTCTGAGTCTAATGGATGATCAAGTTTAAGATTTCCCCTCCCCTCTCAACAGTGTCTGGCTAAGGCTCCTTTAAACACACACTTTGGGAAGTGGTGGGGAAGTGACGGAGACCCATAGCCTACCCTAACTTTGTGTCTTGATGCCCTTAGTGCGCCCTGACCCACCCCAGGGCCTGCGGGTAGAGTCGGTACCAGGTTACCCCCGACGCCTGCGAGCCAGCTGGACATACCCTGCCTCCTGGCCGCGCCAGCCCCACTTCCTGCTCAAGTTCCGTTTGCAGTACCGTCCGGCGCAGCATCCAGCCTGGTCCACGGTGAGGCCTGGAGTGTGTCCCAACCCGCGGCTGTGGGTCCTGTCTCTGATTTCATGATCCTGGGTGTTCTGTATAGCTTTCCAGTGCTGGCAGGTCACTGAAGACCCAACACTTCCCTGTGGGCCAGGCTTTGTACTGGGTGCTGGGTTGCAGCGGTGACTGACAGACTGAATGTCTGTCCTGTGGGCTATAACTATGATGTAAAGCCCATCTGTGGGAAGATAGCAATGGCTTTTAAAAAAATAACTCTTTTTTTTTTGAGAGGGAGTCTCGCTCTGTCACCCAGGCTGGAGTGCAGTGGTGTGATCTCGGCTCACTGCAACCTCCACCTCCCGGGTTCAAGCAATTCTTCTGCCTCAGCCTCCCGAGTAGCTGGGACTACAGGTGCCCACCACCATGCCTGGCTAATTTTTGTATTTTTAGTAGAGATGGGGTTTCACCATATTGCCCAGGCTGGTCTCGAACTCATGACCTCACGATCTGCCCACCTCGGCCTCCCAAAGTGCTGAGATTACAGGTGTGAGCCACGGCACCCGGCCTAAAAATAACTCTTAGGAAAAGGAGTGCCTTTCACCTAGAGGCACATTCTCCTACAAACACTCATATACTCAGCTAAGGATAGCAGTGAATTTGTGTCTCAGGAGATGTTAAAGATTGGCTGGTATCAGGACTAGGGAGCAGCAGCATCAGATAATAACTAATATTTATTTAGTGCTGCCTGCCTGTGGGGTACCTGGCTACACTTTTTGCATACATTGTTTTGTTTAGGTGTATTCACCTCTATTTTACAAATGAAGAAACTGAGTCACAGAGAGGCCCAAAGGGTCATTCAATATGTGGTTCACCAAAGATTTGAACCCAGGCCGCCTGATGCCACAGCCTCTCTAAGTAATCACTACTGCCGTCTTACAAACACTAGGTGTAGACTCAGCCCCACCAGACACCCAACATGAGACCTAGACAGCTCCACTAGGCTTTAGGATGAGACTGGGAGCAAGGGGTGCTCTTTGTAGATGGTGGCTGGGAAGGCCCTGCACTTACAAGCTGGGTAACAGTGAGTCATGTTTACCCCCAGGTGGAGCCAGCTGGACTGGAGGAGGTGATCACAGATGCTGTGGCTGGGCTGCCCCATGCTGTACGAGTCAGTGCCCGGGACTTTCTAGATGCTGGCACCTGGAGCACCTGGAGCCCGGAGGCCTGGGGAACCCCGAGCACTGGTGAGAGACAAAGCCAAAGAAAAGGGCAGAGGCCCCATCCCAAAGCATCTATCAGCTGAACCAGTTCCAAAAGACAGCCAGGTGGCACATGCCCTGCCCACACAGGCACGGCAATTGCTGCCCCAGACTTCAGACTTGTTTGCCTACAGCCCTGTCTTAGCTTAAGTCCTGCCCCTTGGCCTCCACTCCTGCAGTTACAGGCTCCACTTCTACAAGCTTGGAGCTTGCCATGCTCCCTAGGAGCTGGCCATGCCCTATCAGGCTCCTCCTCCTAGGTACCTTGACTTCCAACCTAGGCCTTGGCCTAGAGCACAGGACGTGACCCCCGTCCCCACCAGCGTATGGACACTTATTGGGTCTTGCCTTCCTTTAGGGACCGTACCAAAGGAGATACCAGCTTGGGGCCAGCTACACACGCAGCCAGAGGTGGAGCCTCAGGTGGACAGCCCTGCTCCTCCAAGGCCTTCCCTCCAACCACATCCTCGGCTACTTGGTGAGCTTGGGCAGATGGGCAAGACTTGTAAAGGACTGAAAACCCCAGAGAAAAGGGGACACCGAGCTTGGTCAGGCTTGCTCTCAGTGACATGTGGCCCTCCCCCTCAGATCACAGGGACTCTGTGGAGCAGGTAGCTGTGCTGGTGTCTTTGGGAATCCTTTCTTTCCTGGGACTGGTGGCTGGGGCCCTGGCACTGGGGCTCTGGTAAGTGACTGCCATTGGTCCCTCAGCCTCTGATCCTCACAAATGCTCTGATGCCCATAGACCACATTCATCTCCACCCTTCATGACTGCCCGCTGAACCTGTCTGATTCTGGAACTACCTCCCCATACCTCCATCCCCCATGCCCCACTTGATTTTAACTGATTCCTCTCCTGACCCTTTACTAATAAACCCTTTGGAGGAGACTGAGATACCCCACATTGTTGGAGAGACAGCTGACTTTCTATGCCCCAGGCTGAGGCTGAGACGGGGCGGGAAGGATGGATCCCCAAAGCCTGGGTTCTTGGCCTCAGTGATTCCAGTGGACAGGCATCCAGGTGAGTAGGACATCCAGATTTGGACTTGGAGATGTGTGCCCCTATTTTGAATGTCCAGATTAAAAGCTGGCTGCCCTAGTCATTTTAAACATGCTGGGAATCCAAGTTGGGTCTCCTCATTTTAATGATGTCTAGGCTGAGGGCTGGGCCTTTCATTCTTGAGTCCCTGGGCTCAGAAGTAGGTCTCTTTCCCTCCTCTCAGGGTACTGAGGAAGGACCCCAGGTGGATTTCCCTTCAGGGTATTAGTATTAGTATTAATACTCTTCCAGGGTATTAGACTCAGAGCTGGATATTCATCCTTTTTTTTCCAGGTGTCTTGGATCAGTGCTAGGTCCCCTCCTTCATTCTTAATGTGCCTGGGCCCAGAGCTAGGTCCACTCCCGTATCTTCAGTGTGTTGAAGAGGCTCCCTCAGAGCTGGGCTCCTCTACTCATCTTAAGAGTCTTAAGCTTAGACCTGAGTCACCTTCCTCATTCTCAGGGTGTCTGGGCCAAGATCTGGTCTTACTGTCTCTCCTGATTTGCCTCCTGCTTCTTCTAGGAGCTCCAAACCTGTAGCGGACCCAGGAGGGCTTCGGCAGATTCCACCTATAATTCTGTCTTGCTGGTGTGGATGGATGGACAGATAGAAACCATGCAGGACAGTAGATCCCTATGGTTGGGTCTCAGCTGGAAGTTCTGTTTGGAGCCCATTTCTGTGAGACCCTATATTTCAAATTTGCAGCTGAAAGGTGCTTGTACCTCTGATTTCACCCCAGAGTTGGAGTTCTGCTCGAGGAACGTGTGTAATGTGTACATCTGTGTCCATGTGTGACCATGTGTCTGTGAGGCAGGGAACATGTATTCTCTGCATGCATGTATGTAGGTACCTGGGGAGTGTGTGTGGGTCCTTGGCTCTTGGCCTTTCCCCTTGCAGGGACTGTGCAGGTGTGAATAAAGAGAATAAGGAAGTTCTTGGAGATTATACTTAGAGATTATTATCCAATGCTGCTTTATTATTTGGCTATTGGGGGCTTCAGCCCATTTTCCTTAGCATCCCAAAATTCAGCTTGGGCAGAGTCCCGTGGAGCTTTCTCTCTTGGTGCTCAAACCACTGTGACAGGCTGGGGTTCTGGGGGTGGATGCAGATGCTGCGTTGAGCCAGGTGAAGCCTGGGTAGAGAAAGGTCCAAAGCTATGACCATAGCTTGGGGATGAGATTAGGGTCATCCCCAATGACCCTAATTAGGGGTTAGGAGCAAGGACCAGATGAAAACCTGAGTTGGTATCAGAATTAGCAGTTAGGGCTGGGGTTGGGATCAGCATTAGGGGTTGGGACTGAGGTCAGAGTCAGGGGTATCAGGGGTGGGAGCTCACACGAAAGCCTGGAGGTGACAGTCCCCATCAGCCTCCTGCAGTTCCACCTGGATGACCTTTCTCAGTAGCTTGTCTGAGAGTGGCTTTCGGTAGAGCTGAGTACAGCAGGCAGTGCTGGGTGGCAGTAGGAATGCTAGGGGGCAACAGGGCCATGTGTTCAGAGGGATCCTGACCAAGAACCTCTCTGCCAGATAGCTGGAGGTTAGGTTGGATTTCCTGGGTCTTTTTCAACTTCATCCCATTCACCCAGACCCCCAGCTTTCTATACCCCCAAGTACTCACCTGCTGTAGGGTCTGGGCTCAGGAGCAATGACAGCAGCAGGAGGCTGCAGAAGGTTGAGGGCCCCTTCATGTTGCTCAGCCTAGACTCTTCCTTCTCTCTCTCTCCTCCTCCCCTACCTTTTATCTGGGTGTCTTTTACCTGGGGCACTAGGTGAGTCAGAGGCAGTTGGAGATGTATTGTAGTAACCTGTGACACTCCTGGGCCCTAATTCTCGGCCTGTTGCCACAGACTCCTTCCTCATCTAGGATAGCCATTTCCCATGTGCTCCTAAGCCCTGGGCAGTGAAGCTGGGGAAAGGATTAGTGTGTGATGTAGAGACTGATAGAACAATGAGTAAGGGCAGTCAAGCATCCACAGCAGCATCTAATGATAGACATTCACACTCAAATACCCATAACCACACATTCAAAGTCACTCCTCAATCACTTGGTCAACCTCACAAAGTCATACTCATGATCAGACAACCATAGACAAAATTATATAGCCCCGGTTATACTCAAAGTCCCTCTCCCACCCAGTTGTGTTTTCACAGTCATCCAATCACAAGCAAATTCACACTAGCACACACAGATTCTGATAGGGGAGTTGTGAGTGGGGTGGGAGCAGAGGGCAGGCCAGCACCAACTTGCCTTCACCTTCTCCTCCCCACTTCCTGGCTTGGCCTGCCTGTCTTATCAGAAGAAACTGATGGGAATGGGTCCCTAGAGCAGGACCTTCTGGCTGAGGAGGGTTCTTGGCTGAGGCCAGCCACATTCAGAGAAGCTGGGGGAAGGCCCTTTATGGTAATATTAAGGGTGTTTTGGAGATGCTGAGGTGGGGCAGCTTTCCCAGGATGATGAGACAGGGAGGAAAGGTGGGGTAGATAAGGAGGGAAGATAAAAGCTCTTTGGTGCTAGGTTACTGTTGTCAAAACAGGTAAAAGGCCCAATGAATCTTACCTTCCTGTTTTTGTCTAGTCCTGTTCCAGGAATGCCAACCTCTTGCCAGCAGGGGCCTAGGGTCTCCAGATCCAGTCCCTGACTTGTTGAAGACATCGGACTCAAGCACTCAATTACATCTTTGTTTTACTCAAATTCCAGCCTCCTTCCTGGGCCTGGAGGAACATCCCCCCTCCCTACCCGGGTTCAGTCACACCCTCATGTCCAACTGCTATACCCCCTGCATCCCACCCTCCAGGTATAGCCGCTTCTCTCCTAATCCCATACCCAGCTGTCACTCCGTTCTTTACCCCCTCCCCGCAATGCAAAGCTCCTATTCATCTTTATCCAGTCCTTTCCAGGAAGCTGGGAGCTGCCTAGGGTGGGGGTATGCTGCCAAGTTCAGTGCCCCTGGCTCCTTTAAGAATTTCCCACTCCTGGTCCAGGGATCTCAATCTGCAAGTCCTGCTCTATATTTGAAACATAAACCAAGTCATAACGCAGTAATCCAGCCCTTATCTTGTTGCAGTCGTCTGCTGTAGGGTCAGCCACTCTCTATGGAGTAGGCTTTCTTTTGGGATAGGGCTTAGGCCTTTCTCTTGTGTCCCAAGGCTTGTTGGGTGTAGCCACTGAGGAAATCCCAAGGAAATCTCCCAGGTTCCTCGGTCTTGTCATAGACCTTCTTCATCAGTTGGCTGTGCGCTACCTACTTTCTGGTCTTCCCTGGACTTGTCGGTCCAGAGGCCTTCGGAAGGCAGAAAACAAATGCTTTTGGGTGTGCACCCATCTCTCCCCTTTAAGACCAAGTCTTCTCCCCAGCCACAATCTGCTGTAGCTTTGGCCCCAGCCAGAAACTGGGCCGTCTGTTTCTTTAACTTAATCTTGTGGTGCCCTTTCTGGTGCTGGGTCCAGTCCCTAACTGAAGGCAGGCCCACATAGCAGTCCCTGATTCTCACCACTTGAGGAGTTAGTGGGTCCCAGGCTGATTGGGTGACAGAAGGGGGCGGCAGAGAGCAGTGGACCTTGGACTCTCCTAGGGAGGGAGCAAGAACTGTTAGGTAGGCTGATGCCAAGGATCTCTAAACTTGGGATCAGACTGGAGGAGCCAAAAGCTGGGGTATGAACTGTAGAAAAGGTCGCCAACCCAAGTCGCTCCTCTGTGGCAGGCAGCTTCTAGGAAATCTCCCCCTCTTATCATTTACAGCCTGCATCCTACACCTCTGCTTAAAATGTTTTAGATACACTCCCAGCAGAGAAGATTCTTCAGACAGCTGGCAAAGTTCTGGCTCCGAGGAAGGGAGTAACAGGCAGGATTATTTAATTTTCTCCATATAGGCGACTCACAGTATGGGTTTTTGGGGGTTGGGATTGGGGGAGACAGTCATTGATAGTAACAGGAAGCCTGACACTGATGAGGGGCTTTGACGTGGAAGGGCACCCTTCCAGGGAGGGACGTCCTGTCAGTACGGAACAGAGCCAGTGTGGGGAGGGGCGCTCGGCTCGAATGGCGACAGCGGCGGCAGAGTCAGGAGGTCAGTACGGTGGGCTTCGGTTTAAATCTTTAATGCACTGCCTGGCTGGGCAGCGGCGGTGGGGCTGCGGCGGGGGAGGCCACGACCCGAGCGCTGGGGAGTAGGACCCAGGCCGCTGGACAGACAGCTCATCAGGCCTCGCAGAGGCTCCAGCTTCTGCTCCCCGGGGTGCGCCGAGCTGTGGGGCGACCCGACACTGGCATGAGGCGGGGCGGGAGCTACCGGATTCCCCCCGATGGATCCTCAGAGACTGAGTCCCGTCCATGCCCAGGGCGGGTCCGCGGTATCGCAGCCCCCTCACCTCCGCTCCCTCCGCCACATGCGAAGCCAGGGGAAAAAGTAGAAACAGCCCCAGTAGATCCTGCAGAGAGAGGGCAGAGCCGGGCGGGGCGGGGCGGGGCGGGGAGGAGCTGACCCTACAGACTCCGCCCTGCGGTGCCTCGCCCTCGAGGAAGGCTCCGCCCCGCTCCTAAAAGCGGCTCCCTTCGCGCCCACGCCCCTGGGAGGCTCGCCCTGCCCACCCCTCGCCCCCGCAGAACTCCACCCTCCCCCACCCCGGAGCCGCCTGGTTCCTCCTCCGCAGAACCCGCCTCCACTCACTCCTCCTCCGCCTCCAGCGCCACCTCGTATCTCCTCATTCCCGACATGTCCTGGGCTCCGAACGTCTCCTGGGGAGCGGCATGATTGAATCAGGGATTCCCTAGCCCCAGGTCCCCTTCTCCGTCATTCTAAGGGCGAAGCTGCCCAGTTCTCAGGTAATCTGAGGCTGATGCCCCCGGGAAGCCTCAGTTGCCACCACGGGACAGGGTGGGCTTGGAGATTTGGGAGGCACTGGAAGTTAAGGGGTGAGGAGGCCGGTCATCTCCGGGGCCTGGGGCATTTAGGGGGCCAGGGCGAGAGGTTTGGCGGTCATGGGGCTGGGAGATTTGGGGCCCTGGGTGAGGATTTTCAGGGGCTGGGGTCACCTGGAGGGGGGGCTGAGAGGGGTCAGCGCAGCCTAAACTCCCGCCCTCCCTGGCTCCACCCCGGAAACGGACCGTTACTATTACGTCACAGGGATGCCGTTGCGCACTAGGTTTGCCTGTCCCCCGGAAGGGGTGGGATGTGCATGTCTCCCAGAGGAGGCGGAGTCGAAACGTCATCTTACGGGGTGAGGCCAGGGGCGGAGTCGGTTGATTAAGATGCGGGCAAAGGACCCTCTTTTATAGTTGTCAAGTCAGGTTTTGGAGCTACACCTTGGGGGGCCGAGGCTTCCGCAGCAGGCAGCAAGAAAAGAGAGTTGGGACTAAGTCCAGTACTGTTTTCCCAATCCCCACGTCTCCTCTACCCCTCCCTGGGCTTCTGCCCTGCCAAGTGCCTCTCTTGCCTGCCTCCCTCCCCTTGTATGACCCTGGGCTGAGGAGGAATAGGTCCTCAGATAGAGTCCAGTCTAGAAAAGGCCAGGTTACGGAAATACCTGGTTGAGTGGCCTCGGCTAAGTCACTGAATGGCCGGAGGGTCATTGCCCTTCCTCTCTGGCCTGAGACCTATCTTCCTGTGATTTTTTTTTTTTTTTGCTACATTCATTCAATCAACAAATATTTGCTGAATGACCACCTGTGTTAGGCACTGTGCTGGGCATGGGGATGTAGTAGTAAAGAAGACAGGTGGCCGGGCACGGTGGCTTTCGCCTTTAATCCCAGCACTTTGGGAGGCCGAGGTGGGTGGATCACGAGTTCAGAGTTCAAGACCAGCCTGGCCAAGATGGTGAAACCCCGTCTCTACTAAAAATACAGAAGTTAGCCTGGCGTGGTGGCAGGCTCCTGTAATCCCAGCTACTCGGGAGGCTGAGGCAGAGAATTGCTTGAAACTGGGAGGCGGAGGTTGCTATGAGCTGAGATCGCACCACTGCACTCCAGCCTGGGTGACAGAGTGAGACTCCGTCTCAAACAAAACAAAACAAAACAAAAAACAAAGAAAACAAAACAAAACAAAACAAAACACAAGACAGGCGCCTTGTCTGCCCTCTGAGAGGTAGGGGTAGAGCTGGGAGGATCAAAAGAGAATAGTGAGATTGTTACTATAAATGGAGCAGGCTGGCTGGAAGAAGTAGAAGGTGCCAAGAAAGGGCAATTAACCCAGTGTGGGAGGTTGGAAATAGCTGCCCCAGACCTCTGACATCCCAGTCAAGGCCTAATACTGAGCTGTAGTTGGTTTGAGTAAGGGGAAAGACAGTCTTGGGGCTGGGCTGACTGTATAGGAGGGAGTGACCAGAAATAAGTGGGGTGAAAGTTTCCTCTGGTTGAAATGTGAGGAATGGATACCCCTCTTCTGTCCCCCATCCCACCCTCTTTCTCCCTCTCATTCTTGTCTTCCCTTGCCTGAGCCACATACAGATAGCAGACAGAGAGATCCATGGGTGCTAGGTGGTTTTATTGGAAGCACTGCATTCTGGGAGTTGGGAAGCTATGCTTTCACCACGTTCACCCTGTCACTCACATTCACACTCATGTTGACATTCCAGGCCTGGCTGGGTCAGGTCTGGTGCCGAGGGACTAGAGGCCTGGTCTTCCCTTCTGGTCCTTGGTTCCCCAGGCCAGGCCTCTCTCTAGCACTCTCATGGGCTAACTGCTGTGGCTCTTGCTCTGGGAAAGGAAGGAGAGGAAGGGCCATGGGCTGTAATCTTAGACGGGGCTCAGAGGGGGCAGACAGGACTGGGGAGGGCCAGACTTTCCTTGGCAGAAGTCTTCTGCAGTCTCCAGATGGTGCAATCCATCCAGGGCTGATCTAGAGGCTGTCTTTCAGTGTGGTGAATCTGGAGTCAGAGAGAATGGAGCCGTAGAACTCATCTTCCCGAAAGGCCCTGGTGTGAGGGGCAGATGCTGGGGACCAGATCTGGGAACCTGTTTTAGGGGCTTCCTTGTGGGAGGGATTGGGCAAGGAGAAGTGAAGGAAGTAAGATGGTGAATGGAGACCTGGATGATGGAGGAAGTGATTGGGAGGGGAGGAGACTGGACATTCTCCACCCCGACTCATAGGACAAAGTGCCCTGCAGCCATCCCTGAAGAGGAGGTCGCAGAAGGCACCAAAAATGTTCCCAGGAATTGGGTGTTGATTTGCTAAGAGGCAGAGTCCTCAGAGTTGTTGGTATCACCCAGAGCTAGGGAGTGAGTATTAGCTTTAGGGCTTAAGATGGGAAGGCCACAGGCCTGACTGGAACTTGGGATATCTGTGTCCAGAGCTTTAGTGTTGCTCTCTACTCCACCCCCATGCACTGTGCTCTTCTTCCTCTGGGAAGTCCAGGCTAGAGAGACAGATCCTATAAAGAGAAGAGCAGCCAGAGGCTCCAGGACCCATCCAGGCACTGATACATACAGGAACAGCTGGGGTACAGGCACATCTACATCACACAGGTGCACACAAAGGGTATAGGCATACCCACACCACACAGGCACACACATAGACTGCAAAGGAATACACACGATGCACAGGTATACCCATGTCACACAGGATGTGCAGTCATCACAAGGGCACACCCATTTGGCATATGTACAGTCTCAGGTTCATACTTGGACCTGGACGTTGACATTGTGAAAGGAGAATAAATCTCAGAACCCCCAAATCATTAAGCCAAGGGGAAAGTCAAGCTGGGAATTGTGTCAGGCAAACCTGCCTCTCGTTTTATTCCTAAAAGAGATAGCTACAAAGAAAAAGCTACATACCTCCCTCACAATTTGTCCACAGGGAAATTCCTTGTGGGCCTCAAGATCTTTACCTTAAAACAGTTGTGTTGAATTTCACCCTGGCAATGTAAACTGATAGCTTATCTTCACAGGTGCAGGACAATAGACAGAACTCAAAGTCATCCCTCTGCTCACCTGAGACAAATGCGTATCTGATTGCTTCTTCTGCCTTATTGTTTATGCAAAAATGCAGATCCACTGAGCCAGACTAAGGCATCAGTGTGACTGTTCCTTTATTCCCCACTCCATGTAAATTGTGTATTCGTTGAAAGACTGATCAAAGACCCAAAAAAACGCAGGCTTTTGTCTCTTATCTACCTATGACCTGGAAGCCCCCACTTCGAGTTGTCCCGCCTTTCCAGACTGAACCAGTGTACACTTACACGTATTGATTGATGTCTTATGTCTCCCCAAAATGTATAAAACCAAGCTGTGCCCCGACCACCTTTAGCACGTGTTGTCAGAACCTCTTGAGGCTGTATCATGTCATGAGTGTGTGCTCAACCTTGGCAAAATAAACTTTCTAAATTGATTGAGACCCATCTCAGATACTTTTGGATTCACAACATGAACTCAGCTTCCTTTACAGACTCCCTGAGACCTGCGCATTGATCCCTGCCATGCCCCTCACCTTACCGTTTAACCCCTGCCCCATTTTACTCACTCGTGGCAAGAAAACCAGTATGCTGAGAAGAGAAGTGGTGCCACACAAGAGGCCATGGAGGATGAGCACAGATGGAAAAATGAGGAGAGTCCCTGGGAGCAGCAGGTGTGCATGGGTGTGCAGGAGGCCTTCTGCTTGTGTGGAGTCTGTGAGACTGTGTGTGAGGTTGAATGGGGAGAGCAAGCAGGGGAGGGATCATGATCATGAGGGCGAGGGAGTCCTTGGAAGACTGAGGGTCCATGAGTGTGTGTGGATCTGTAGGAGGCTGTGGCTGTCTCCTATTTATGGCCCCCTAAAACTTTCATTTTCTACGTTCAGAAACTTCCTCCCCTTCTGGTGTGTAATAAATAATTTGACTGGCCTTTGTCCCTGGCTCCTGAGAGGGAGACGAAACCTTTGGAATTTCCCAAGTAATAGGAGTGTCTTTATTACTCATGAGCCCCTTGGAACACACCTGGGTTTATGCTAAGAGATGAGATGACTCAGGTTAGAGGTTGGTCCACCGTAAAGACCAACCATGTGATTAGAGAGTTGAGACTTTGGGCCAGGCTGACCTCTGGGGAGGAAGGGGGCGCTGGAGATTGAATTCAGGTATGTGGCCAGTAATTCAATTATGCTGATGTAAGGAAACCTCAATAAAAACTGGACACCAAAGCTCATAAAACTTTCTGGTTGATGAACACATTGATGTCCCAGGAGGCTGATGCACCTTGTCTCCACAAGGAGAAACCACTGAGAGAAGCTCTGCATTTGAGACCCTCCTAGACTTCATCCTGTGTGTCTTTTCATTTGGCTGTTTCTGATTTATACCCTTAATAAACTAATTAAACACAGCACTTTCCTGAGTTCTGTGAGTCACTCTAGCAAATTATCAAAACTGACAGGGGTTTTGGGAAACTCTCAGACTTGTAGCCAGTTGGCCAGAAATGTGGGTGGCTTGGAGACCCTACTTGTGGCTGGTATCTAAACTGGGGACAGTCTGTTGGGGATCTTTCCCTTAAATCTGTGGAATCTGGTGCTAACTCTACATGGCTAGTGTCACAAGTGAATTGCAGTCCATGAGTTGGTAGCAGAATACCTTCCTGCTGGATAGCTCCCCATTGCCTCTCTCTCCCTTTTTGTGGAGGAAACTCTTTTCTCTTTCACAACTCTCCGCAGTAGACTGCACCTGTTTTTCACTTTTTGGCTTCAGCTCTGAGAATCTCAGCAATAAGCAGTTTGGACAAGGGGAGGAGTGTTTGCACTATTACCATTAGGGGAAGATTTGCAAGGTTTGTGATGTTGCTCCTTTGGAGGCATTTGAGCCATCAGTCTCAAGGCTGGGAGTTAGGGTCAGAGGTAGGAATGTGTCTCTTCCCTAGGTTCCTCACTGCCGGCTCTTCTCTGTAGTACTAAGACACCTGGGAGTAGGAGGAGTGGGAAAGATGGGACATAGCCACCTCCTGGATTCCCTGAGAGACAATCACTGGAGCAGGGTAGGGATGAGAAGGTCCCCTCCCAGATTCTCCAGACCTCCCTGGGCCCATCACAGTGCCTATATATCCACCATCTGAGATCCATTCCTCCCTTGGAAAGTGAAGCTAAAGGGAACATTCTTTGGAAGCAGGTTCAGCTCCCCTGTCTCTCATCTCTGGACTCTAGGACTTCACCTTCCTGGCCCAGACAGCACTGTCCCTCTCCCTTATTGACCCATTTTCCTATGCCCCAAAGCTGAGTTAGAATAGCTGGAGGAGAACTTGGCCTAGAACACGCCTGTTCTCTACCGTGGCCTCCCTATCCTGGGAATTGAGAGGGATTTTGAGGAGAGGGTTTGGTCAGCTCACAGAGTAACAGGGAAAGAAAGGAATGAGGGAGTCCTGTGAAGCAGGCTTACTGTGTACTGGTTGCCAATTTGTCTGAGTCCAGTGGGAGAACACATCCAACAAGTTATATGAAATGGATTTATTACTTTCAGGTAGGCAGCAAGGGAAACAGAATCCCAGGATTAATTGTGAGGCAGCCCCCGAGGCTCAGGAAAGCTGCCCAGGGCAGATGGTTTCATCTGCCTATGCTGCACTTGCGCTGCAGCCAAGGACTCCAGAAAGCAGCCTGCCTTGGGTTTTATACCCCAGGACAATGTGAATTCCTGGGCTAAAACATTGAAGGATATTCTGTTTCTGGGGTGGGACTAGAACAGAGCCTGTTGCTTATCTGTTTCTGTCACCTCTTCCTTATCTCAAGATTTTGCATTCCAAGTGAGAAAGGGAGGAGAACTGGGTCAGTGTACGGTCACCCAGAGAACTGTTCTGCCAGACCCAAGAGATAGACCTCTCAGAAGACACTATTGTGGAGTGCTATTCTGTTTCCCATTCCAGATCTAGAGTATATAATGGAGCAGATTTAATTGCCTGTATTTTTCTGCCCCATCCATCCATCCATCCATCCATCCATCCATCCATGTGTCTATATGTCCACTCATCTTTGTCTCTTCATCAGCCCATTCTTCCTTCTTTCATCTTTCATTTATTTTTTCATATATTCATTGTGACCTGTTCATCTGTATGTTCAACCATTATTCATTTATTGTTTCCCTTCATTTATTTGTCCCTCAGTTATGGTAATAATTAACATTTATTGATACTTAAGTGCCAGGCACCATGCTAAATGCTTTAAATTCATTGTCTCATGACAAATCTATGAAGTAGATTGCTGTGGGCTGTTTTTGTTCATGCAGACCACTTTTCTACTTTTCTATACCCCTTTTTGTGGTTCCTGTAGGAAACTCCTTTCCCACTTAACATGGTCTTGGTGGGGCTGTCAGCTACAGTGCTCTGATCAGAGTACCCCTTTTCCTGGCCACTGTGATAGACTGAAGAACTGAATATGTATCACAAGTACAGTTAACCAGAGCTTTCTATGAGATTTGGTGTTTGGATGCTAGGAGAAAGAGTCTCTTTTAGATCAATCAATATAAAAATTTAGGCTTGAGGCTTCTAGTGGCCATATTTCTTGCTACTAGAAGAGCACCTGTATCTTAGACCATTTTCTGTTGCTTAAAACAGAATACCTAAATCTGAGCAATTTATAAAGAAAAAATTTATTTCTTACAGTTATGGAGGCTGAGAAGTCCAAGATTGAGGGGCCATACCTGGTGAGATCCTTCTTGCCGGTGGGGACTCTCTGCAGGGTCCTGAGGTGTGGCACAGGGCATCACATGGTGAGGGGGCTGAGTGTCCTAGCCCGTGTCTCTTCTTAGGAAGCCCCTAGTCCCACACCCATAATAACCCATTACTCCATGGATGGATTCATCCATTCATCAAGGCAGAGCCCTCATGACCCAATCACTACTTAAAGGCCCCACCTTTCAATATTGCCACATTTGGGATTACATTTCTTTTATTTATTTTTAATTTGTTATATATTTTTAAGAGACGAAGTCTCACTCTGTCGCCCAGGCTGGAGTGCAGTGGCATGATCATGGCTCACTGCAGCCTTGAACTCCTGGTCTCAGCCAGTTCTTCTGCCTCAGCTTCCCAAGTAGCTGAGACTACAGCTACAGGTGTGCACCACCATGCCCAGCCAGGGATTAAATTTCAGCATGAGTTTTGGAGGGGACAAATATTCAAACCATAGCAACCTGTCTATGACAGGAATGAGATCCCTACACAAAAAGATTAGTCAAGGCACGGTGGCTCATGCCTGTAATCCCAGCATTTTGGGAGGCCAAGGCGGGCAGATCACCTGGGGTCAGAAGTTTGACACCAGCCTAGCCAACCTAGTGAAATCCTGTCTCTACTAAAAATACAAAAATTAGCCAGTCATGGTGGCATGTATCTGCAGTCCCAGCTACTCGAGAGATGAGGTAGGAGAATTCTCTAACCTGGGAGCGGGAGGTTGCAGTGAGCCGAGATCGTGCCACTGCAGTCCGGTCCGGGCTACAGAGCGAGACTCTATTTCAAAAAAAAAAAAAAAAAAAGAGAGGAATTAAGGTAAGAGAAGGAGATAACAACATTTCAACCCCTGGATCCAGCCAGGGTTGCAGATAATCTTCTCCTTAACGAGAAGCTTTTTTGTTGTTGTTGTTCGTTTGTTTTTTTAAGATGGAGCCTCGCTCTGTTGCCTAGTCTGGAGTGCAGTGGTGCGATCTCAGCTCACTGCAACCTCTGCCTCTTGGGCTCAAGTGATTCTCCCACCTCAGCCTCCTGAGTAGGTGGGTGCCACAGCCTGGCTAATTTTTTTTTTTTTTTTGAGACAGAGTCTCGCTCTGTCGCCCATGCTGGAGTGCAGTGGTGCGATCTTAGCTCACTGCAAGCTCCGCCTCCTGGGTTCACGCCATTCTCCTGCCTCAGCCTCCCGAGTAGCTGGGACTACAGGCACCTGCCGCCACGCCTGGCTAATTTTTTGTATTTTTAGTAGAGATGGGGTTTCACCATGTTAGCCAGGATGGTCTCGATCTCCTGACCTTGTGATCTGCCTGCCTTGGCCTCCCAGAGTGCTGGGATTACAGGTGTGAGCCACCACACCCGGCCAGCCTGGCTAATTTTTATAGAGACAGAATTTCGCCATGTTGCCCAGGCAGGTGTCAAAGTCCTGAGGTTAAGCAAGCCACCTGCCTCAGCCTCCCAAAGTGCTGGGATTATAGGCGTGAGCCACTGCACCTGGCCTCATACCTAGTTTTGATATAACAAATTTAACTTTTTGCTTAAGCTGATTTGAATTGGGTTTTTGCCATTTGCAACCGAAAAAGCCCTTAGTAAAAATGACTGTATTATCCCTATTATACACATGGGGAAACTAAGACCCAGAAAGGTTAATTTTCCCAAGATTTCCCACTTTATATCGAGTGGAACACTGGTATTTGGAGCAAAACTCTGCTTTATTACCTGTATGTGTCCATCTGCCCATCTATCCATCCATCCGTCCCATCCATTTATTTCTCTGAGCATCTTTCAATGCCAAGACACTGAAGGCAATTAGTCTTGTTTCACTTGCCAACTTCAATTCTGAAGCTGAGTCTGGATCAGGATTGGTAAACTTTCAGTAAATGTCCAGATAGTAAATATTTAAGATTCTGTGGGCCATACAGTCTTTGTAGTAACTACTCAGCTTTGCTGTTGTAGCACAAAAGCAGCCATAGATATATTTAAATGAATAAGCATGGCTGTATTCCAATAAAACTCTATTTACAGAAACAGGTGGCAGGCTGCATTTGGCCCATGGGCCATAGTTTGCCAATCCTAATCTGGATCAATGGGGAAGACATATTATATTCTATTATTGGGAACATGAACAGGGAGTGCCCTTGTGTTTGCACTGTGATTGTATGCTTAAACGATTGTAGTGTGTCCTTGGTGTATGTGAGTGATTGGCTGTGTGATTGATTATGTGTCTGTGTATGTATGTGTGTGGGTAGAGATGCGTAGGTGGGTAAGGGTGTCAGCAATTATGTGTTTGTGTATGTTTTTGTTGTTGTTGTTGTTTTTGTTTTTTGAGACAGGGTCTCTCTGTGTCACTCAGGCTGGAATGCAGTGGCGTGATCTCGGCTCACTGTAACCGCCACTGGGCTCAAGCTATCCTCCCACCTCCCAAGTAGCTGGGACTACAGGTGCGTGCCACCACACCCCACTAATTTTTTGTATTTTTAGTAGAGATGGGGTTTCACCGTGTTGCCCAGGCTGGTCTCAAACTCCTGGGCTCAAGTGATCCGCCCGCCTTGGCCTCCCGCAGTGCTAGGAGTACAGGTGTGAGCCCCTGCGCTGGGTGGGTTTGTTTTCTGGCTGCTTTTTCAATCCATCTCTTTGTGGTTCTCAATCTCCAGGGCCTGCAGGGGGCGTCCAGTGCCTAGGGAAAAGGGGCTCCTGGCCTGGATTCTCAACCTCATGGGGCCTGCAGAGGGCATCTAGCATACAGAGAAAATGGAGTGTGTGGTTCCTGGCCTGTGGAAGTGGGGATCTGGCCTAAGTGGGCTGTCATGTCTTGTTCCAGAAACGAGCTGGAAATGAGCAAGAAACCAAATTACTCAACTTCTGAAAGTCCCTGATCCTGGGAAGGGGTCTGCTTCACTTCCTATCCTTTTGGAAATCCTCTATTCATGTCTGGAGGGTCTCAGTCCAGCTGGAGGGGCAGAGCTTGGCTCTGCAGTCCAGAGTGTGGGTGGAACATTGCACAGAACTTCTGGAGGTGATGGGATATCAGGATAGGAAGAAGTCTTGAGCAATAGCATACACCGCTTCCCTGCCTCCTATCCCCTGGAGCTTGAAGTAACGCCACTGCCAGGATTTCCTCAATAGTTATCTCCTCTATTCCCTGCAATTTGGGTCACTTCGAACCTCAGGGTGCCTGGGCCTGGGCTGAGCTTGCTTGGGAGAAGCTCAGGAAACAAGGGCCCCTGGATGCAAAGCTGAGGGTGACCTCTGCTGTGTGGTTGGAGATGGGGAGCCCTGGGGCGTCAGAGGGAAGTAGGGAGGGGAGGCTGCCTGAAGGAGAGAGCTTTGCAAAAAGAACCTCAAGGATGGGTGGGAATGGAGAAAGGACATTCCGGATAGAATGAACAGCAAGCACAAAGGCTCAGAGGAGGGACATAAGAGTTTGTGATTAATCCCAATGTAGGTGGGGTGGGGAAAGGGCTAGTGGTGGGAGAGGCTATATGTGTGTGGGAGGTGGAGTGGGGGAGTTATTTCTGGTCATATATAATTTTGAAAAATTCCTGAGGAAGGAGCCATGGGGATGGCCAAGCCCAGATGTTGCAACTGCCCTTAGGAAAGAGGCTGAAGTCAGGGCTGGGCTGTAGTAGCAGGGCTGAAGAAGTGGCACAGATACCAGAGACATTAAAGAGGTAGAAGTTGGGCTGGGCATGGTGGCTCATGCCTGTAATCCCAGCACTTTGGAAGGCCAAGGCAGGTGGATCACTTGAGCCCAGGAGTTCAAGACCAGCCTAGGCACAATGGGGAAACCACATCACTACAAAAAATACAAAACTTTGCTGGGCATGGTGGCAGGCACCTGTAGTCCCAGCTTCTCAGGAGGCTGAGGTGGAGGATCTCTTGAGCCTGGGAAGTTGAGGCTGAAGTGAGCCATGATTATGCCACTGCACTCCAGTCTGGGCAACAGAGTGAGACCCTGGAAGAGCCAGGGATGGTGTACAGATCTACTTCTGGGTTCCAGGCTGCAGAGCCAACTGCCTATTTGCGATTTCCTTGGCTTTCTTACAGATACTGGATTGGGCTGTTTTTGCATTGTTATAAAGAAATACCTGAAACTGGGTAATTTATAAGAAAAAAGGTTTAGTTGGCTCACAGTTCTGCAAGCAATACAGAAGCATAACACTGGCATTTGCTTCTGAGGAGGCCTCAGGAAGCTTACAATCATGGCAGAAGGTGAAGGGGGAGCAGGCGTCTCATATGGCAGGGGCAGGAGCAAGAGAGAAATAGAGGAGATGCCACACACTCTTAAACAGCTAGATCACATGAGAACTCACTCATTTTCGGGAGGACAGCACCAAGGGGATGGTGCTAAGTCATCCATGAGAAATCCATTGCCATGATCCAATCACCTCCCGCCAGGCCCCATTTCCAATACTGGGGATGACGATTCAACATGAGATTTGGGCAGGGACACATTTCCAAACTATATCAGATACCTTATTCCAAAACCAAACTCCTGATTCTCAACACCTCCTTCCTAGCTTGTCTTCTCCCCAGTTATCCATCTCAGAAAAGGAAGCCACCGTCCCTCCAGGGGCTCAAGCCTGAAGCCTGGTGTCATCCCTGGTTTTTCCTTGCCCTTATGCTTCAAATATAATCCATCAGCTCAGCCTCTTGTTCTACTTGTAAGTCCGTATTGGATTCCTCTTCTCTATTCCAACTGCCACCACCTAGGTTAGGCCAGCATCATCTCTTTCCTAGACTACTGGAAAAGCCCTCTGACTTCCCCATTCTTTGTACAATTAATTTTTCCAGACTGCTGATAGGGTCTTTGTAAACTGTTTTTTGTTTTGTTTTGTTTTGTTGTTTTTTTGAGACGGAGTCTCACTCTGTCGCCCAGGCTGGAGTGCAGTGGCGCAATCTTGGCTCACTGCAAGCTCCGCCTCCCGGGTTCGTGCCATTCTCCTGCCTCAGCCTCCCGAGTAGCTGGGACTGCAGGCGCCTGCCACCACGCCCTGCTAATTTTTTGTATTTTTAGTAGAGACGGGGTTTCACCGTGTTAGCCAGGATGTTCTCGATCTCCTGACCTCGTGATCCGCCCACCTGGGCCTCCCAAAGTGCTGCAATTACAAGCGTGAGCCACCGTGCCCGGCCAGTAAACTGTTAATGAGATCATGTTACTCCTCAGATTAAATCTTTCACAGCACTTATAGAAGAAAATGCTCACTCCTTCCTGTGGCCTGCAAAGACTTGGATCCTATGATTCCAGCCTCTGTGTCCTACCTCTTCTTATGCCATCTCCTCCTCGTCCATTGTCCTCTGGCCACACTGGTCATTCCTCCTTGAATGGCTGGCTTCTTCTCTTTTAGGTGTCCTGGTGGTTAATACTGAGTGTCAATTTGATTGGAGTGAAGGATACAAAGTATTGATCCTGGGTGTGTCTGTGAGGGTGTTGCCAAAGAAGATTAACATTTGAGTCAGTGGGCTGGGAAAGACAGACCCACCCTTAACGTGAGTGAGCACAATCTAATTGCTGCTGGCAATATATGCAGGCAGAAAAATGTGAAAAGAGAGACTGGCCTAGCCTCCCAGCCTACATCTTTCTCCCGTCCTGGATGTTTCCTGGCCTTGAACGTTGGACTCCAAGTTCTTCAGTCTGGGGACTCGGACTGGCTCTCCTTGCTCCTCAGCCTGCAGACGGCCTATTGTGGGACCTTGTGATCATGTGAGTTAATACTTACTAAACTCCCCCCCTTTATATATTTCTTTCTTTCCTTTCTTCCTTCCTTGCTTCTTTCCTTCCTTCCTTCCTTCTTTCCTTCCTTCCTTTCTTTTTTCTTTTTTTGTAATGACGTTTTGCTCTTGTTGCCCAGGCTGGAGCGCAATGGCACGATATTGGCTCACTCTGCAATCTCTGCCTCCTGGGTTCAAGCGATTCTCCTGCCTCAGCCTCCTGAGTAGCTGGGATTACAGGCGCCTGCCACCACGCCCAGCTAATTTTTGCATATTTAGTAGAGACAGGGTTTCACCATGTTGACCAGGCTGTTCTTGAACTTCTGACCTCAGGTGATCCACCCGCCTCGGCTTTCCAAAGTGCTGGGATTAAGAGCCACCACGCCTGGCTCTTTCTTTCTTTCTTTCTTTTTTTTTTTTTTTTGAGACAGAGTCTTGCTCTGTCACCCAGGCTGGAGTGCAGTGACGCGATCTCGGCTCACTGCAACCTCCGCCTCCTGGGTTCAGGCAATTCTTCCACCTCAGCCTCCTGAGTCTCTGGGACTACAGGCATGGGCTACCATGCCCGGCTAATTTTTGTATTTTTAGTAGAGATGGGGTTTCACCATGTTGGCCAGCTGGTCTCAAACCCCTGACCTCAGGTGATCCGTCCGCCTTGGCCTCCCAAAGTGCTGGGATTACAGGCCTGAGCCATCACACCCGGCCCCTTTAGGTATGTCTATTCCATTATTTCCGTCCCTTTAGAGTTTAAGCTAACACCTGTCAGGTTTGAACCCCCTTCCTGCATAAAAGCCTAACAGGCCAGATACTCACATTCCCAGCGTCCCTTGCATCTAAGAAAGTCCAGCCAATCTGGATGTACCTTCTCAGGGCTGTGAATCAAGTACTAGTGATGCAAAGAAGCAAGGACCATGGGGAATCCATTTTGGTGGTGGCAGTAGAATTGGTGGCAGTGCCATTGTCTCTCACTTGGCCCTTTGACTCAGCAGATCCAGTGGTGTTTGAGGTGTCTGTGGCCAATTAACATGCAGTATGAAGCCCAAGAGCAGGTTGCTCACATTTCCAGCATGCTTGCTCCTGGGTCATTGTCACCTTTCCCTTAGTCTGCACCTGCAGCCTCATGGAGAGTTCTTGATGACCATTAACTCATAATCCAATTTTTCAGCTGGGTATATATTATTCTGCACAATTTTCTGGAACTAGTTTAGGGTGGATCACTATAGCATTAAGGCCCCATTCAGGGTGATCCTGAAAGACAGTGGCGGGTGGATCACGCGGTCAGGAGATCGAGACCATCCTGGCCAACATGGTGAAACCCCGTCTCTACTAAAAATACAAAAATTAGCTGGGTGTGGTGGCACGTGCCTGTAATTCCAGCTACTCAGGAGGGTGAGGCATGAGAATTGCTTGAACCCAGGAGCCGGAGGTTGCAGTGAGCCGAGATCGCGGCACTGCACTCCAGCCTGGTGACAGAGCAAGACTCCTTCTCAAAAAACTTCCATATTGTGGAGAGGATGATGTGTCAGTGAATGGCAGGCAGTTCTAAGAACTGGGAGCTTCAGTCCTACAAGCACAACTACCAAAAATAGCAGTGAGTTTGGAAGAGAGCTCTGAGCCTCTGATGAGATTGCAGTGCTGGATGACACCTTGAGTTCATTTCTTTTATATTTTTAATTTTTATTTTTGCCTGACAGTCTGAATATGTTTGTATGACACCTTGAGTTCAGCCTAGTGAGGCCAAGATCAGAGGACCCAGTCAACCTAGACCTACACTTCTGGCTCACAGAAGCTGTGAGATAATAAATTTGAGTTATTTTAAGCTGCTAAATTTGTGGTGATTTCTTTTACAGCAATAGAAAACCAATACAAGGCTGGGTGCAGTGGCTCATGCCTGTAATCTCAACACTTTGGAGGACAAGGTGGGCAGATCACCTGAGGTCAGGAGTTTGAGACCAGCCTGGCCAACATGGTAAAACCCCATCTCTACTAAAAATACAAAAATTAGCCAAGCATGGTGGGGGGTGCCTGTAGTCCCAGCTACTCAGGAGGCTGAGGCGGGAGAATTGCTTGAATCTGGGAGGCGGAGGTTGCAGTGAGCCGAGATCGCACCACTGCACTCCAGTCTGGGTGACCGAGGGAGACCCTGTCTCAAAAAATAAAATAAAATAAAATAAAATAAAATAAGAAAACCAATACAAGAAGAGGATAATAAATGTCAGCTAAGTCCCAGAACCAGTTGCAGAACTACTGATTGTAACTTTTATCCATATTCCCTTCCTTGTGAAATGTGTCTATTTTTCTGTTCTTTAACTGACTCCTCTTTTCTTTTATCCTCCTTTATTGCATTCTTGAATATAGGTTGTGGTGGTATTACTACTACTCAGCAAGATTCTGGTTTTACTTCTCATCTTGGGAGTTACCACCTCGATGTTAGGTATGGCTGTGTGACCCACTTTGGCCAATAAAATGTGAACAGAAATGGCATATGTCACTTGTGGACAAAAACATTTAAGCAAGAATTTCCCTTGCTGTCTTCCTTGACTGGAGCGACCATGGAAGCCTGTGTTGAGATGAAGAAGCTTGCCAAAAGATCAAAACACTTGAAAACTTGAGCAGCCACATGGACTACAGCTGTGCTGGAGACTTGCCTGGACCCACAGCAGGCTTGGTACGCATGGGGAATAGAATTTTGTTGCATTATGCTCCTCAGATTTGGATGCCATTTGTTATTACAGCATTACCTAGCCTATTCTGACCAATCAGGTGTGTTGGTGGTGGTTACCAGCTGTTAGAAAATAGAGATGTAAGATTACAATAAAACTGGAGGGGGAAAACATGTCACCCCAATATCTTGGATTTAGAATCAGATGTTGCTATGGAATGAATTGTGTCCCCCCCAAATTCGTATGTGACCCTAAATGTGACTGTATCTGAAGATGGGGTCTTTAGGAGGTAGTTAAGGTTAAATGATGCCAGATGTGGTGGCTCACACCTGTAATCCCAGCCCTTTGGGAGACCGAGGTGGGTGGATCACCTGAGGTCAGGAGTTCAAGACCAGCTTGGCCAACATGGTGAAGCCCTGTCTCTACTAAAAATACAAAAATTAGCTGGGTGTGGTGGTGTGTACCTGTAGTCCCAGCTACTTGGGAGGCTGAGGCAGGAGAATTGCTTGAACCTAGGAGGTGGAGATTGCATTGAGCCAAGATCATGCCACTGTACTCCAGCCTGGGTGACAGAGTGAGACTCCATCTCAAAAAAGAAGAAAAAAAAGAGGTTAAATGAGGTCATAATCCGATAGGAGTATAGACTTAGAAGAAGAGGAAGGGACCTCTCTTTGTCTCTCTCTGTCACATAGTAAGAAGGCGGCTGGCTGGTTGCAAGCCACACAAAAAGCCCTCACCAGAAAGTGACTATCTTGGCACTTTTTTTTTTGACGCAGGGTCTTGCTGTTGCCCAGGATGGAGTGCAGTGTCATGATCACGGCTCACTGCAGTCTCAACCTCCCAGGCTCGAGAGTTCCTCCCAGCTCAGCTTCCCAAGTAACTGGGACTACAGGCACCTGCCACCACACCTGGCTAATTATTTCTTTTTTGTTTGTAGAGCCATTGCCCAGACTGGTCTCAAATTCCTGGGCTGAAATGATCTTCCTGCTTTGGCCTCCCAAAGTGCAGGGATTACAGTCATGAGCCACTGAGCCTGGCCCATCTTAGCACTTTTGATCATGGACTTCTAACCTTCAGAACTGTGAGAAAATAAATTTCTGTTGTTTAAGCTACACAGTCTATGGTATTTTGTTATGACAACCTAAACAGACTAAGATGGATGTGGTAATTTCTAAGGCTCTGAGTTGTCTGTCTTTGGGGAGGGGTGAATTTTTTTTGGCTGTATAAACAAAGGTGATATTATGTTAGGTGATACTCTTAATTTTCTAAGAAGTCTAGGGTTTGGGAAGAAGGATGTATGTTGATCTTGGATAGCCATAGTGTGGACTATAGAGATATTTATTATTATTATTTTCATTGCCCACAAAGTTAGCCCCTTTCTGTGTTTGAGAAATTTCCTATTATATTACTCTTGGTTACTGGTAGACTTTGCTTTCCATCATAGAATCTCCAAAGGTCACATACTAATTTTCCCAGCCCCCTCTGCACTAGGACTTGGACACATGACCTAGGCTTTGCTAATCATAAGACTGCGAATAGGAAACTAGTAGTGATGTGAAGGAGTGGGATTATTAGAGAATCCATTTTTGGTGGTGGTAGCAGTGGTGGTGAAAGTGATGTCTATTTTACAGGGGCAGCTGTAGCTATGATTCCAGAGGTGGCATCTGGCAGGCTGACCACCTAACACTGGTGAAGCTTGGGGCAATAGTACAAATGGAGGCCCACTATCTAAATATTTAAAAGGTAAAAATCAAGCGAACAAGTTGTCAAATAAAAAATGTGTCTGTCTTCCTTACCTTGAAAAATATACTTTCTTTCTTTCTCTTTTTTTTCTTTTTGTTTTTTTGAGACGGAGTTTTGCTCTGTTGCCCAGGCTGGAGTGCAATGGCACGATCTCAGCTCACTGCAACCTTTGCCTCCTGGGTTCAAGAGATTCTCCTGCCTCAGCCTCCCAAGTAGCTGGGATTACAGGCATGCGCCACCATACCTGGCAAATTTTTGTATTTTTAACAGAGAAAGGGTTTTGCCATGTTGGCCAAGCTGGTCTCGAACTCCTGACCTCAGGTGATCCACCCACCTTGGCCTCCCAAAGTGCTGGGATTAAAGGCGTGAGCCACCATGCCCAGCCAAAAAATATACTTTCAAAACAACTTGGAGGCTAGGTTCAAGTTGAGAATTCTTGAACTCCTTGGAGATCCATGATGGAATGAGGTGGTAAGGGGAGAGCCCATCACTAGCCCTCCACTTGTCCCTCTCCTCTTCCTATCCACAGTTCTATCCTGCACCATGAAGGGTCTCATGTGTCTGGGTGTAAACGCTCCAGCCCCATACATACAAGCTCCTTCTACATTCCCTGTAAATAGCTACTTCTTGGCTACCCTCTGGACCTGGTAGTGTGTATATCAGTAACATAGTCTATCCTAGGAAGAACAAATCTGAGGAAGAGGCCCATAATGATATTGGAAGCTACTTGGGGGCATTTGGGCAGGAAATTCTCTGTTTTTCAATTCCTGAAATGTGGCCTAGAAGAAAAGAATGAGTTCTGGGTGGGTACTCCCTTGGTCCTGTGGACTTTTTTTTCCTGTGTCCAGAGATATGATTAGAGGAGGGCCAGATCAGGGTCATCTACAACATGGGATGCAGGGCAAAGGCTCCAGTTGTCTGGATATAAGCATTGTCCTGGCCACTTGGCATCCCCTTTTGGTGGTGCCACCATGCTGTCTTGGAGGCCTGTCTGGACCATCTGTACTGTACTGTATGCTCTGGGAGTGGTTCTGGCTGCCTAGGCTCACTTATTCTTGCTATTTTCTGCATCTTCCCAGGGTCTTTTTATAATAAACTCCTTTTCTGTTGGAATCAGCCATTGAGTTTCAGTGGCTTGCAAGTAAGAATCCTGATCAACACTTGTTTATTTGCCTTTTGTTTTTGGAGGAGAGGGGGAAGCTTCATGAAGACCAAGACCGTATCTGTCTTGTTCACTATCGTATCACCAGCACCTAGAATAGTGCCTGGCATGAATAAGTGTTCTGGGTTGCAGACGATGAGGCATCACTTTAGACACGAGGGGTTTTCCCAGGGCTGGAAACCTATGTGATGGCAGCGCTGAGACTGCTGGGGGCCCTACACTAACATTCAGAGTGATACTCTGGCACTCAGTGCTGCCATACCAGGAGCCATTTATGTAGACTACAGAGAGGATGGTGCCCCCTGGAGGTGTGCAGTGCTGCTGTCCTGCCTGACAGGTTTAAGTGTTCCTGACAGTGGTGGGGTTTCCTGAGAGGAATGGTGGCTTGATAGTAACGGGGGGACCTTGACATTAATGGGTGTCCTGTCAGCAATGAGGACATAATAGGCATTGGGACATCCTGTCAGGGATGGGGGTTCCTCAACTGATGAGCACTTTACAGTGTTGAGGCCCTGAAAGAAGGGCTGGCTTCCTCTTGGGAGAGGACCCTTGAAATGATGGTTTGACAGAAATGACGTTGACGTGGTGATTGGGGTTTGGATGGTGTTAGGCTCAGATTTCCAGGGACTGGGATTCTGAGATCAAAAGCCCTAGGAGATCTGGTTGTCCCAGAATGGTAGTGTTCCTGCGGCTGGGGTGAAAGCTCTCCCACCTCTGCCAGGTTGGAGCCCAGGGCGGCTCACATCTTCTGCATCCCCCTGGAGCCACGGGGAAGACCCAAAGGCCCTAGAAGTAGGGTGGGGAGGCCTGATTCCCTCATCTACCCTGATCCTTAGAGGTTCTGTCCCTGCTCTTTTCCTCCAACCTTGCCCTGCCTGCCCCTGGCCCCTTGGGAGATGGAGTGTCTCTCAGAAATGGACCTTTTGAGAGTTGATGCTGCCTTGCTGCCCTCAGATGCTTTGCTCTTCAGAGGTCCTCTGCCATCTGCCGATCAGACGCCTGGCCCCACTCCTTTCCAGAAGCCCTGCCTGTCACAAGGTTCCTTGTCCTGCCTCTATCCCTACCCTCCAGATCCCCAGAGCTGTTCCTACATTCCTCATTTCCTTCAATATCACCAGGTCCTGGCATCTGATACTCCCCTGGGAATAGGAGTAGGGTGGGCATTGCTGTAGCCCAATCCCCTTCTCTACTCTGTTGTTGGGAAAACTGAGGCCTGAGTAAACTCCCTCTTTGAGGCTCTGGGGAAGTTGATGCCCCTTCTACTGCAGAGGCCCGGGAAGCTGGAAGCCCTCTAGGGTGTGTCTTTGTGTCTGGATTCAAGTGTTAGGACCCCACATGTGGCCACCAGCTTCCTTTCTTGTTTTTTCCCCAGCTCTTTCTAGCAAGCTGAACTTTTCTACCCCAACTAGACTTCCCAGCCCCCCAGCCCTCAGTCCAAGTACTGCCCATCAGTCAGGCTTAGACTGCAATCCCAGCTTTGCCACTCACCAGTTGAGTTGACTTGGGAGGTCATTCTCCTCTGTGCTTCAAATTCCTTATACACAGAATGGTACTAATGAACACCTCATGGGATCGTTTGAGGATGCAGTGATGTAGTGCCAAGAAAGGACTCAGCTTGGAGACTTGCACATGTCCAGCACCCAAAAGTAGTGGCTTTCCCTATTCCCATGGGCCGCTTCTCCACATCTGGCCTTGCTGTACTGTTCTCCATTTGTAATTAGGAGATAGGTCAACTCAGAGAAGTGGTATGAGTAATAGTTCAGAGTAGATATTCTGGAGCCAAACTGCCCAGACAGGAACCCCAGCTCTGCCTTTTTTCTAGCTGTCCATCCTGGGCAGGTGACTTAACCTCTGTACCTCAGTTTTCTCAGCTGCAACATAAGAATGGTAATAGCACTTAAAGCAGTGCCCAGTACCTGGTAAGCATCAGTGGTGAATTAGCTAATACTCACAGCCATGTCTTTCCATGTGGACAAAGTCTCAGGGATCACCTAGAAAGTTATCTGACTGGAGAAATACCTGCTGAGTTCTACAGAGGGGCACTTGGAGGAAATTTCCCAATTAGGAGTCCTGAGCCTTCATGAAACTCTTATATCTAAGGTTTTCTGGTGGTTTCTGAGTTTCCCGTAGCCTAGAAGGAGGGGGTGACATGGAGCTTGCCTGCCGAGAAGTTGAATATGAGATGATCAAAACATGATCAAAACCGTATGAAGCTGGCTCTGAACAAACGCTCAACCACACAACAGAGATAGCTCCAGCTGTCTTGAGAACTGGATGTGCTCCTGGTGGGGGGCGGGGCATGGTGGGAAAAGGCCATGTTCAGTTCCATTTTTGTTAATCATATGTGTATTGGGGCTTATTTCATGCCAGACCCTGGCAGAGCAATGTTAGCAATGGAGTTGGGTGAGGCCCAACCTCTCCCTTGGGAGCTCTCTCAACAAATAGGAGGGGGAGATTTTCATCCCCCAAAGGCTAAGAGCAACCTGAGCAGGGATGTCAGATACTTTTAGGGAGATATTGGCTGCTGAGATATTGGCCTTTAGGATGGGAGGTATCACCCAGCTGCAGGCCTTGAACCTGTAACAGATGCCATGTGCCCTAGAGAAGAAGGTGTCTATCTAGAGGCAGGCAACAAGGCCTCCACATCCTAACTGGGAAGCTAGGAGTCCACGCCACTCCTCAGAGAGATGACAATCTCTGGTGGGCTCCTGGCCCACCAGAACTCTGGATAAATGAAAATGCAACAATTGTCAGTGACTCACTGTGAAACAGGAAGCAGATGTTGATTAAATGGAATCATAGTGCTGAGAATGTTAGAGTGGGGCAGGATGCTCAGTTGCTCCAATTGCTCAGATTGCTGGGCAATTGTACCTGGCGGGGAGATACAATTGTACCTGGGCGGGGGTAAGACCCAGTGCCCAGGATGGGTTGGTATGGTTGGGGGGCAGGAAAAAGAGGAAGGCAGAAAGCTAGGATGAAAAGCATTGGCTGTAGAAGGGGTGGGGAGGGTTGCCTGCCAGCTCCTCTGGGACTCTGGTGTCCACCCCCTCAGATTTCCTCCAAGTTCTTCATTTCCCAGGCTTCCAGGGTCAATTGAATCCAAGGCACTTCACAAGCTCCTAGATTATTTTTCTTTTTATGAGCCTCAGCATCTCCTTTGATCTCAGAGGGTGGCCCCAGGGAGAGTTTTCTGGATGTGCAAGACTTTGTGGGGTGTCTATGCAAATGCTGGGGGTTTAGCATGAGAACCAAAGATTCAGGAGTCAAGTCTTTGTTTGGAAGGAGTCTCAAAAATCAAGCTCCTCTCTCCCGTCTGACAAATGGGGAAACTGGGTCTCGGGGTGCAGAATGGAAAAGGAACTTGCCCAGAGTCACACAATGAGTGGGGCAGAGACAGGATCATGGGACTCTGGCCCAGGCGGTGAATTCAAGATTTGCTCTGTACCTCCTGGCGGCAGTGTCATGGAGGTAGCGTCCAGGGGCCCCTGTCCTGGTAGCATCTTCCTCAAGGCTCCCACTCTCACCTGCCCTGCTCTGTCTGTGTGTTCCTCCGATAGTCCAGAAAGATCACTTTTGTTGCTTCTGTGGCAGGCTGACTTCCTCTAAATGTCACTGGCACTGAGAAGGATTTCAGGCAATGTGCTCCCCTCCCATGTGCATTTGTCCTCTGAGACACCAGCCTGCTGGGATGCAGGGCACGGGGTCCACAGCTGGGAGACCTAGAACGTCATGGCTGGCTGGCTTGGTGGGTGGATGAAAGAATGGCTGGGTGGGAAGTGGGTGAGTGGACAGTTGGCTGGATGGAGGTCTGATGAATGCAGAAACAGCTGAATGAATGGATGCATGGATGCATGAATGGATGGGTTATTGCAGCTGTTCTTGAAAACTATCCCTATCCCTCCCACCCACCTGGTATCCCAGGTGATTCTGAGACCTGGGATACCCAAGGTTTTGAGCACCTGCATCTGGGAGCAGACGAGAGGAAGAGGATGTCATGCTCTCAGTGAGGAGGGGCTGCCACAACTCCCTCACCATTTCTCCCATTTCAAGTCCTGGTTTTGTTGCTGGCTGAGGTATACCTGATATAATGACCTCTCTTCCCAGGCAAGGGTGCTTAATCTGGCCTCCTTGCTGTCATCAGACCCCAGTGGCACAGACTTGTCACTTCCAGCTGGAGAGGCCCTTAGAGAACACCGTCTGGAGGCTAGCCTGCTTCCCCAGGGCACTTCTCAAGTACGAGGTGCTCACTCTGTACAGAGAAGCCCTGTGGGATGCTCCAAGAGTCACACGGCTCTCATCTCCCAGAGCTGAGATTCCTTTCTGGTCTCATCTGGGGAGATGTCTCTGGTCTCAGTATTGCCTTTGAGCCCTGGAGCCCATGTAGACTGTAGGGGTGGTGGTAGGGCTCCTCTATGTGGAATCTCCTGTGCTTCCCTGGCTACTCCTTCTTCCACCCCGTGGGCCTGTCTCCTGTCTCTGACCTCTGACTCCAAGGTCTGTCTGTCAGTGTCCCTGAGAGGCATGGCCCCAGGATTGCAAAGATGGGACTGGACCTTGCTCAGTTTGGCTGAGAGAGGAAGGCTGGCCTGGAGGTCAGATTCTGTATGGACAGAATGAACAGATGGACCCTCAGCCCTGGCTGCTGAGCCTTTCCTCACATATTTATTCATTCTCTAAACAAATGTTTATGGAGGGACTTCCTTGTGCCAAGCAGCATGCTGGACACCAGAAAAACAGTGGAACCCAAAATAGATGTGATCCCAGTCCAAGAACATGGACAAATTTGGACAAACCAGCAAATACAAGTCAGTGTGATGAATGCTGTGAGGGGCCACTGCAGGAGGCTACCTAACCCAGCGTGGGGTCAGGGAAGGCTTCCTGGAGGAAGAGGTGTCTGGACCCAGATGGGAAGCCAGGTGGGCACAGGAGAGATAAGAGTGTGCCAGACCAAGGGAAGGGCATGGGTGGATGGGTATTCTCCCCCCAGGCAGTAGAGCTGGGCCCTTTGCCCCACTCCACCTCCCCCAGCCGTGAGAGCTGGTTCCCCACAACTCCCTTCCCCCCAGTGACACTGGATCCCTCAGACACCTGGGTGCTTGAACACCTGCCTTGGAGAGCAAAGACTGGGAGGCATGAGACACTGGCTCATTCAGGGAACTGACCCAAGCTTAGTGTCGCTGAACCATGGAAAGCAATGCGGCTGATCCTGAGAGCATCAGGTTGTTAAGTGGGGGTGAGCGAGGAGACCCCCTAGGCCACAGAAGAGAAAATAGATCCTGCCATTCCACCTCCCACTTCCTATTCCTGTCCTCCTGGCTAGACAGCAAAGAGACAGCAGACAGATCTATGGGTGCCAGGTGGCTTTTTTTTTTTTTTTTTTTTTTTTTTTTTAAGGCTAGTCAAGCAGTTGGAGTGGAGAAAGAACAAAGAAATCCGTAACTGGTTGTGATCAATTAGTTGTAAACACCATGTGGCTTTATTGGTAGCATTGCAGTCTGGGGGTGGAGCAGCTTTACTCTGACCACACTCACCCTCTCGCTCACACTCACACTCACACACACCCCAGGCCCTGTCCTGGCTGGTCAGGTCTGGTGCAGAGGAGCTGGAGGCCTGGTGCTTCCTTCTGGTTCTCGGTTCCCCAGCTTAGGTAATAATTCACAACACTTCACTCGGACTCCGGGCTCCCTCTGGTGCTGTCATGGGTTAACTGCTGCGGCGCTTCATCTAGAGGAGGAAGGAGAGGAAGGGTCAAGGGCTGGAATCTTAGACAGGAGCTCAGAGGGAGGAGACAGGGCCAGGGAGGGCCAGGCTTGCCTTGGCTGAGGTCCTCTGCAGTCTCTGGATGATGCGTTCTACCCAGAGCTGGTCTGGGGGTGCACAGAGCTGGCGGCCCCTCAGTGTGGTGAACCTGGGGTGAGAGGCCAGAGAGAATGGAGCCCCAGAATCCAGCATGCATGGGGACCATGTCTGGGAACCTGCTTCAGGGATTTCCTTGAAGGGGTTGGGCTTGGCATGGAGAAGGGGAATAGGAAGGTGGGACTCTCAACAAGGGCTGAAACGGGAGATGAGGCTAGACACCCTCCCCACAACTCACACTACAGCAGGCACCCTGCAGCCATCCTTGATGAGAAGGTAGCGGAAGTTCCTCACGATGTACCCCGGGATGGGTTTCTGGGTCACAGACAGGCAGCAGTCTTCAGCATCATTGGTGCCACTCAGAGTTGGGGCTGGGATGGGGAAAGAAGGTTGACACAGGACACAGGGACCCTTGAGGGTGGCGTGGCCATGGCCCTAGGTCGGATTGAGGACATCTGTGTATGTGTGTGTGTGTGTGTGTGTGTGTGTGTGTCTGGTGGGGTGGGGGAGGAGTTAGACCTGGTATTCAGCCAGTATGCACTAATATGGCTCTGGCTCTACTGGTTGCTAAATATATTGTCATACTTCTAAACTGTTTTGTAAATAACCACTGCCCTGAGCCCCACAAATGACTTCCTGGTGCCCTGATCACCCCAACCTCTCTCCCAGGACAATCCAGCAAGTAAAGAGTTAATGCAGGTCATAGTGTGGGAGGGGCGTGGGGTGGGGTAGGCTGGTGTTAGGAGCCTTATTAATTGCTAAAATTTTTTAATATCAGCCTTGGCTTAGTGTCTGCCATTCTCCCTACCTTAAGCAAATCTCCTTCTGCCTGGGAAACGGAGGCAGCAGGAAATAGAGCTTGCACAGCCATAGGCCCCAGGATGTGCTAAGAGACACACCCGCGTTGGGATTCAGGAGCACAGGGACACCCACACTTACAGGCACACATGCAGGGACCAGCCAGGCTCACCGAAACATGCAGACCTAAGCATTCACCTGAACTCACCATATCCCTTACGTCCAGTGCCAGGCAATCTGAGATCTAGACATTACCTACAGCCAGCCCCCCACTGCCCCTGACCCTGACTCTCCCTTCAGCCTTACCTGGGGAAGTCCAGAGAACCAGCAGGCTGAGGGCCAGTAGCAGGGCCATGGAGGGTGAACAGAGGCAGGCCAATGGCGAATATGTGAGCGCGAGCTGTCTGGGTGTGCGCAGGATCTGTGTGAGGCTGCAGGGCGACTGGGACGCAGGGGTGAAATGCAAGGTGTGAGTGATGTGAGGCTGGGAATGTGAGCCCTGCAGCTGACTCCTATTTATGGCCAGAGCTTCACTTTCTCTGCCTGAAATTCCCCTTCACGTCCCATTCTGTGATTCCCCGGTTACCCCCCTCTTTCCGGCAGAACCTCACCCCGCCCCCCTTCTTCCCCTGCAGTTGCCCTTTCCTTCTGCTTTCCTTGGCTCTTGCTCTGAGAACTTAAGTCTGCAGTCTGGCCCAGTAAAGGGGCTGTGCACTGTTTCTCCAGCGAGAGGGATTGCCCTGTCATCCCACTGGGGGCATTTGAATCATCAACCATGAAGCTGGGGTTCAGAAGTGACGGTCAAAGGTAGGGGCCACGGTGAGGAACTGTGCTCCCTTCCTCAGGTTTATCCCTTGTCCTCACTGGTGCTTCTTTCTTGGGAGGCTGGCGGTGAAGAAGGCTCACTGGCACCCTCGGGACAACCATGAGAGCCTGGGGTGGCCTCCAAGGTCATCACAGTGCCTGCCCACCCACCATGTGGGAACCAGTCCTTCCCTTGGGGCAAGCAGAGCTGAAAGGCCAGGTACCTTGGGAGGAGACCCAGGACCCCCATCCCACATCTCAGGCCTCTGGGGCTCAGCAAACCCTCCCCTTCCTCTATTTACCGTTTTCCTATGTCCAACACCTGGGTCAAAGGAACAGCTGGAGGGAGCCTGGCTTGGAATAGCCCCCTTCATTTTCCCCCTTTTCTCAGTCCTGGGAACCAAGAGGGGATTTCTAAGGAGAGGGGCTGGCCAGCTCATATTCAGACAAATCTTAAAATTTCAAGGAATTGGCTGATGGGGGAGGGGACAAGTGACTTCCCATCCTTATGAGAAAGGTCAGAAGAGAAGGCCTTGAAAGAGAAACTAAATATGAAACACCCATTCACCCATCGTCACCCAAGCCCTAGACCCTCTTTTGGATGTGGAGAGGGAGAGGGAACATTTTCCTCTTAAATTTCTGACTTAGCTTCTTCCCATTCATCAATCATAATAATAGTAATGGTATTTTTGATTGTTTACAATGTGCTAGGCTCTATGTCAAGGACTTTGCCACTATTACCTTGCTTAACTTTCCCAAAACAATACCATTGATGTAGTTTTTCTTATTTTCATGTTATTATTCTTATTTTACACATAAGGAAGATGAGGCTCAGAGCACAAAGCCACACAGTTAGTAAGTAACTGGAGCATGATTTGGACCCAGGTGTGCTCTAGGGTTTTCATTCTTTACCTCAACCCCACACCGCCTGTCTGCCACTTGGTCATGGCACAGCGCAGGTAGTACACGGTACAGAGGAGGGAGACTGTAGACAGAGCGCCTAGCTTGGGATTCAGATTCTACCACTTAATAACTGCGACAAGGTGAAAATTCTCCAGTCTCTGTGTCTTAGTGTCCTTATATGTAAAATGGGAATGGTAGAAGATCTGCTTCTTAGGATTAAATGAGGTACCCTGAGTAAAGCTCTTAGCTTAGAGGCTGACGCACAATAAGCTCTGTTAGCCATTGTTCTTCTTTTGTCCTTTTTTTTTTTTTTTTTTTTTTTGAGACAGAGTCTCACTCTGTCACCCAGGCTGGAGTACAATGGCATGATCTTGGCTCAGAGCAACCTCCACCTCCCGGGCTCAAGGGATTCTCCTGCCTCAGCCTCCTGAGTAGCTGGGATTACAGGCACCCACCATCACATCCAGCTAATTTTTGTATTTTTAGTAGAGGTGAGGTTTCACTTTGTTGGCTAGGCTGGTTTCGAACTCCTGACCTCAAATGATCTGCTCGCCTCCGCTTCCCAAAGTGTTGGGATTACAGGCATGAACCACCATGCCTGGCCTTCTATCCTTTTATTCAGGTATCTGTTCATTAATTCATCCATCCACCCCTCTTTCCATTGATCTATCCATTCTTCTGTCCGTGGTGGTTCTGGTTATTCTGTTTGCCTCAACCTATCCATTCTCCACTCGTCACGGCCCTGCTCTGCTCCCTGGAAGGCTGACCTCTGCAGATAGCATTACTCAGGGTCCCCTGCTCTCTGGCTTCTGTTTGGGGCTGGCCCATGGGAAACAGCAACATGAGATCAGTGGTGGAAAGAGAGAGGCTGGGGTATTAATTCCCCAAATCCTTCATCTTGCTGCAGTTCTGGCAGTGAATAATTTCCCCTGTGACAGTTGTTCTCAAAGAGTAGCCTTTGGGTAGCAGCAGCAGCATCACTTGGGAACTTGTTAGAAACACGAATTCTTAGATTTTATTTCCCACTTACCACATCTGAGACTCTGAGGATGGGGTCCAGCAAACTGCATTTTCACACACCCTCCAGGTGACTCTGATACGTGCTAAAGTTTGAGATCCAAATGAGCCTCAGGGATACCATCAAATATACCTCATCACAGGAGTCTCAGGAGGAGAATAGAGAGAACAGGGCATTAAAAAAATTGAAGAAATAATGACAAAACATCTGAAATCTGATGAAAAGTATGAATATACATATCCAAGAAGTTCACTGCGCCCAGCCTGCTATGTTGTTATGTTTATCAGAGATCTTTGTTTCTTTGTGTGGCTGTAAGTTATTACTTTTTGTCCTTTTGTTTCATTCTGAAGGTCTCCCTTTAGCATTTCTTTGTTTGTTTGTTTTTTGTTTCTCCCTTTAGCTTTTCTTATGGGCAGGTCTACTATTAATGAACTTCCTAAGTTTTGTTTATCTGGAACAGGAGTTTGAGACCAGCCTGGCCAACATGGTGAAACCCCATCTCAACTCCTGACTCCTCAGCTACTCAGGAGGCTGAGGCAGGAGAATCCCAAGGCTCACCTTGGCTTCCCAAAGTGGTCTACAGATTGAGGCCCACTGGTCTACAGTGATCCTTTTGGGTTGCCTCCCTTCCACGGGTCTATCTCTCTTTTTTTTTTTTTTTTTTTTTTTAATACAGAGTCTCAATATGTCACCCAGGCTGGAGTGCAGTGGCACAATCTCAGCTAACTGCAGCCTCTGCCTCCTACGTTCAAGCAATTCTCCTGCCTCAGCCACCCAAGTAGCTGGGATTAGAGGCACGCACCACCACGCCTGGCTAATTTTTTTTTTTTTTTTTGAGATGGAGTTTCACCTTTGTCGCCCAGGCTGGAGTGCAGTGGCACAATCTCGGCTCACTGCAACCTCTGCCTCCTGGGTTCAAGCGATTCTCTTGCCTCAGCCTCCCAAGTAGCTGGGATTACAGGCACACGCCATCACGCCCAGCTAACTTTTGTATTTTTAGTAGAGACAGGGTTTCATCATGTTGGCCAGGCTGGTCTTGAACTCCTGACCTCAGATGATCCACACGCCTCAGCCTCCCAAAGTGCTGGGATTACAGGCCTGAGCCACTGTGCCCAGCCTTCATGTTTCACAAACTTTTAAATGATGCTGATGCTGTGGTCCTTGGACTATACCTAGAATAGTAAAGTAGAGGAAGAGGTTCAAAGGTTAGAAATGAGTGTTGAAATTACCTATTTTGTACACCTCCGAAGGGCCCAGAAAGATACTTTCTTCTTCAAGGCAGCAAGAACACATTAGTGAGGGTAACGCCAACTCTTTGAAAAGCACTGTGTGACTTCTTTAATAGGCTAGACATGAGGTTGTGAGATGCTCTCTTGGGACCGGTATTTCAAGGTGAATGATGGAATTCTTGCGTGGTAGAGGACAGGTGTTACCACGTAACCATGAGTGAGGTGAGTGAAATTACTGTGAAATCTGTAGGCACGTGTGGTAATCATGTACTTTGCCCCATAGGAATATGTGGTGGTAGCTAATTAATCATGGTGTTCCTAGTAATGAAATACATGGACAGCTTACTAATGTTCTACTCAACCCATACAAGTGGAAAAATTCTAGACCTGGTAAGTAGAAACTTGATTTTCAGGTTATATTAAGGATTTACAGTCTTACCCAGTTCCTAGACTTAAGCCAGTTTCCCAGAACTGAATCCTCTTGATTGGGTGGGGGGCTGGGAGATCCTGGATCTCTTTCACAGGCGGATTCTATAAATCTTCCTCCTAGTCAGTGTTTTTCAAGATGTGGTGAAATTTCCAGGCTAAGGAGATGGGGACGAGCTGAAAAATAGTCATCTAGGGCATAACGTTAAAGAGCATTTTGGGTTTTAGAGGCAATATATACCGTATTTATATGTACTACTGCAAAATTTTGACTGGATATTGCATAAAGGCTCATAAAGATGACAGGTTTTTTTTTTTTCTTTTTTGAGATGGAGTTTCACTCTTGTTTGCCCAGGCTGGAGTGCAATCGCGCGATCTCAGCTCCCAGGTTCAAGTGATTCTCCTGCCTCAGCCTCCTGAGTAGCTAGGACTATGCGCATGCACCACCACACCTGGCTAATTTTGTCTTTTTAGTAGAGATGGGGTTTCTCCGTGTTGTTTAGGTTGGTCTTGAACTCCCGACCTCAGGTGATCCACCTGCCACGGCCTCCCAAAGTGCTGGGATTACAGGTGTGAGCCACCGTGCCCAGCCGAAGCTGATAGTTTTGAATGAGGTCCAGGCTCCAGGGAAAGTTGCCCCGCTGCTCTGGCTGAATGACCCACAAATCCAGTGAACTTCATGTTGTCTGTGGCAGATAAGGGTGTGCTGTAGGAGCCCTAATAAGAGAGTTAAAGCAAAGAATCTTAAGTGTAGTGGAGTAAGGCCATGCTTCTTCTGCTAACAGTTCTTTTCTATTTGAAAAGCAGCTCTTGATAGGCCTTGGGGCCCTGGTCTAAAACTCAGATTATAGTTCATCCAGTGACAATGTGACCTAAGGGTGCTATCTAAGCAAATCATATAGTTGGATGTGCACAGCAGCATTCATCATGAAATGAATTGTATATATGACACCAGACCTTGGAAGTTTCAGAAGGTATGAATAAAAGCATGGTCAGATGGCTTGGACTCCTACTTGTGTTGTTTTCTGCTTCTTCCTCTGATCACACTTACAGCTTCACGGAGATGTTCTCTACAAACGGTTAACAGAGGGTCTGTTAGGTATGCTGGCATTAGCTGGAAGAGACAGCTGATTACAGCCCCAACCAGGGATGGTCCTGAAATACAGTGGTTAAGGGAAGTCCTCTCAGTGGACAGAATTTAGGGCCGTATATTTAGTGTACACTTTGCCTAGAAGAAGAGATGGTCTGAGGTTTGGCGCTATACTAATTCATGTGCAGTGGCTGCCTACAACAACCGTGCTCTCACCTCTGTAAGTGGTCCCTTCACTAAATTCTTTTCCATTAACCTTTTTTGAGCATGCCATTTGTTTCCTGCCAAGATCCTAAATGACACAATCATATAGTGCAAAGCTGGTGGAAAGGTTTTAATTCAATTTCAATACCATCTGCCTGGAGTGCCTGTTGGGAAGGACCCTGAGAATCAGCAGGAAAGGGTGAAATAATGAAATAATAATAAACAAGGCATCTGTTACACATTCATTCAATAAATATTTACTGAGGGCCTCCTATGTGCCAGACACCGTTCTTGGCACTGAGATACAGCAGTAAGCACAACAGATACACGTTCCTGCTCTTGCAGAGTTGTTATGCTAATGAAAGAGACAGACAATAAGCAAACAAGAAACGTCTATACTATCTCAGATGGCAATAAGTGCTATGAAGAAAAATAAAGAAGGCAAGAGGGTTAGGGAGTATTGAGGGAGGCTTATTTTAAATAAGGCAGTCAGGAAAACCTTTACTAATAACATTTGAGCAGAGAGTTGACCTGAAGAAGGTGAGGGAGAAATTCATGCAGAGGTCTGTGGGAAGATGTTCTAGGTAGAGAAAACAGCAAGGGCAAAGAGGCAAGAGCGTATCTGAGGAATAGCAAGGAGGCCAAAAGGGGAGGGTGGTAGAGACATACAGTTAGATAATAACAGGGGCCAGATAACACAGGGTTTGTAGGCCATTGTTATATTCTGCTGAGTGAGATGGGGAGCTATTGGAAGGTATTGAACAAGTGTGACATGATCTGACATAAACTCTCTCTAGCTGTTGAATGGAAAGTAGACCAAACTGGTGCAAGAATGGAAGCAGGGAAACCAGGGTGGAGGCCGTTGCAACAATCCAGGGAGGAGATGATGGTGCGTGGAGTTGGTGAGAAGTGCTCAGATTCTGGAAACAAAGTAGAGCCAATAGACTTTGCTGAGGGGTTCAGCATAGGATATGAGAGAAAGAAGAGGAGAGAATACTGCAAGGTTTTTGACTTGAGGAACTTGGATATGATTTTAGTTAACAAGATGAGGATGATTGAAGAGGAGTGGGTTTGTGGGGAGATCAGGACCCTGGTATAGACTTAAGTTGAAGCTGCATGTTGGGCATATTAATGGAAATGTTAAGTAGGTAGCTGGGATGAGTCTGGAGTTCAGGGAAGAGATTCTAGATGAAGACACAAATTTGGGAGTAAATGGATGGTATTTAAAGGTATAAGACAATGAGGTCACCAAGAGAGTGAGTGTAGATAGAAGAGGTCCAAGTTCTAAGTCCTGGACCTCGCCAACATGAACAGATCAGGAAGAGAAAGAGGAATCAGGGAAGGAGGTGGCAGTCAGGGTGTTACGAAGGTACCCACTATCACGGCAAAAAGGGAAAGGACACAGGCCCGGTGGGTGAAGGGTTTAAGGCACCTACCTACAGCTGTTGGTTTAGATAATCCAATGGGGGTGGGGGACTGGAGGTCAGGGAGGTCTTTGAAACAGTTTCTGATCACAGGTACAGAGGCATCAGCGCTACGTGCTTTGCCTTGTTCACCCTCTTCCCAGCCAAGTCGTCTATACAGGGTTCTTGGTTCGGCCTGAGCCCTGGGAATCTTCTTCCAGCTCAGGGCAGATCAACCCACTCAGCCCAACCTAGCCTCAACGTCTTTCAAGGAGCCTGCCCAACTTTCGTGCTCCCAGGTCTGGCCAAATCCCTGCCTCAGGGGTAGGAGATCCTGAATGCGGGCGTACTAGCCATTGGGGCAGGGGAGTCACCCAAGTCCGTGGTGGGGGTCGGGGTGGGTGAATGATCGTAGGGAGAGGACCCTGACTAGATGGCTAGTGTATGTCGCAGGCATGAATGTGCGTATCCCGAACTGTGTCTGTGGGGCTGTGCGCGACTGGGGCGTGTGTGCGGATGTGTCCGCGCCCGTGAGCGTGCCCATGCAGCTCCCCGTCTGGGCCTGCAGGGGGCGCCCTGAGCCTGGGAAGGGAGGCTCTGGAGCGGGGCGCGGCTGCGGCAGAGGTGTAGGCGCACGCGGCTGTGACCCCGCGAGCTCCTCAGAGAGGCTGCGGTGCGCGGGCGTCCGAAGTCCCTGGGCCTGGAAGAGCCTCTGGCGCCCTCCCGGCTCCCTGGCCCCGCCGTCCCTGGGGTCCCCGCGCGCGGGCCGGGCGTATGGAGGGGAGGCTCAGGCTGTGGGTGGTGCCCGCGCCTCCGATGACCTAGGCCGACAGTTACCCCAGACTAGGGCACCCCCCGTCCCGCCAAACCCCAGCCACCCAGGCCCCCGAGCCCCGGGGGTCCTCTGCGGGGCCGGCCCAGCCCGGTGGCCGGGGGAAGGCCCGTGTTTGTCGGCGAATATGAAGCATTTATCTTTCCCTCCCACGCCCCAAATATTCCCGATTTACCCAGAGCCCAAGGTGCCCAATGTTGAAGTCTTGAAATAATTACTGTTTGGCTTAAAGGCTGAAGGAGGGTTCACATCACCTCTGGCACTTCCCTCGCACTCGATAGATATCTTACACCACTCATTACGGGGCCAACGCTAAGAAAGGTTTCCTTACTCCACGGAAATGTATTGAGATGCTAACCGTGTGCGAGGCGCAAGGCTGGGGCTGGAGGATGAAGGGCTATAGCCTGACATGGGCGGAAAAGGAACTTGTCTTGCTCATAAGTGGACACAGGGAAACGCGCAACCTTTGGCCTAGAATGAGACACATGTGAGAACAAATCGTAAAAATAATTGAAAACAAATTGGTCCTAGAAAGATGAAGGAAATGAGAATAGAAAATTCAACCCCCACGCCTGTTTTCCTTTAGCAGACAGAGGACTGCTGCCAGAAGAAGAGCCTCCTGGTGGCCGAGCGGGGCCGTGAGCACCTCCCAGCTGGCGGAGGCTCACAAAGCGCAGGAGATACTCCGAGCAGAAGCTGGCGCTGGCAGCTTAGGCCTTCACAAGTGGTGTTCAGTTATTCTTTTAATATTGGATTGAAATTTATTATTAACACAACCCATGATTCTAAAGCAAAAGTCTCAAAGAATATGGTAACAGAGTTTCTCTGGGGTGTTTTAGTTTGCTGCCAACTGAGAAATGGTTGTCTTGAAGAAAACAGAGCTGTCAGCTTCTTGACATAGCAGTAGACGTAGGTCACCAAGGTCACAAGGTCATACAATTCCCCTTAAAGTAGGCACTACTAGAAGAATTACAAATAGAGGCCTGACACAGTGGCTCATACCTGTAATCCCAGCACTTTGGGAGGATGAGGCTGGAGGACCCCTTGAGGCCAAGAGTTGGAGGCTGCAGTGAGCTATTATTGCACCACTGCACTCCAGCCTGGGCAACAGAGCAAGACCCTGTCTCAAAAAAAGAATTACAAATATAGGCGTTAGAAAAAAAGAGAGTTGGCAACTTCAGCATCCATAAAAATGGTAATCCAGCCCAAGACTGATGGCAAAGGATAGAAACGTTGATGACTTTAACAAAACAGTATTTTTTTGTCCCCAAATACAAGGAGAAGTAATGCCTGGATGTGAGAAAGAGAAAGTACTTCACAAAGGATACCAGCTGAAGCTTAAGACATATTTCACAGGTAAGTGATTACAGCTGGGAAACAAATTAACATCACCTTTCATAGACAACAAGTGACAGACCCCACCCCTCTGACTCTCACTAGGTCATTTGGCATGGTAGAGGATACCTAGGTGTTGTTCTGGTAGCCCCATAATTAATTTTTTTTTTGAGACGGAGCCTTGCTCTGTTGCCCAGGCTGGAGCGCAATGGTGTGACCTCGGCTCACTGCAACCTCCTGGGTTCAAGCAATTCTCCTGCCTCAGCCTCCCGAATAGCTGGGATTACAGGCACCCACCACCATGCCTGGCTAATTTCTGTATTTTTAGTAGAGATGGAGTTTCACCATGTTGCCCAGGCTGGTTTCGAACACCTGACCTCAGGTGATCCACCTGCCTTGGCCTCCCAAAGTACTGGGATGGCAGGCATAAGCCACTGCCCCCAGCCCATAATTTTTAATTTTTAAAAGAAAGGTATCAAAAGAAAGAACCCGACAGTTGTTGGTAATCACAGCCCTCTAAAAGGATATCATTAATGAGTAGGAATTGTGGCCAGCCAAAGTGTGGCTCAAGTATCCTGAAGGGAGGGGTTCTTAAGAAACCTAGTTGCTTACTCTAAAAAAGTTTTTTTGTAGGCTACTTTGCCTATGGAATAACCATTCTTTTATTCCTCTACTTTCTTAATAAACTTGCTTTCACTTAAAAAACAGTTTCTTGTAGTAAAATGTAGAGACAGCGTCTTGCCATGTTGTTCAGTCTGGTCTCAAACTCTTGGGCTCAAGCCGTTCTCCTACCTCTGCTTCCCAAAGTGCTGAGATTACAGGTGTGTGCCACCGCGCCTGGCCAACTGCTTACTTTGGAATTGGTTGCAGGTTCATAGGACTAACTGAGGCTTGTTTGTTTTTCACTGCAGCCTCGAACGAGTTCAAGAGATCCTCCCACCTCAGCCTCCCAAAGTGCTGGGATTACAGGCATGAGCCATGGCTCCTGGCCTGAAGATCTATTGGCTCTAATTTTTTGTTTTTTAAAGATGGGGTATTGCTCTGTCACCCAGTCTGCAGTGGTGTGATCATAGCTCACTGCAGCCTCGAACTCCTAGGCAATCAAGTGATCCTCCCACCTCAGCCTCCAAGTCGCTAGGACAATAGGCATGTGCCACCATGCCTGGCTAATTTTTTCTTTTCTTTTCTTTTTTTTTTTTTTTGTAGAGACAGGGGTCTTGCTTTGTTGCCCAGGCTGGCTTCAAACTCCTGGCTTCAAGCCAGCTGCCCGACTCAGCCTCCCAAAGTGCTGGGATTATAGGCGTGAGCCGCCATGCCTAGCTAGCTCTAATTCTTTACTAGTCCCACCTATCCTCTATATCTGTATCAAAGAAAGAAGCCCTTAAAATATTGACAAGGAAGGAGTGAACCGGGAGAAGCAGAAGGAGATTCTGAGGCAACATTGACAAGTAGGAGTCAGCCCATGATTTCATTAGTGTGTGTGTGTATGTTATCATTTCATGGAAGAGATAGTGGTGAAATTATTTAAAAACATGGTATGGCCAGGCACAGTGGCTCATGCCTGTAATCCCAGCACTTTGGGAGGCCTAGGTGGGAGGATCCCTTGAGCTCAGGAGTTTTAAGACCAGCCTGGGCAACATAGTGAGAGCTCATCTCTACAAAAAATGAACAAAATTAGCTGGGCATGGTGGTGTGTGCCTGTAGTCCTACCTACTCAGGAGGCTGAGGTGGAAGGATTGCTTGAGCCCAGGAGGTTGAGGCTGCAGTGAGCTGAGATTGCGCCACTCACTTCAGCCTGGGTGACAGAGCAAGACCCTATCTCAAAAAAGGAGCAAATAAGAACAACAAAAATACATGGTATTAATAATTTTCTGGATGACACTGAGGAGGACTCATTGTTAGAAAATAGTGATAACTGACTTTTAAAGCAATGAAGTGCTTCTGTGGTGCTGTGATAAAGAAAAGTCAGGATTCCAGGGATTAAAATGAGTTTTCATGCTCAAGGAATGAAGATTTTGTAGATTTTAGAGATAATTCATCTTTAGGATTTTTTTTTTTCTTTTTACATTTCTAGTAGAAGTCATTAATTGTTTCTCTGTTGGATACTGGCATATGAATATTCAGTCAATATGAATTTTTACTGTATTCACGAATAAGACATTAGAAATCCTTCATATTTATAATTTTATTTTATGCTTTGTATCTATTTTTATTGAAATATTTATGTGTCTCAGCAGTGGGCTTTTGGAAAGTTACCTTTATCTCCTCTCCCATTTGGGCTTTTGTGGGTTTATGCCTTTATTTTATTTTTAAAATTAATTTATTTACTTTGAGACAGGATCTCTCACTTTTTAGCCCAGGCTATATGGCTCCCAGGCTCAAGTGGTCCTCCCACCTCAGCCTCCTGAATAGTTGGGACCACAGGCACACGCCACCACACCGGCTACTTTTTTGATTTTTTGTACAGACGAGGTCTCATTGTGTTGCCCAGGTTGGTCTCAAACTCCTGAGCTGAAGTGAGTGTCTTGGCCTCCCAAAGTGTTGGGATTACAGGTGTAAGCCACTGCGCCTGGTCTTGGTTTATGCCTTTACACGCATACATGCACCAAAAAAATTTACTGTAGTTTTAGTCGGGGCTTAGTGAGAAGTGAAAATAAAGGCATGTAATTAATTTTCCATCCCTACCCTGAACTCCCATTTGTTTTTAAATTTAATGGTGTTGAACTTTAATGATTTATGTTTTATGGTTTTATGACTTGTTTAAGAAACTCTTTTTGGCCAAGCAGAGTGGCTCATGCCTGTAATCCCAACACTTTGGGAGGCTGAGGCGGGTGGAGCGCTTGAGCCCAGGAGTTCAAGACCAGCTTGGGCAACATAGTGAGACCCGGTCTCCATTTTATTAAAAAAAAAAAGTTATTTTATACCTCGAAGTTATAAACACATTCACCTATATTTTCTTCTAAGTATATCTTAAACATTATGTTTTGAATCCATCTCATATGATGAAGAATTTGAAAGGCAATATCAAGATAGAGGTATTTTAAAAAGAGAAGGGCATTAGAACCTTTAAGAAAAACGAAAAGATGAGTGACAAAGGAAAAGTGCACTACTTTTGTCTGCAGAGAACATTTATATAGTCAAAATAATGTAATATGTGATAATACATATTATGTAATAGTAATCCACAATAATATAAACTGTAATTATGATCTCAATATGATAATATGATCATGATCTATATATCATGGTATGACTATATTTAGAGGATGCAGTGACAGGAGAGGAGAGTTGGCAAGAGAGTTAAATCTTCACTTTTTATAGTAGGAAGTCATCTGGTAATGTTTAAAATAGGTAAATCAAGAAACAGAGGTATAGGCAAAGTACTTAGACATATGGCACTAAGAAATAGCATAAGAGTTAAACTTGTAGGAAATGATGTTATTCAGAATAAACCTTTTGGTGCTTTTGGATATATTTTTTAACTGTGAGTGTGTATTATGTGATATTTTTTGAATTATGCATCAAGAGAATAAGAGAGAAAAGAGAAAGAACAGGACAATGTTGTCAAAGATGAAGGCAGACAAGGAGAGTGGCCCCTCATGATCTGATGGAATAAATAATATATTGTATGCTTACTCAGAGCAGGGCTTGAAGCAAATACCAGGCATGCAGGTGTGGCAGGAGAATTTAGTGAAATAGAGAGTTTTGTTTTTTCTGCCTATGTTTTTCTTTTCACTATAGAGTAGGCAATAGTTTTGGCAGGTCTGGGAGTGATGTCCTGATGGCAAAGCGAGCCTGATGTCAAAGGCCTTTTGTAAATGTCTTACACCAGGGGAAAATGCCAGGCATAGAGGCTCACACCTGTAATCCCAGCAACTTGGAGCCTGAGACAGGAGGATCCCTTGAGCCCAGGAGTTTGAGGTTACAGTGAGCTATGATCCTACCTTTGCACTCCAGCCTGGACCACAAAGCAAGCCTTAAAAAAAAAAAAAAAGTCTTAAAAAAAAAAAAGTAAACTTGTAAACTTGGGGAAGAGGTTATGCCCTGGAGGGGCTGAGGAGAGGGAGAGAATTCTTTAGGACTGCGAAGGGATTAGTGTGTACATCCAGCCAGAGTGGGCACTGAGCTCTAATTTCTGTCTGTGACGGGGCAACTGACGGGACTGTTGAGTAGATGGCTTCAGGGGGTATCTGGGGAGGTCAAGTCCAAGCCCAGAGGCTGTCATATCTGAATTCTTATGTCTCAAATGCAGAGTCTAGGACTTGAAGAGATATACCTGCTGGAACCACAGGGGTCAGAACACTCACTGGTGAGACTGATGTCCAATGATGGGATGGTGTAGGAGGCAGGTAGGAGGCCTCCCTTGGGTCTTGAGGTTTCTGTGACCTTTGCATAACCCTTGGCAGATGGGATCCCCCAAGAGTGCCTGATGTTGAATTTCTCATCAGCACTCTAGTGCAGTAGCTTGGAGTAGGAATTAAGTTCATTTAAGGAACATTTCAAAAGTAGTATTTCTTGCATATCTGAGTTTATAGATTAATTTCACACCTGCTGCCCTAGGACAGGTAGGGGAGGGGCCCTGTCTTCACCTGCTGCAAGAGGAGCAGACAAGCCAATACTTGAGGATGTTAGGATAGGTGGTAAGTGCTGTGGCATACTCAGGCTCCTACGGAAGGAAAAGGTGATGGAGCAGCCACTTCTAGCTTCTGAGGTTCTTACCTTTCTTCTTCTTCTTCTTCTTTTTTTCTTTTCCTGAGATGGAGTCTTGCTCTTGTCGCCCAGACTGGAGTGCAATGGCACGATCGATCTCACCTCACTGCAACCTCCGCCTCCCGGGTTCAAGCGATTCTCCTGCCTCAGCCTCCCAAGTAGCTGGGATTACAGGCGCCCACCACAATGCCCGGCTAATTTTTGTATTTTTAGTAGAGATGGGGTTTCACCATGTTGGCCAGGCTGGTCTCGAACTCCTGACCTCATGATCCGCCTTCCTTGGCCTCCCAAAGTGCTGGGATTACAGGCCTGAGCCACCACGCCCGGCCTTGAGGTTCCTACCTTTCTTGCCCTTCCCCAGGATCTGTTCCCTTCTTTCTCACATTGCCTGGCCCAATCTGATGGCCTCTTCTGTCCCTGCCTGGAGGTAAGTGGGGGAATAGAAGGGTCTTCACTCTGGGGAAGAAGAGGTAGAGGAGAGCCATCTGAGGCCTTCCAGGAGAGGAGACTGATTCACACCTGAATCCTGGGGTTCTGAAAACCTGCCCTAGGAGACTTATTCCTTGACTTCAAAGGGTTTAAGGGGCTAACGTAGTCTGGATCCCAGCCAGGAAAGAAAGGAGGAAAAAAAAAGGGAGGAGGTTTTTCCATCTGGAAGGAGGCTGAGCGAGTCCAGGGGCCCAGACAGGAATAGAAGGAGAGCACAACAGCCCCATTAAACAAAGAGGAGAGGTCGAGGCCCGAGCTTCACTGAATAGGGCTGAAGCAAGTCCCCTTGGGTCTTTGCCTCCCAGGGGCTCTCTCAGGGCTGGAACTGTGCTAGGGCAGGTTTCAATATAACTTGTGTTTGTCTGTGTTATAGATGGGCCCAAGCCACAGCTTCCCTCCTAGGGACCCTTCCAAAGAACTACTTGGAGGGTCTCATTGAATAGTTCCCAGGGAAAGGAGAGGAAGCCTCTGGGATATCTGGGGAAAGGTCTGAAGGTCATGGAAAAGATCCGAAGGTCACTCCTGGAGTTAGTGCAGGACAGAGTCAGGGTCTCAGAGGTCTGCAGAGCTGTTGGGTGTGTGTGCTCCATGTCCACCATCTCTCCATTGGCAGGATTCCTCAGAAGAATGGGTCCTACCCTGTCCATCAACCTCCCTTTAACTGCTTGGGGTGCAGGCACCTGAGAGGCAAGGAAACTCTTGGGGTAGGTGGGAACATAGCATTTGTCAGCCTGAGCTTTCGGCTCAGAGTGTGTGACCCCATCCTGTAGGAACTTTGGCATCTCGGTGGACATAAACACATGGGAACAGGTACTTGGGTGGGAAGACAGAATAGCTTTTTATTCAGTTAGATGTAAATCATATTTACAAGGAAGAGGTGGGGTGCACTGGGGAGCTGTATCAGGTCCAGGGTCCTGATGATTCTCCTTCGAGGGGACAGTCCTGCTGCCTCCTCTCATGCTCCCTGGGAGACTCTCCCTCCTCGGTCTCTCTGGGCCTGGCCTGCTGTGGGCAGCTCAGCCATGCAGGGTAGAGCTGGGAATGCAGATGGGGTGGTTAAAGCAGGAGAAAGAGTGTGGCAAGGCCAGCATGGGGTGGCTGCTCCAGGGCCCCTGAGCATAGCCTCCTTCTTGCATCTTGGGTTCAGGCTTCAAGCCCTGGTGAGGCTGGTGGGGTCTCCAGGGCTCCAGGCTGCTCACTGGGCTATGGCCCTTTAGGGGTCTGTGACCGCTCAGTCCTGTGAGGGCAGAAGAGGGGTGTGAGGGGCTGACTGACGCTCCCCTTTACCCACATCCCTCAGATTCCTCACCTCTTGCAGCCTTTGGAGCCCTTTCCCTTCTTGCCAGTCTTGGAGGGCCCCCTGTCCTTCCTGCAGCCCTGGGCTGGTTTCTGTGGGGATGGTGTCTTGTCTAGATGCTGCATCAGCTGCTGCACCCAGAGCTCCTTTGGGTCTGCACATAGCTCTGCCTGAGAGCGCTTGCGGGGCAAGAACCTGCGGGTGGGGGCTAGTAAGCCTTCTTAGTCTTGCCCACCATGCCCTCCCCACCCCGTCACCAGCCTGTACCCACCCCTTTGTGTCCACTCACAGGATAGCTGGGATGGAGCAGCCTAAGCTTGGTTCCTGCTTCCGGTAGCTGCGGACAACCTTGGCGGGAATCTTCCTTTGGCTGTACTTGAGGCAACAGTCCTGAGCTCCTCCATCACTGCCTGCAGGGTGGGATTCACAGGGAGCCAGGGGCTGTTGGCAAGCTCCTACCCAGGCCTCTTGATCCCCTTAGCCCCATGCAAGGCTCCTCCCTGCCTTGGTACCTTGGGTCCCGGGGATGCCAGAGGCCAGAACCAGGATAAGGAGGCTCAGAGCCAGTGACTGAGCCATGTCTGTGGTAGAGGGTGAGTAAGAGGCCAGAGCTGCAAGTTGGGGGTCTGTGCGTGGGCTGGGATTGGCCTGCTATTTATGTAGCTAGACACTTTCACTTCCCTTAACTTATCCCCACTCCTTTTCCTTCCTGAAAGCTGGATCTGCTGGCACCCAGCCCCACTTATCTCAAACTAAATGGACAGTCCTCAGCTGCCAAATTTTATGTCCTCATTAGTTGAATACGTCTGGGCCTGAGCCTTCCTTCTATTCCCAGCTACTGCTTTCATGCAGGCCTCACTCCTCTCTCCTGGAACACCATGACTGCTCCAGGATCCATACCCTTCCCCTCCTTCCAGCAAATCTGATTATTAAATTGTAAGAGTTCTTTTTTTTTTTTTTTTTGAGGCGGGGTTTAACTCTGTCACCCAGGCTGGAGTGCAGTGGTTGATCTTGGCTCACTGAAATCTCCGCCTCCTGGGCTCGAGTAATCCTCCCACCTCAACCTCCCCAGGAGCTGGGACTACAGGCAAGCACCACTGCGCCTGGCTGATTTTTCTATTTTTTGTAGAGACGAGGTTTCATGATGTCTAGCCCAGGCTAGTCTTGAGCTCCTGGGCTCAAACGATCTGCCTGCCTCAGCCTCTTGAGGAGCTGGGACCACAGGCACATGCCACCACGTCCGGCTACTGTTTTAATTTTTAATTTTTATTTTTTCTAGAGATGAGGTCTTGCTATGTTGCCCAGTCTGGTCTTGAACTCCCAGGCTCAAGCGATCCTCCTGCCTTGGCCTCCCAAAGTGCTGGAATTATAGGTATGAGCGACAGCACCTGGTCTGTAGCATAACCATTTTGATTCCCCTTTGCTTTCCTTTTCTATATATTTTATAGTTATTTTCCTAATGGATACCTTGGTGATTATAATTAACATTCTAAACTGATAACAACCTAGTTTGAATAATACCAACTTAGTTTCAATAGTATATAAACATTTTGGTCGTATATATTTTAGTCTCTTCTTTATATTGTTATTGTCACAGATTACATCTTTATACATTGTGTTCCCATTGACATAGATTTATAATTATTGTTTAATGCATTTTCCTTTTAAATTATATAGAAAAAAGTGGAGCTACAAACTAAAAATACAATACTAGCTTTTATCTTTTTTTTTTTTTTTTGACACAGGGTCTCGCTTTGTCACCCAGGCTGGAGTGCGGTGGCACAATCTCAGCTCACAGCAGCCTCGACCTCCTGGGCTCAAGTGATCCTTCCACCTCAGTCTCCTGAGTAGTGGGGCCACCATGCCTGGCTAATTTTTGTATTTTTTGTAGACACGAGGTCTCACTATGTTGCCCAGGCTAGTCTTGAACGCCTGACCTCAAGCAATTCACCTGCCTTGGCCTCCCAAAGTAATGGGATTACAAGTGTGAACCACTGTACCTGGCAATGTTGTTACTTTTTTTTTTTGAGACGGAGTCCCACTCTTTCACCCAGGCTGGAGTGCAGTGGTGCGATCTTGGCTCACTGCAACCTCCACCCTCCGGGTTCAAGCCATTCCCCTGCCTCAGCCTCCCGAGTAACTGGGATTATGGGCACCTGCCACCACATCCAGCTAATTTTTCTATTTTTTATAGAGCTGGGGTTTCACCATGTTGGCCTGGCCGGTCTCAAACTCCTGACCTCAAATGATCCGCTCACCTTGGCCTCCCAAAGTGCTGGGATTACAGACCTGAGCCACTGCGCCCGGCCTGCTATTGTTGTTATGTTTATCAGAGATCTTTGTTTCTTTGTGTGGCTGTGAGTTATTTTTTGTCCTTTTGTTTCATTCTGAAGGTCTTCCTTTAGCATTTCTTTGTTTGTTTTTTTGTTTTTTCTTTCTCCCTTTAGCTTTTCTTGTGGGCAGGTCTACTATTAATGAACTTCCTAAGTTTTGTTTATCTGGAAATGTCTTCTTTCTCCTTAATTCTTGCAGCATAGTTTTGCTGGATATATAGAATTCTTGTTTGACTTTTTTTTTCTTCAGTCTTTAAATATATCCCCCATTGTCTTTTGGCCTCCCATGGTTTCTGAAATCAGCTGGTAATCTTATTGAGAATCTCTTGTACATAATGAGTTACTTCTCTCTTGCTGCTTTTAAAATCATCCTTTTGTCTTTGGGTTTCAACAATTTGACTATAATCTGTCTTGGTGTGGATCTCTGAGTTTATCCTTCTTAGAGTTTGTGAACTTCTTGGGTATGTATATTCATGCTTTTCATCAGATTTCAGATGTTTTGTCATTATTTCTTCAATTTTTTTAATGCCCTGTTCCCTCTATTCTCCTCCTGAGACTCCTGTGATGAGGTACATTTGATGGTATCCCTGAGGCTTGTTTATTTTTCTTCTCATACTTGATAATTTTAATTGTCTTATCATCAAGAATACGGATCCTTTTTTTTCTGCTTAAATCAGTTGTTGATTGCCCCTAGTGAATTGTACATTTCAGTTATTGTATTTTTGCTTCCAGAATTTCTGCTTGAGTCCTTTTTTTCTTTTTACTAATTTCTATCTCTTTATTGATAGTTTCATTTTGTTCATACACCATTTTTCAGATTTCCCTTAACTCTTTGCCCATGGTTTCCTTCAGCTCTTTGAGCATATTTAAGACAGTTATTTTTTTTTCCCAAAAGGGCCATTATTTCCCAATTTAATTTGAGGTCATAATAAAATAAGCAACAAAACAGTATTTGAGATTTCAGCTTCTCACCCTTATCATCAAATCTCCCATCATCAATATTTATTGAGCATTTACAGTAAGACAGTTAAAGTCTTCATCTACTGTGTCCAATATCTGGGCTTCCTCAGGGATAGTCTCTGTCAAATTCCTGTCTTCCTGTGAATGGGCCGTACTTTCCTGTTTCTTTGTATTAGTAATTTTTTGTTGATAACTGGGCATTCTGAATATTACAGTGTGGTATCTCTAGAAATTCAATTTTTTCACTCCTTAGGGGTTGCTGATATACACTTGTTGAGAACTCTGCCATCAATTTGTGGTGAGTTTTTCAAACTGTTTTTTGCAAAGTGCGTATTCTTTGTTTTGTGGGGTTACTGAAGTTTCTGTTTATGACCTGACAAAGGGTTCTCTTCCTTCCCTGCAAAAAGGTTCTGTCCCTTTAAATCTTCTGATACACGTGGCTCAGGAAGATGCTGCAGCCCAAGAGGGCTGAAACCAAGCAAGCCTGTCCCTTAGGGAACCGGAAGACAAACCCAAATGCAAAACCCCTCATTTTTGGAGGACAGAGGTCCCCCTGCCCACTCGGTGGCCACCAGCTACTTCAGGAATGTGGGCTGCTATCCCCACTCTGTTGGTTGGTAGCTAGTGCATGCATTATGCTCTCTTCTGAAAGACCAGCAACCTCTCCCTTCATCAAGTACCACCCCGCCGCTTGTTATAAGTGTCCAATCAGGGTCCAGACTTCTGAAAGAGTCGATTCCAATTGCTCTTTCCACCTCAATAGTTGCTTTGGTGGAGGGACCAACCCCTATAACTTCTTACTCTGCCATTTTGTATGATGTTGTTTCTGTAGTTTAATTTTTAACATTTTAACATCTTTTATCCATTTGGAGTTTATTATGGTATATGATATGTGAGGATTATTGGGTCATAACTTAGAATCTGTATTTAAAACTGGGTTGGGACCTTAGAGTTGTAATCCTCACGTCAGAGCTGGAAAATCCATCTGGTTTCCAGAGTGCTAAACCCAGCAGCAAGTTCCTTACTTCTTGTTTTTTGAAGGATGGCTTATGACAGGATAGGGAAACCATAGGAAGAGGAGGAAATGAGTGTCAGGAGAGATGTAGTCAGGACAGCAATGGCCAGAGACAGAAATATTGGGTTGCTCTTGGGGAAGGATGCGATGCAGAGGGCATGGGGTTGAAGATGGAGGTACTGTTGGGAGTGGGATAAAGAGGTGGTGTTTCATTCCAAGGTCCACAGAGTAGAGGGGCTGGAATTTGGTGGCCTAGAGGAGAAATAATTGAGCTCTTGAGTCTGAGGTTTTCAGACTTAAGAGACCTTAAGGCTGAGACCTTAAGCAGGGCAGGGAGTGACTCTGCTGGCAAGAAGCTGGCGTTCCTGGAACAAGACTAGGCAAAAACAAGGAGATAAGATTTCTTGGATCTTTTACCTGGTCTACAGGCAGATCCTGGCACCAGAAAGTTTTAAATTCCCAGCTCCCTGGTTTCCCCACCTGCCTACATGGAAGTGACTAAGAAAGTAGTGAGCAGCCTATCTCTGAAGAATTCTCAGACAGATAGAATAGCATGGGCTTGGGAGGGGGGCATGCAGATAATTCCGAAGTCATATTATATTAGTTTGCTTCCAAACTTGGCTGCACTTCAGAATCACCTGGGTGACTTGTTAAAAACAGAGAATTAGAAGCAACACGCCAGACCGCCTTAAACAGAATCTCAGAATAGAGCCAATGAATGTGTATTTTTACCAAGTTCTGCAGGTAAGTCTAAGCACTTGGTGGGGTGGGGTTGGGAGAGCCACTTGGGCCTATTCTGCTCCCCGTCCCATACTCTAGATTGACACAGAGCCAGTGAAAGGGAACAAAGTTGGTCTGGGGAAAGGAAAGCTGGAGTGATGCCCCCCCCACCTCCCCTGGAGGAGGAAACTTTCTGGCCTGGCACAGATTGTAGAAAAAAAGGGGAGATGGCAGGGAAGAGGAGGGGGCTGTACCTTTTTCTTTCCTAAAAGCTTAGGCTTGCTCTCTCTGCAAGATACCTGCCTGTCTCCCTTACCCTTATTCATGCCATCAAAGAAGCTTCTTGTTGTGTCAGATGGTGTGCACAGCCCCCTAGGTCCCATCCCTGCCTGGTCTTCCTAGATGCAGGAATCTAGGTTGATTAGGCATCAACCCTAAGCCCCTACCTGTGAACTTGAGCCTGCAGTGGTAGAGCAGTCTCAGGGAGATGTTCCATCCTGGAGATATTGAGGTCTGTCTGCTTGGTCCTGGAGCTTAAAATCAAGGTTAGGAGCCCTAAGGAAAATGAAAGAAGCAGTAGGGGCTTTTCTGGAGGTGGAAACCTGGCTGGACAAAATCCAGTGCAGAAAACAGCTGCCCTGAGAGTGAGGATGGGATAGCGAGTCCCTACCCCGTCTCCAGTCTGTGAGTGGACCTGGTGGCGGGGGTGGTGAGAGGGAGGCACTGAAGCAGGGTAGAAGAGAGTGAGGAGCTTGGATGATGAGAGAGCCATTACCCTTTTCTGGGACCCCAAGTCTTCTGAGCCATTCCTCTGCCCTCAGCTGCTGGCCTGGGCTCATTGTACTCCACTGCCCCACTTGAACTCTAAGCTGGGTTTGGGGATTTGGAGCCTGCAGCTTTGACCCAAGCTCCTCTCAGTCCTCAGACCAGGCTGGATGCAGAGCTTGGGGAAGGGGACACAAAGACTCAGATGGCTGCACATCCGAGATGTGGGTCTCCATCTACAGTTCCAGTCCTCTGGGTGAAGGTGTTGGCTTGGTGAGCTCCTGAGAGTACCTGGCTACTTTGTGACAACCTCTGGGATGGCCTAGGTGCAGAGGAGTGCTTCACTGGTACCTGGGGTGAAGGATAAAGGAGGCACACATGGCTGACTTCAGCCCTACCCGTGATGATGAATTCAGCTCTAACACACTCTATCACCAGACTGAGATCCTGGGAGGGGGAGAGGAACTGTGCTTATTCACACCTACCTCAGCAGGCCCACTACCTCTCTAGGACAGGCACCTGGAGTAGACATCCTAGGTGTGGATGTTGCAAGAGTCTGGAAATCCCCTAATTGGAAAGGGCCACATTCCCTTCAGTCTCAGGCCCGTTTGCTCTTGCCTGGTGTGGTTTCCAGGGCAGCAGATGCTCTCAGCTTGGCAGGCAAGGGCCAGGGAGGGGTATGGCGGGAATTTCAGCTCAAGGGCTAGGCAAGTCCTGGAATAGGATTGGGGTGGGCTGGGGCCCATGGGCCTGTATATCCAACAAGGGTCAAAGGGCCTGGGTGCGTTGCTGCTCCTCGGTTCTCAGCGGAGCATTGAGCCCTCTAGAAATAAGATGCCCTGTGGACTGTGCAGCCATTACTGAATGAGCTACTCAGTTTCTGGGAGTCATAAGTGTGCAAAATGTGTGTGTCTAGTGTAGTTGCATGCATTCATCAATGTGTAGCTCTACCAAGGGTTAGGGTTAGAGTTAGGATTATGCTTAGAACAGCATTGATGTTGTGGTTCCAAATTGGATAGGGCTGGAATCATGGTGATGTTAAAGTAGGATTTGGAATTGGGTTTGTGGTTCCTGTTGAAATAGGTGTATCTTAGATGAGGATTGTGTTAGGGTTGGAGTAGGGCACTGCTTGCATTTAGGATTTGGATTAAGAGTGAGGAGATCTTAACCTAAATCCTAAATGATCTTAATCCAAGGAGATAAATTTTGTGTTGGAGGTTGCTTTTAAGTTTTCTCTCTCTCCTTTTTTGTTTGCTTTGTTTTGTTTTGTTGAGACAGGGTCTCACTCTGTCACCCAGGCTGGAGTGCAGTGGTGCAATCTCAGTTCACAGCAACCTCTGCTTCCCAGACTCAAGCTGTTCTCCAGCCTCAGCCTCCTGAGTAGCTGGGACTACTGATGTGACCCACCATGCCCAGCTGTTTTATTTTATTTTATTTTTGTACATTTTTTTTTTGTAGAAAGGGGGTTTCACCATATTGCCCAGGCTGGTCTCAAACTCTTGAGCTCAAAGTGATCTGCCCACCTCAGCCTTCCAAAGTACTGGGATTACAGGTGTGAGTCACTGCACCCGGCCTGGTTTTAAGCTTCCAAGCTAGTCTGGAGAGGGACTTACGCTTTTGCATAACGTGTGGTATTGATCTGATATAGATGACAAGTTGTTGGCTGTTTTCCAGGACCTCCACAGTTGAGGGGTACAGAGTGGCCCCTGCAGCTATGATCCAACTAGGGGAGGGAGGCATTCAGCTCCTGGGGAGAGGGCAGATCAGTTTTCTATCTCAAACTTATTTGGCCATGCAAACATTTTTGGATCACATCCACCAGCATTATCTGTCTGGGTACAGTTGTTCCCAGAGTCTTATTTGAAAAACTATGGTTTAGAGTTTTCTTTGCGAATGGGGTTGGAGTTGGGTTTAGAGGTATGGTCAGTAAGGTTGGGATTGTGGTTAACATGAAATTTAGGCTAGAGCTACATATGAGATCATGTCTTGTGTAAGGGTTTTCTAACTGGGGAACCAGGACCTGGTTCTTCATGGTTTCCTGAGGATAACGTGGACTAAGTGTGTCTACATGGTTTATTCTTCCCTTGTGTCTGCTATGTCAAAGAGTCCGAGAGTCAGGACCCTTCAAGGATGGAGCCCGCAGTAAATTGGGGGCCCTTGGGGAGATGGGTGTGTAGGTGAAGGATGAGGCTGCTGAAGAGGGCAGTGGACTCTCTTCCTGACCCTGATATTCTTTAAGAGCACACAGCCACATTGTTGAGACCAGGGGTATGCACGTGAATCCAAAGCTATCCTATTAAAGGACAAGCAATAGGACAGAAATGACACACCAGAATTTAAAGGAGAGATGAGCCTGGTCTGAGGTGGCCTAGAGGATTTATGGAGGAGAGGGGCTTTGCAGGATGGATTTGGACTGCATTTGTGTCTGTGGGTCTGTGAGATGGGTTCTGTGTGCAAACCTGTCTTTGTGTCTGCATGTGTGTTTGTGCCCGTGTCTGCTCGGGCATGTCTGATGCAGGGTGTTCATGGGTCCATGTGAGTTTGTCTTCCTTGACGTGTTTGTCCTTACTCTGAACTAGTTTCTGAGTGGCACGGTTGACTTGTGTCTTTTTCTGTATGTACCTGTGTGGTGGGATGTCTGTGTCCATGTGTCTTTGACTGTGTGTATGTGATTCTTCCCTGGCCCCTTACTGTATCTTCCATCTCCCCTGACATACCCCAGCTGCTAGCACAGTTTACCGCAAGGAGGGCTTCCCTTCCCGCCGTCTGGATTCCCATGGGTCAGTCTGCCTGCCCAGGGACCTGCCCCTGTGGCCTTTGTAGTAGGCCTGACCTTGGAAGTGACACATTCTGGAAATCCCCTAGTATGCTACTTGCTTAGCCACTAGCTGAGTGTTTATAGTGGAGGAGAGGGACAAGGCAGGAAAGGGGGGCAGTTGGCAGCACCCACCCCTCCTTCTGGAAACTGGATCTCACTGGCCCCTTCCCAGGCCCCCCTCTCCCTCCCCATGCTCTCTCAGGGTCCTGGCGTCACTGTCTCTGGGCCTGAGAATGCACAGACCTCTGCAAGCCTGGTCAGCCCTGTGAGGCATCTGGTCCTTTGTATCCCCAAGCACTTTACATGCCTGCTTTGTGCTTACCTCTCATATTCCCACCTGAGCTCAAGGAAGTCCTTCCTTCTCTTCTGTCCCTGCAGAGGACACAGGGGCTATTCTGGCCCTTCCATCTATGGCAGGCCTGGCCTAGACCATGGGCTCCAGAGGCCAGGTAGAGTATTCAGCCCTGGTTGGCTGGTTAAGCAGCAGAGACCCAGCCACCCCCGACATGGTGCAGGAAGCAGTGTCTCCGTAGAGTCTATTCCTGTGTTCATCCTGTGTCCCTTGCCCTCCCTGCCTGGGCTGCAGTGAGCAGGTATAGAAGTGAAGCAGTCACAGTCCCTGCCCTCAACAACTCAACGTTGAACACAAGTGATGTTGTGGAGAAGCCACCCTCCTCCCACTGCTGGTGGTCTATTTCCTGAAATTCCCTCCAGCCATTTCTGAAGTGGCCTTCTGGAAAGCCCAAGAGAAGAGCTCTAGAAGGTTGGGGCCATTCACCATTCACCAAAGACCCCAAGCAAGCACTGATGTATTCCTAGCATCTACCCCCAAACCTGAAGTAGTAAATTTTCTTTTTTCTTTTTTGAGATGGAGTCTGCCTCTGTCACCCAGGCTGGAGTGCAGTGGCACGATCTTGATCTCGGGTCACTGCAACTTCTGCCTCCTGGATTCAAGTGATTTTCCTCCTTCAGCCTCCTGAGAAGCTGGGATTACAGGCGCACACTACCATGCCCGGCTAATTTTTGTATTTTTAATAGAGACAGGGGTTTCACCACGTTGGCCAGATTGGTCTTGAACTTCTGACCTCAAGTGATCCATCTGCCTCGGCCTCCCAAAGTGTTGGGATTACAGGTGCGAGCCACCGCGCCTGGCCTGAAGTAGTAAATTCTTGAGTTTGTACTCTACATGTGAATTTTACTTCTTGCCTCTCTTCACCGTAGGGAAGATAGAAGGTGGGGTTGTGCTGGGGTTATGGGATGGGATGAGCAAAGCTTCATCCGCCATCAGCATCCTGCATGAATCATAGGCTCTGACCCTGACTTTGCTTAGCTCTCAACTTTGCTGAGAACTCAGAATCCTGAAGGTATCAGTTCCAGCTCATCTTTGCCCCCAGTTCTATGTCATGGGACTTTAGTTAGCGGCATGAGCCCATGCTGGCCTCAGGCAGGTGGGAGCCTGTAGGGAACCATGGGAGGGACCTGCTCCACCCTAAACCAGGATGTGTGCATGCTAACCCCTGGCTCCCTACCCGATGCTGCTGTGACCCTCCTGAGTCAATTCCCTTCATTCTGGGCCTCCCTCTATTCTCCTAGCTGTGTGGCTGCCTGCCCTGCTCCCACCAGGCAGGGAGGATGTGCCTGTCACAAGACCTCCTTTGATCTTTGGGGATGCTTTAGGAAAACATCTGTTGAATGTTGGTTCAGCAGGTTTGGGCCTTGTGTCTCTCTGCCCTGGGGACCATGTATGGCTGGGCCCTTATCCCTTAGGCACAGAATCAGCATTCAGAGCAGGGACACATCCATGCTTCTTTCCATCCTGGCTCTTCTGTATCCAAGCAGTGGACACATTGTGCTAAATGCTGGGGTCCTATCAGAAGAAACAAGTCCTGCCATCACCTCCTCCTAGTGACGAGATGGTGAGTGATCCTGGGTTTCCTTAGGAACCAGGGGCATCCCACTGTCCCTCAAAACATGTCATAAAGAAGTCACAGCACTTCCTTCCCTTTTTCCAGCTCTTGGCTCCTCTGTGGTAGGTCAGAAGGGGAATGCAGAGGTGCCACCACCTGAGGGATAATAGCTGTCCAAAATCGATGTCCCTTCCATCTTCTCAGGGCAGCTTCATTGTCTTCCTGCTTCCCAATCCCCTCATCCCACCCATATAACCTCCCTGGTCCCTCACCTCACTGAGCACTAGGATGCCATCTCTGCCCTGTTTCTCCATCTCCAGCTTCATGCTCTTGCGCAGGCTCCATGCATTTAGAGCTTTCTCTGTGATCTCTCCTGCTGGTACAGTCTTCCAAGAGCACCTGCCGCACAGATATCAGCAGCAGCTTTGGTCACCTTTTCACCCACCTGCTTGGGATCTAACAGAAACTTTCCATGGTAACTTCCAGAATCTTTCTCCACCTCCAGCTTTCCAGCTTTGGTTCTCCATACGGTTCCCCCTTCCCACAGGCATGGTCCCTTCCCAGGTCCTCACTCATCCCTCTGGGTCTTTGCCCACACTCCCTTATATGTGGAGGAATCCTTTCTTCTAATCCATGAAGTCCTCCCCCATTAACTCTACCTTCTCTCTACCACCAGTGAAGTTCTGTTTTTAGCCAAAGCCAGCCTGTCAACTTGGGGACTTGCTCCCATTCCTTAACTTCTGCACCACAACATTGTTCCAGCAGTTCTCTCCTTGAGCTCCTGCATCGTTAATTTATCCATCTCAACTGGATGTTTTCCATTAACATCTACCATGCTATGTCTCCAGTCTTTTTTGAAAAGCCATTTTGGGTTCTAATGCCTCACATTTCTGTATCTTTATTTGAACAACCTCTTTGAGGAGTTTATATTACCCTTTCTAACACTAATTGCTCTCTTTCCATTCTCTCTCTCTCTCTCTCGATGGAGTTTTGCTCTTGTCACCCAGGCTGGAATGCAATGGCACAATCTGGGCTCACTGCAACCTCCACCTCCTGGGTTCAAGTGATTCTCCTCAGCCTCCTGAGTAGCTGGGATTACAGGTGCGCACCACCACGCCCAGGTAATTTTTGTATTTTTACTAGAGACAGAGTTTCACCATGTTGGCCAGGCTGGTCTTGAACTCTTGACCTCAGGTGATCCGCCCGCCTCAGCCTCCCAAAGTGCCGGGATTACCTGTGTGAGCCACCGCGCCCAGCCGTCCACTCTCTCTTGAATCCACTCCAGTCACACCTTCATCTCCATCATTTACCTGAGGCTGCTCCTCTTAAGGTCATAAATGATCTCTGTGTGGCTAAATCTAACACTCCTCATCTTAGTTGGCTGACTGGCAACTTTTCATGCAGTTGATCTCTCCTTGAAAAACTTTCTTGTTTGGCTTCTAGTATTTCACACTCATCTTGTTTTCCTTCCATCTCACTGGCTACTGCTTGTCAGTTTCCTCTGTTTACTAGTCCCTCCTTTACTTTCCAGTTTCTTAACATAGAAGAGTCTCAGGGCCCACTCCTTAGATGTCTCCATTTACACTTAGTTGTTTGGTGTGTTATCCAGTTGCATAGTTTTTTCTGTCTCTCTCTCTTTGTATTATCTGAAGCCAGGACCCTCCCTGAGGACCATCAGGCTTCTGTGTTGAGGATAAACTGTTGGTTGAATGGTCTCAGGATGAAATGGGGAGATTAGTTATGATGCTACTGGAGTGATGGTAGCAGTAGAGAGGGTGAGAAGTGGGCATTTTCTCGATGCATGCTTGAAGGTAGAGATAACAGGATTTACTGTGGGTTAAGAAAAAAATCAAGGATAACACCATTGTTTTTGTCCTAAATAACTGGAAAGATGGAGCTGCCTTTCACTGAAGTGAGAAATATCATGAATAGAGTGGGTTTGGTATGTGTGATTGAGTGGTGGTGAAAGGTAGACAACCAGTTCATTTATTTTTGTATGGTTTGAGATGAATATTGGACTTCCGAGTTTATAATTTGACTGGACAATTTGGGAGTAATAGACTGTCGACCCCATGGGATCATGAGCTCCACTGGGTCAAGGCCTGTGTCATGTTCATTGATGTGTTTTGCATAGTTCTTGGCACGTAATAAACACTCAAATATTTAATTGTTGAAAACAAGATGCTTCTCAAAGTAATTTTTATTGTGGGTTCCTCCTCACCAGCTGATTACTTCCTCCTGTGGCACTACCACACACCTCATAGCCCCATTACAATGATCAATGCTTTGTCTGTCTCCACAGCCCTGACTTTGGATTCAACTAATGTAAGGTCTTACTATGCGTTAGCCACTCTCCTAGGCCCTGGAGTTACGGGACAGTGGAAAACATTCTGGTGGGATGGATGGTAAATGTTCAGAAATCAAGCGTGACCTTTAACTTCAGTGCACTCTAGATAAGAGCTTTTCTTCTTTGATGTGGATTGGTGACCCATCTGAAAGGTAAGTTAAAGCTCTTTCCCTAGACAGGAAGGACTTTTTAGCTTCCCTCACACCTTCCCTTAACACAATACAGCAGAGACAAGGAGCAGACAGACAATGTATTGCTGAGAAATATAGAGTGTATTTCTAGTGGCATCTGTCCCACCTGCACAGTTATGGAAATGACAATACTGGTCCTCTGGAGGGCTGCAGCAGTTGGGGAGCCTATAAACCCTTTTTCATGGCTCTGCGTGTTCTCCTTGAGCAGACCAATGTTTCTATCTGAGGTGAGGGTCAGGGGCTAGGTTGGGTGCCCTGGTTTGGTGGCACAAGCCTCTCGAGGACAGTGACGAGGGCAGTGGCGGGGGTAGCCCAGGGCTGAGGCAGAGCCAGGTTGTCTGGAGTGTAGCCGGAGCTTATTGTCTAGGGACTGGGGACCATCCAAGAAGGCTGGGCCCACCAGCTTCTGAGCAGGACGAGATTGGGCCTTGGAGCACCTTGTCGGCTTCTCTGTCTTATTTTTCCCTACAGGGCTCTTGGCTGGAGCCACGCTCTTTGCAACATTTTCTTTTCTGGTTTTGGCCACCTTCGCAGCGGCTGAGAACATGGAGTCCTCATGCCCTTTGCCTTTTGTCTTGGGGTTAATATGCTGCAGAAAACATTTAATTTTATTTCTCAAGCTAGACTCTGGAAGGCTGGGCTTCTTTTGAGTATGGGCTGGCATCACCAGCCCATGCAAAACCTGGCCTTGCAAAGTTTGGCCCTGCAAAGGCTTACCCTGAGTTGGTTGGCTCAGGAAAGCCTGACCCTGTGAAGCCTGGGGCACCACAGTCCGGGCATTCTCAGGAATTGTTGCTGGTTCAAGGATGACAGTTAGCTCAGTTTGACTGTCTTGCAGGTCACTGTCAGATTCTTTCTCCCCAGGGACTCGTGGAGGTAGCTGTGGGAGCTTAAGCTGAGGGTGATGCTGGGGGCTGTGTTGACAGGGATCAGCAAGATGAAAGCTACGGCTCCATCGCCAGGACCCTGGGGGTGTCTTGTTTGGAAGCATCCCTGCTGGCCTCTGGTCTTCAGCAGGGCGTCTCTCTTCTCTGGTTGAGGAGCGCCCAAACCCCGCATCCCCTTCTCTATGGTCCCTGGCTGCTTTGGTTTCCTCTGGGTCCTCTCTCTTTCCTGCTAGCATGGGGACATGGGCTGGGTCCTTGCTCTTGCCAGGGCTTTGGGGCTCAGGGCCACAGGGTTCCTCCAGGCTGGGGTTGTTCACACTGGCCTCTACCTGAACACAAATCATGTGGGCCTCTGTCATGTCCCCACTGGGTTGTAAGATCTTGGAGACCAAGTGGGCAGAACCCTGGGGTACAGCTTTGGAACTAGATTGCTTTTGGTTCTGCTGCACTGCCTTCAAGTCATTGGCCAGCTGTTCTTTAAGGTGAACCCCTTCTGCATTAGGGGCAGGAAGAGTGTCTGGTGGGATGGGTAGTTCCTGGAGCAATGTCTCCCCTTGGTGGTTTAGACTTTCAAGAGACTTCTGTGTGGATATGTTCTCTGGTGCTGCAGCAGTTTGTTCCCTGGACTTCCTTGCCCTAATGGGAATTCCCCATTGTATCTCTAGGACCTTTTTTCTCAGGTGGAAGTTTAGTTTGGTCAAGATATGTGTCTGGAGTGAGTGAGGGCTAGTAGGATGTGTCTGGCTTTCTAGAGGTAGTGTCTCCATTGTTCCTTTTACTGGCACTGCAGGCTGGAACTCTTTTGCAACTTCTGTACAACTCTCCTTGTTGCCTTGAGGGCATGGCCCAAGACTTATACACTGTTCTTCAAATGAAACCATCTGAATCAGAGGCTCTGCTGGGATTTCCATAGGACTAGGCACCATCTCTGTGACGACAGATTGGCTAGTGACTGCCGGGGCCAGGGCCCTGGGGAGCGCCACATAATACAGAGCAGGCAGCCCCGACAGGAAGGCCAGATGCTTGTGCCGTAAAGTTGTCTCCAGTTTCTCAATGGCTTCCACAGACAAGACTCGGAGCAGCTTAGGGTGTTCAGTGACAGTACCTGGTAAAGCCTGTTGCTGCTGATCAAGGGCCGTTGGCATCCAGGGCATAACTTTGTGATGTAGGTCTGGGTCACTTGCTGTCTGCAGTTCCAGGAACTGGCTTTCTGGAATGCAGGTTAAAGGAGCCACTGCCAGGACCCCAGAAATTCTGCAGTCCCAGGACCTATGTACACAGGCAGGGATCTTGCCCTGGTGGATCTGTCCACATTTGGAGTCGATGTGGTTCTGCAGTATTGCCTTGACCTGAGTTAACAAGTGTGGCATGGGGATGGACACTGGGGCCACAATGGGTGAGAGCACATCGCAAGCCCCGTTAGCCTCTAGGGCTACAGGCTTGGGGATGCTCACGTTGGCTAGGGCTGTGCTGCTGCAGGACACAGTCTGCTGGTCAGTGGAGGTAAGGAGCAACTGGATGGACTGCTGGATCTTCTGAGGCAGGCCCCAGCGATGGTGAATCAACCGTTTCTGGATGTGGAATTCCAGCAGCTTCCGGGCATGCTCCGGGAAGAAGAGTAGTTCCCTGGTGAGCACTGAGATGGACTTCCCTGTCTGGGAAGCTGTCATGGTCTCAGGAGACTGAGCTTTGCCACAGGGCTCATGCTGCATGAGGCACTGGGTGTGCTGAGACCTCTGGAGGGCAGCTGGCCAGCCCCACTGAAGCTGGAGTTGCCTCTGTAGCAGGTGCCACTCCAAGGCTTCATACTCGGCCAGAGTCAGAAATGGGACTTTGATCTGAGCTCGTTGATGGTCAGATGGAGACACCCAATTTGGGGAAAGTGGGGAAGAGGGTGGGGCTGACTGGGGTGAAGTATTAGGGAGCAGTTGGGGGAAGGAAAGCTCATTCAAGAGAAAAGGATCCTTCAAGGGGGGCTTGGGCACTTTTTCATTCTTGGGGGGGCCTTGAGATCCCATGAAAGTGGCAACCAGGGACTCACTGTGCAGAGAAGGGAGCCCACAGAATAGCTGGCTGTATTTCTGCTGGAGATCACTCCCTGAGTCATTATCTTGTCCCCCAGACTGTGGATGGGGGCCACTTAGGGCTTTAAGGGCTGGAGAGGGCAAGGCTAGAGCCATAGGGTTTGGACTTTGCTGACAGTGGTGTCTTTGTTCTGGGTTCGTAATGGACCATTCAGAAACCCAGAAGGTCTGGATGGGCTGGCCAGCCACACGTGAACACCAGGTCTGGAGGGAAATGGTCTCAAATCTTTGAAGAGAGACCTGAGGAGTATTATTCAGGTTGAAAGAAACTGGCTGGTCATTTCCAGGTTGGTAATACAATGGTGGGTTTGGCATAAGCTGCCTCAGGGACTCCTCCACACGTCTTGGGAGCCCCCACCTCTGGAAATGCGTCCATTTTTTAACATGTACCTCAAGAAGCCTCAGCACTTCAGGACTGAGAAATGGCAGGTGGGCAGGGAGGACCATATGCAAGGCCATCGGATGCATCGGGTTCGGGGTTTCTGGGTTCAGGGACAGCAAGGAGACCTGGGAATTCAAGTGATGCTGGCCTTGGTTTTCCTGGACAGAGCTGGGGTTGCTCTGCATCATCTCCTCCTGGTTCAGTGGAGCCCTTGGCTCCTCAAGCCTTGAAGAAGCCATCGTGTTTGGGCCCCGGAGCACATCTGGCACTTGAAATTCCGGCCCTAGGTGGAGGTGATCAGCCCAGTAATCTTGTATGCCATCTGCATACTTTGACTGGGCAGCTGACTGGGTTAAAGATTTCTGATCCGTTAATTGTGACAGTGTTGGGGTTACAGATGACAGTGAAAGCTCTCTGGTGTGCCAGGAATGAAACTCCAGACTCTGATCTAAAGACATACTAGACATAGACAGTGTCTCTAGGCAAGAGGAGCCCTGCAATGGCCCCGATAAAGTCAGGGAGATCTGGTTGTTCTCACCCACCAGCAATTGCTGAATCTCCAGAGCCATGGCATTGCAGATTTGGCAGCAGGGATCTGCACACAGGATTCGCCGCACACTTCCCTCCGGAGGAAGCCAGCCCTGGCTGGGAAGGGAAACACGGCAAAATTAATGATGGAGTGACATCTGCCTTCTTGGAAGAGTGTGGGCTGGAGTTGGCACTCTCCTTTCCCAGTCCTGAAAACCCTGGGGCCTATACCATCTTGTTGTCTACCTGTCTACTTTCCTTGCTAAGAAAATGCCATTTGGCAAGGTATGGTGGGCTGGGCTGATGGTCTGGAGCTTGTTGGGCAAGGACTCAGACAACCCATGGGAGGGCATGGCCCTCAGAGAGGGCTGGGAGTTGGAGTCAGTTCTCTGTTGACCTTGTTGAAAAGCTGAACTAGGAGAACGGAACCAGGCAGTTAGCTGATGGGGCATCACCAGGAACATCACCAGTTAGAACCCAGACCAGTCTCATTTGAGGCTAAGAAATCCAAAGCCTGTATTCAGTACTTCTAAGCTGTAGAAAATGAGGTCCTTGTGGGACTTCTGCATTCTGGGGTATTTGGTACCCCTAATGTTATACCCAGCATCTCTTGGGAACCAGTCCTGTTCTCTAGAGCTCTTAAGGAGAGGATAATATAATAGACTCCTGTCTAAGGAGTGTCCCAAGTACTGGCCTCACTGAAGACAGAACTGGAGGAGGTCATGTCAGCAGAGTCTAGCCAGAGTCAGGTATTTTCCCTTGAAAGGGTATAGCTTTATTCCCTTGAAAGAGTATAAAGAGAATAAGACAAGGATGACTTCTTTATTCAAAACTCATTCTCTTAACTGGGTAACTTATCTCATGGCTGAGTGCAGCTCCATGTAATATGTTTTATGAATTATACACTAGTAAAATCCTGAATCGTAGAACTGCTGTTACCCTAGCACAGAACCGAACTGGGCGTCTCATCTCTCCTGAGACATGTGAACCCCACTCTTCCCTGGCAACCCTCTCAACCAGTGTCCCTGCTTCCACTGTGTATGTCTCCCTCCCAGCCATTATCTTTCTCCTTAGTCCTGCCCCAGGCCAAGCCAAGAAATCATCATAGGCCAGGCTGGTTGTTGATAGAGTGCAAAGAGCAATAGATCACCTTTTAATGATGGAGAGCAGCTTCTGTGGCTTCTCAGCTTCTTCCCAGGAACGTCTCCTAGCTGAGGAATGGGGAGACAGTGTTATATGGCATGGGATAATTTCATAGGCATCCTATAGGAAGCTGAATAGTAAGGCCTTTGACTCTCATCAAGAAAAGACTACAATCCTGAAAAGTCTGTACTCTAAGGCATGTGTGAGTATGGCATCACTATAACACAATGTCCCATATCTAATTTCATTTGATTTTTACAACCACAATGTGATTGAGGCAGGATTGTCAGTGTTTTGCTCATTTTGTGGATAAGAATAAGAGATGAAATGACTTCCACAGGGTCATAAAACTAGTAAGTTATAAAATTAAGAACATCTGCTCTACTTTCATAATTCTTCATTTCCAGGGCATTGAGGTACAGGATTTTGGAACATTCTCAAGTTATGATTTCCCACCCATGGAAGTTTCAGTCTGGGGAACGGGAGTCTTCAGTGGCAGAGCACCTGGCTCTTGGCTCCAGAGGTCACAGAGGGACAGGATTCATGGGAAACACCCACAGTGGAAGGGAGTCAGAGGAGAGATTGGGACTTTACCTGTTGATGCTGCATCTCTAGCTCTTTGCCTGACTTTTTGGTGACACTTAGAAGACAAAAACATTAGAATGTGAAGCTAGGACACCATTTTCTTTCTCATGTCCAAAATGAGACAAAACTTACATACATTTTTCACTCCCTTTCAATATATCTATCTGTATTTTATACACTCTCCTGAACTTCCTTTGCCTATTCCACCTTTTTACCCCATTTTCCTTCTCTGCTTATTTCGGATTCTCTTGGAGGCTTTTCTAAATTCTATACCTCCCATCTGATTCAGAGAAGTCCTGCTGGATACTGAGGATGACACAGGAGGAAAAGCAGAACAGACAAAAGGGTAAATGGTTCTAACAACCAAAGGACTTCTGCTTACAAAGCCCACCAACCAGAAAAATCCCCCATATTCAGAGATCTTCCGAGATCCAGCAAGATATACTTCATATTATCTAGTTCTCAACCCAAGCCAAATAGAGAGGTTCTTGGCTTTTCAATCAGAGTGTGTTGCGGGAAGGGCCTGGTAAGGAATTATAGTCTCTGAGAAGAAAAGTATTACACAAAGGTAACTGAAGATATGTTATAAAAATTCTGGGGTGGGGATTATAAGGGGGCACGCTAAGAACTTATAGGCTTCTTATCTGAGGCTTATTTAGTTCATTTGGGATCATAGCCCTACCCGGCAGCAGCTCCTTTTAGGTTCCGAACTCAATTTATGGTGGCTCCTTTTCACTTGCCAGATAATTACAATAATGATGAAGATGGAGCCATAGGTGTATAAGGGATATTCAACATCCCACAGAACAAAAGTAGGGCTCAACATGGTCTAAACCTCATTAGCATGAGATCAGCCATCCCTCTATCTCGGCATTCAGGGTTCTGGTGCCTAATGATGGCCAGTGCTAGGCCTTGTCATGTCCACCTCACAGAAGATGGAACTAGGCCACCAGACTGCATCACAAAGCCCTCCTGTTTCATAAGGTACATGTAGTAGGGAAGCTCGTGTGGTGATTCAGTCTGTAGATGAGGGTGTTTTGAGTCTGGGACTGAAGGTGCCACAAGCAGTGTCTATTTCCTAGTCTGTCTTCACTTTCCACTCTCTATACCAGCCTGATGTCTCGGCTCTCTCCTTCACAACTGTATGGTCACCTGTCCTCAGAAAACTGAGTGCTTTGGCACAGGGGTCATCTCATAAGAAGGGGTGGATAGGCCGGAAGAACCTCCACTAACTCTCCCACTAGTTTTGGAAATATACCTGAGAAACACACATGAATTTAGGGAGGGCGGAGTCTGGTTATGGCTTGGAAATGGAGATCTTTGACGTTTCAGGCAATGGGTGATTGGTAACAGAGGTGCAGGAAGGGGACCATGGCTGATGTGGTAGGGTGGTAGGGAGAGGCCACGGTGGTCGTACGTATCTGGTCTGTGTGGCCTCAAGCTTGCAGATGGGTGGGGAGAGACTGTAAATGCTACCTTCCATGGAGGCACATTCATGCTCAGGGAGATGAATGCCTGCAGAGATGGGTTAGTGGCCGCTTCTGACTGTGGGTCACAAGTGACTAGTTGCTGTTCATGATTGGATGTATGCTGTTTGCCTGAGGATTTTTTTTGTTGTTGTTTATTTTTCTCAAATCTGGATTTTGTAAATTTTTAGGCAGGGCATGTGTTTTCCAATTCAGCTTCAGGACCCATTACTTCCATAGCCAGACTATTGACTTACCTGCCTAGCTTTTGTAGATATTGTGATATGCCACCAACACCTCAGTACTCCTGAATTTCCTTGAGAGAGTTCTGCTCTGGTAATGGTGGTCTCAGGCCAAGAAACCTTTGGGCTGAAAGATCTCTGAAGAGGCTTTGGTCCTTCCTCAGTATCCAGCCCACCCAGCAGATGTGGTAAGCACCCAATATGTGCTCAGCCCTAAGCTGGAGAGTGTTGAGGATACAAAGACATTTCAGCTGCATTGGCTTTCTGCTTTCAAGATACTTAAAAATGTAGTTTCAAAGACAAGACTGATTCCTACAAAGCAAGAGCCAACAATCAGTACAAATAGACTTATATACTCATTTGTAAGGCTCTGGCCACAAACATTCCATTTCAGAAAAGAGAAATCATAGTGAGGATCATGGTCATCAGAGAGGGCTCCTGGGTAGTTGAAGTTAAGTTTAACAGTGCAGGCTGTGGGTAAAAGGACTCTTCCTGGTGGGAGAAAAACTTACAGGCTCATGCTGAAACTAGGGAATTGGCCATGGAGTTCATTTGGCAATAAGAAATGCAGTGTATCTCTAGCAGAATATAGAAGGCAGGACTGGAGAGCAATTGTGAGAAAGATTGGAGGATCAGGATAGAGGCCTCTTGATGGAGGAAGGGTCTTTGTATCTATTTTATTTCAATCCCTAAGACTATTTTTTTTTTTTTATGAAGTATTTATTGATCATTCTTGGGTGTTTCTCGGAGAGGGGGATATGGCAGGGTCATAGGATAATAGTGGAGAGAAGGTCAGCAGATAAACACATGAACAAAGGTCTCTGGTTTTCCTAGGCAGAGGTCCCTGCGGCCTTCTGCAGTGTTTGTGCCCTGGGTACTTGAGATTAGGGAGTGGTGATGACTCTTAAAGAGCATGCTGCCTTCAAGCATCTGTTTAACAAAGCACATCTTGCACCGCCCTTAAAACATTTAACCTTGAGTTGACACAGCACATGTTTCAGAGAGCACGGGGCTGGGGGAAAGGCCATAGATCAACAGCATCCCAAGGCAGAAGAATTTCTCCTAGTCAGAACAAAATAGAGTCTCCTATGCCCACCTCTTTCTACACAGACACAGCAACAATCTGATCGCTCCTTCCTTTCCCCAAACTTCTCCCCCTTCTTTTCAACGAAACCACCATCGTCCTCATGGCCCGCTCCCGATGGTCGCTGTCTCTTCGGAGCTGTTGGGTACACCTCCCAGACAGGGCAGCCAGGCAGAGGCGCTCCTCACCTCCCAGACAGGGCGGCCGGGCAGAGGTGCTCCTCACTTCCCAGATGGGGCGGCCGGGCAGAGGCGCTCCTCACCTCCCAGACGGGGCGGCCGGGCAGAGGCGCTCCTCACCTCCCAGACAGGGTGGCTGGGCAGAGGAGCTCCTCACTTCCCAGACGGGGCCGCTGGGCAGAGGCGCTCGTCACCTCCCAGACGGGTTGGCAAGGCAGAGACGCTCCTCACCTCCCAGAAGGGGCGGCCGGGCAGAGATGCTCCTCACTTCCTCCCAGACGGGGTGGCGGCCAGGCAGAGGCACTCCTCACTTCCTCCCAGACGGGGCGGCGGCCCGGCAGAGGCGCTCGTCACCTCCCAGACAGGGCGGCTGGGCAGAGGCGCTCCTCACTTCCCAGACGGAGCGGCCGGGCAGAGGCCCTCCTCACCTCCTAGACGGGGTGGCAGCCAGGCAGAGGCACTCCTCACTTCCCAGACGGGGTGGCCAGGCAGAGGCGCTCCTCACTTCCTCCCAGACGGGGTGGCGGCCAGGTAGAGGCGCTCCTCACCTCCCAGACGGGGTGGCAGGGCAGAGGTGCTCCTCACCTCCCAGACGGGGCGGCCGGACAGAGGTGCTCCTCACCTCCCAGACGGGGTGGCCAGGCAGAGGCGCTCCTCACTTCCCATATGGGGTGGCTGCCGGGCAGAGGCGCCCCTCACTCCCCAGATGGGGCAGCCGGGCAGAGGCGCTCCTCACTTCCTCCCAGACGGGGTGGCAGCCGGGCAGAGGTGCTCCTCACCTCCCAGACGGGGCGGCCGGGCAGAGGCGCTCCTCACTTCCCATACGGGGTGGCAGCCGGGCAGAGGCGCTCCTCACTTCCCAGACGGGGCGGCCGGGCAGAGGCGCTCCTCACTTCCCAGACGTTGGGCGACTGGGCAGAGGCGCTCCTCACTTCCCAGATGGGGCAGCCGGGCAAAGGCGCTCCTCACATCCCAGACGATGGGCGGCCAGGCAGAGACGTTCCTCACTTCCCACACGGGATGGCGGCCGGGCAGAGACGCTCCTCACTTCCTAGACGGGGTGGCGGCGGGGCAGAGGCTGTAATCTTAGCACTTTTAAGAGGCCAAGGCAGGAGGCTGGTAGGTGGAGGTTGTAGCGGCCGAGATCACGCCACTGCACTCCACCCTGAGCACCATTGAGCATTGAGTGAGCGAGACTCCGCCTGCAATCCCAGGCACTCGGCAGGCCGAGGCAGGAGAGTCACAGGAGCCCGAGGCAGGGAGGTTGCAGCGAGCCGAGATCACAGCAGTACAGTCCAGATTCGGCAACAGAGGGAGACGGAAAAAAGAAGGAGAGGGAGACCGAAGAAAGGAGGGAGAGGGAGAGGGAGAGGGACAGGGACAGGGACTATTTTTTTTAAAGTAAGCATACTTACACATGGCACAAAATTTAAAAGGCAGAAGAGGTGTATAGCTGTCTCTTTCTCATCCCTGTCTCCTCCTATTTTTCTTCCTCATGTATCTCTCTTTTAAAAAATGTTTTATTTTTATTTTGTATGGGTACATAGTAGGTGTATGTATTTATGGGGTACGTGAGATATTTTGATACAGGCATACAATGCATAATAATCACATCAGGGTAAATGGGGTATCCATCACCTCAAGCATTTATTGTTTCTTTGTGTTACAAACATTCCAATTATACTTCTAGTTATTTGAAAATGTACAATAAATTATTATTGACTGTAACCACCCTGTTGTGCTATCAAATACTAGGTCTTATTTATTCTATCTAATTATATTTTTTGTATACATTAACCATCTGCCCTTCTCCCACCCAAACCCCCACACCTCACCCTGCTACCTTTCCCAGCCTCTGGTAACCATCATTCTATTCTCTATCTCCAGATGAGTTCAATTGTTTTAATTTTTAGCTCCCACAAATTAGTGAGAACATGCAAAATTATTTTGCCATGCCTGGCTTATTTCACTTAATGTAATGTTCTTCAGTTCCATCCATGTTGTTGCAAATGACAGGACCTCATTCTTTTTTTATGGCTGAATAGCACCCCATTGTGTATATGTACCACATTTTCTTTATCCATTCGTCTGTTGATGGACATTTAGTTTGCTTCCAAATCTTGGCTATTGTGTAAATATAGGAGTGCAGATATCTCTTCAATATACTGATTTCCTTTCTTTTGGTTATTGGTATATACCTAGCGGTGGTATTGCTGGATCATATAGTAGTTGTATTTTTAGGGTTTTTTTTGTTTGTTTGTTTTTTGTTTTTTTTTGACAGGTCTTTGCTCTGTTACCCAGGCTGGAGTGCAGTGGCGTGATCATGGCTCACTGGAGCCTCAAACTCCTGGACTCAAGCAATCCTCCTGCCTCAGCCTCCCAGGTAGCTGGGACCACAGACATGCACCACCACACTCAGCTAATTTTTGGATTTTTTTTTTGTAGAGATGAGGTCTCACTTTATTGCCCGTGTTGGTCTTGAACTCGTAGGCTCAGGTGATCCTCCCACCTCGGCCTCCTAAAGTGTTGGGATTACAGGCGTGAGCCTATTTTTAGTTTTTTTGGGAAACCTCTATACTGGTCTCCATAGTAGCTGTACTAATTTACATTCCCACCATCAGTGTACAAGGGTTCTCTTTTTCTCCACATCCTTGCCAGCATTCATTATTACCTGTCTTTTGGATAAAAGCCATTTTAACTGGGATGAGATGATATCTCAGTGTAGTTTTGATTTGCATTTCTCTGATGATCACTGACATTGAGCACCTTTTCAGAGACCTGTTTGCAATTTGTATATCTTCTTTTGAGAAATGTCTTCTTTTGACAAAAGATCTTTTGTCCATTTTTCAATAGGATTATTAGATTTTTTTTTTCTAATGAGTTGTTTGAGCTCCTTATATGTTCTGGTTATCAATCCCTTGTCCAGATGAATAGTTTGGAAATATATTTTCTCCCATTCTGGGCTTGTCTCTTCACTTTGTTGATTGTTTCCTTTGCTGTGCAGAAGCTTTTTAACTTGATGTGAGCCCATTTGTCCACTTTTGCTGCTTTGGCTGTCTGTGCTTATGGGGTATTTGCTCCACAAAGAAATCTTTGCCCCCAGACCAATTTCCTGGAGAGTTTCCTCAATACTTGTGTATCTTTCAGAATTAATTTAGCATGGGAAACATAAATAAATTGATATATTTTCTTCATAAATGGAAACATGCTAGATAGTGTTTTCCCTTTTACTTTTAATTATTATGAATATATCTTGTGTATATAATTTTCTTTAATGTTTGTACAGTCTTCTTTGGTAAAACTATAACATGGCTTATTTTCAATCCTATATCCATGGATATTTCTTTAAAGTTTTTTTGTTCTACCAAATAACACTGACATGAACCTCATGTGTATAAGTTCTTGTACACTGGTATGAGTATATAACTAGGAGAAATTCCTAAGAGTTGAATTAATGGGTCAAAATATGTGTGTACTTTAAATGTTGATATTGCATAATTGCCTACCAATTGTATGAATTTGCACTCTCACCAAAACTCTGTAAGGGTGCCTCTCTTCCTATGCTTGTTGACTCAATATTATCAAATTTTTGATCTTTGTCGCTATGAGAAGTGAAAATTTGTATTTTATATATTTATAAATTTGTTTGAATGTACGATAATCATCTTTTTGTTTCTTTTCTGTGAAATATCTCTTCCTAGTCTTAGGTCACAGATTATTGGGCAAAAATCACTTATTGATGTATAAGTGTTTTTTAATGTTAAGAAATTATATATGTATCAGAAATACTTTTTCTCAGTTTGTCATCTGATATTTATGATGAGTTTTTGCCACACGTAAATTTTTGGATTTTATGTAGTTGAATTCATTAGTCTTTTATTTTATGGCTTCTGTGGGTCTTTTTTTTTTTTTTTTTTAGTTTCTTTTTTTTTTTTCTTTTATTGTAATTATTATTATTATTATTATTATTATACTTTAGGTTTTATGGTACATGTGCCCAATGTGCAGGTAAGTTACATATGTATACATGTGCCATGCTGGTGCACTGCACCCACCAACTCGTCATCTAGCATTAGGTATATCTCCCAATGTTATCCCTCCCCCCTCCCCCCAACCCACAACAGTCCCTGAAGTGTGATGTTCCCCTTCCTGTGTCCATGTGTTCTCATTGTTCAATTCCCACCTATGAGTGAGAATATGCGGTGTTTGGTTTTTTGTTCTTGCGATAGTTTACTGAGAATGATGATTTCCAATTTCATCCATGTCCCTACAAAGGACATGAACTCATCATTTCTTATGGCTGCATAGTATTCCATGGTGTAGATGTGCCACATTTTCTTAATCCAGTCTATCATTGTTGGACATTTGGGTTGGTTCCAAGTCTTTGCTATTGTGAATAATGCGGCAATAAACATACGCGTGCATGTGTCTTTATAGCAGCATGATTTATAGTCCTTTGGGTATATACCCAGTAATGGGATGGCTGGGTCGAATGGAATTTCTAGTTCTAGATCCCTGAGGAATCGCCACACTGACTTCCACAAGGGTTGAACTAGTTTACAGTCCCACCAACAGTGTAAAAGTGTTCCTATTTCTCCACATCCTCTCCAGCACCTGTTGTTTCCTGACTTTTTAATGATTGCCATTCTAACTGGTGTGAGATGGTATCTCATTGTGGTTTTGATTTGCATTTCTCTGATGGCCAGTGATGGTGAGCATTTTTTCATGTGTCTTTTGGCTGCATAAATGTCTTCTTTTGAGAAGTGTCTGTTCATGTCCTTCGCCCACTTTTTGATGGGGTTGTTTGTTTTTTTCTTGTAAATTTGTTGGAGTTCATTGTAGATTCTGGATATTAGCCCTTTGTCAGATGAGTAGGTTGCAAAAATTTTCTCCCATTTTGTAGGTTGCCTGTTCACTCTGATGGTAGTTTCCTTTGCTGTGCAGAAGCTCTTTAGTTTAATTAGATCCCATTTGTCAATTTTGGCTTTTGTTGCCATTGCTTTTGGTGTTTTAGACATGAAGTCCTTGCCCATGCCTATGTCCTGAATGGTATTGCCTAGGTTTTCTTCTAGGGTTTTTATGGTTTTAGGTCTAACATTTAAGTCTTTAATCCATCTTGAATTGATTTTTGTATAAGGTGTAAGGAAGGGATCCAGTTTCAGCTTTCTACATATGGCTAGCCAGTTTTCCCAGCACCATTTATTAAATAGGGAATCCTTTCCCCATTTCTTGTTTTTCTCAGGTTTGTCAAAGATCAGATGGTTGTAGATATGTGGCATTATTTCTGACGGCTCTGTTCTGTTCCATTGATCTATATCTCTGTTTTGGTACCAGTACCATGCTGTTTTGGTTACTGTAGCCTTGTAGTATAGTTTGAAGTCAGGTAGCGTGATGCCTCCAGCTTTGTTCTTTTGGCTTAGGATTGACTTGGCAATGCGGGCTCTTTTTTGGTTCCATATGAACTTTAAAGTAGTTTTTTCCAATTCTGTGAAGAAAGTCATTGGTAGCTTGATGGGGATGGCATTGAATCTGTAAATTACCTTGGGAAGGATGGCCATTTTCAGGATATTGATTCTTCCTACCCATGAGCATGGAATGTTCTTCCATTTGTTTGTATCCTCTTTTATTTCCTTGAGCAGTGGTTTGTAGTTCTCCTTGAAGAGGTCTTTCACATCCCTTGTAAGTTGGATTCCTAGGTATTTTATTCTCTTTGAAGCAATTGTGAATGGGAGTTCACTCATGATTTGGCTCTCTGTTTGTCTGTTATTGATGTATAAGAATGCTTGTGATTTTTGCACATTGATTTTGTATCCTGAGACTTTGCTGAAGTTGCTTATCAGCTTAAGGAGATTTTGGGCTGAGACAATGGGGTTTTCTAGATATACTATCATGTCATCTGCAAACAGGGACAATTTGACTTCCTCTTTTCCTAATTGAATACCCTTGATTTCCTTCTCCTGCCTAATTGCCCTGGCCAGAGCTTCCAACACTATGTTGAATAGAAGTGGCGAGAGAGGGCATCCCTGTCTTGTGCCAGTTTTCAAAGGGAATGCTTTCAGTTTTTGCCCATTCAGTATGATATTGGCTGTGGGTTTGTCATAAATAGCTCTTATTATTTTGAGATACGTCCCATCAATTCCTAATTTATTGAGAGTTTTTAGCATGAAGGGTTGTTGAATTTTGTCAAAGGCCTTTTCTGCATCTATTGAGATAATCATGTGGTTTTTGTCTTTGGTTCTGTTTATATGCTGGATTACATTTATTGATTTGCGTATATTGAACCAGCCTTGCATCCCAGGGATGAAGCCCACTTGATCATGGTGGATAAGCTTTTTGATGTGCTGCTGGATTCTGTTTGCCAGTATTTTATTGAGGATTTTTGCATCAATGTTCATCAAGGATATTGGTCTAAAATTCTCTTTTTTTGTTGTGTCTCTGCCAGGCTTTGGTATCAGGATGATGCTGGCCTCATAAAATGAGTTAGGGAGGATTCCCTCTTTTTCTATTGATTGGAATAGTTTCAGAAGGAATGGTACCAGCTCCTCCTTGTACCTCTGGTAGAATTCGGCTGTGAACCCATCTGGTCCTGGACTTTTTTTGGTTGGTAAGCTATTGATTATTGCCATAATTTCAGCTCCTGTTATTGGTCTATTCAGAGATTGAACTTCTTCTTGGTTTAGTCTTGGGAGGGTGTATGTGTTGAGGAATTTATCCATTTCTTCTAGATTTTCTAGTTTATTTGCATAGAGGTGTTTGTAATATTCTCTGATGGTAGTTTGTATTTCTGTGGGATCGGTGGTGATATCCCCTTTATCATTTTTTATTGCATCTATTTGATTCTTCTCTCTTTTTTTCTTTATTAATCTTGCTAGCGGTCTATCAATTTTGTTGATCCTTTCAAAAAACCAGCTCCTGGATTCATTTATTTTTTGAAGGGTTTTTTGTGTCTCTATTTCCTTCAGTTCTGCTCTGATTTTAGTTATTTCTTGCCTTCTGCTAGCTTTTGAATGTGTTTGCTCTTGCTTTTCTAGTTCTTTTAATTGTGATGTTAGGGTGTCAATTTTGGATCTTTCCTGCTTTCTCTTGTGGGCATTTAGTGCTATAAATTTCCCTCTACACACTGCTTTGAATGCATCCCAGAGATTCTGGTATGTTGTGTCTTGGTTCTCGTTGGTTTCAAAGAACATCTTTATTTCTGCCTTCATTTCGTTATGTACCCAGTAGTCATTCAGGAGCAGGTTGTTCAGTTTCCACGTAGTTGAGCGGTTTTGAGTGAGATTCTTAATCCTGAGTTCTAGCTTGATTGCACTGTGATCTGAGAGACAGTTTGTTACAATTTCTGTTCTTTTACATTTATTGAGGAGAGCTTTACTTCCAAGGATATGGTCAATTTTGGAATAGGTGTGGTGTGGTGCTGAAAAAAATGTATATTCTGTTGATTTGGGGTGGAGAGTTCTGTAGATGTCTATTAGGTCTGCTTGGTGCAGAGCTGAGTTCAATTCCTGGGTATCCTTGTTGACTTTCTGTCTCGTTGATCTGTCTAATGTTGACAGTGGGGTGTTAAAGTCTCCCATTATTAATGTGTGGGAGTCTAAGTCTCTTTGTAGGTCACTCAGGACTTGCTTTATGAATCTGGGTGCTCCTGTATTGGGTGCATATATATTTAGGATAGTTAGCTCTTCTTGTTGAATTAATCCCTTTACCATTATGTAATGGCCTTCTTTGTCTCTTTTGATCTTTGTTGGTTTAAAGTCTGTTTTATCAGAGACTAGGATTGCAACCCCTGCCTTTTTTTGTTTTCCATTTGCTTGGTAGATCTTCCTCCATCCTTTTATTTTGAACCTATGTGTGTCTCTGCACGTGAGATGGGTTTCCTGAATACAGCACACTGATGGGTCTTGAGTCTTTATCCAGTTTGCCAGTCTGTGTCTTTTAATTGGACCATTTAGTCCATTTACATTTAAAGTTAATATTGTTATGTGTGAATTTGATCCTGTCATTATGATGTTAGCTCGATGTTTTGCTCATTAGTTGATGCAGTCTCTTCCTAGTCTCAATGGTCTTTACATTTCGGTATGATTTTGCAGTGGCTGGTACCGGTTGTGCCTTTCCATGTTTAGCGCTTCCTTCAAGAGCTCTTTTAGGGCAGGCCTGGTGGTGACAAAATCTCTCAGCATTTGCTTGTCTGTAAAGTATTTTATTTCTCCTTCACTTATGAAGCTTAGTTTGGCAGGATATGAAATTCTGGGTTGAAAATTCTTTTCTTTAAGAATGTTGAATATTGGCCCCCACTCTCTTCTGGCTTGTAGGGTTTCTGCCGAGAGATCTGCTGTTAGTCTGATGGGCTTCCCTTTGATGGTAACCCGTCCTTTCTCTCTGGCTGCCCTTAACATTTTTTCCTTCATTTCAACTTTGGTGAATCTGACAATTATGTGTCTTGGAGTTGCTCTTCTCGAAGAGTATCTTTGTGGCGTTCTCTGTATTTCCTGAATCTGAATGTTGGCCTGCCTTGCTAGATTGGGGAAGTTCTCCTGGATAATATCCTGCAGAGTGTTTTCCAACTTGTTTCCATTCTCCCCATCACTTTCAGGTACACCAATCAGACGTAGATTTGGTCTTTTCACATAGTCCCACATTTCTTGGAGGCTTTGCTCGTTTCTTTTTATTCTTTTTTCTCTAAACTTCCCTTCTCGCTTCATTTCATTCATTTCATCTTCCAGGGCTGATACCCTTTCTTCCATTTGATCGCATCGGCTCCTGAGGCTTCTGCATTCTTCACGTAGTTCTCGAGCCTTGGTTTTCAGCTCCATCAGCTCCTTTAAGCACTTCTCTGTATTGGTTATTCTAGTCTTTTTTTTTTTTTTGAGACAGAGTCTCACTCTGTTGCCACGATGCTGGATTTCAGTGGTGCCATTATGGCACCTTGATCTCTTGGGCTCAAGCGATCTTCCCACCTCAGCCTCCCTAGTAGCTGGGATCACAGGCACGTGCCACCATACCTGGCGAATTTTTATTTTTATTTTGTAGAGATGGGGGTCTCCTGTGTTATCCAGGATGGTTTTGAACCCCTAGTCTCATGCAATCCTCCTGCCTCAGCCCTCCAAATTGCTGCGATTACAGGCATGTACTACTGTGCCCGGCCATGGCTTCTGTGTTTTAAGTCACACTTAGAAAGGTTTTTCTCTTCCTGAAGTTATAAAAAAGTTCCAATTCTTCAGGTACTCATGGTTTCATTATTTTTGATAAGTGAATGAAGTTAGAACTTGTATTAGTTAAGAATTACATTGAGGTACATCTAACAGAGATCTAACTATAAAATAGGGTTTCTCGGGCTTCTGGATTCCAGAGAAAGGAAAGTTGGAAGTAGCATTACTTTCACTCTTACAACAAAAGAAATCACACATACAAGAAGAAAAGAAATCACAAGACACTCTGTAAATTCACAACTTCTTTTCTTGAATTTGTCAGCAAGCTGAAGTTCTAGGTCAACTCAATTAACCTTAATCTAAGGATAGACATCTTGAAAGAGATGTAGCACAGGTGCACTTGCTTATTTGGAGCCAACTCCCCCACTCGCCTCCCATCAAGCTTGTAAGAATCCAGATAAAAGTTTTAATGAATTGCTAAAGGCCAACTGTAGCCCAGCATGAGAATACAGAAATGCTGGGACTTACAAGTACAGGGAGAATTCACACTCACTTGCAGGGTCCTTTCCACAAACCTAAGTGTGTATTCACAAGAAAGACTGGGGGTAGTGTGAGAGTCCTGAAAAAATGTCACTTGTGGTACAGGCCTGGGGAAAAGGAAGAGCAGCTGCTGAGGGGAAAGGCAGCAAGCCCTTCCCAGATTCTTCTCCCTTCTCTTCCCTATGGAAACAAATGCCTTAAGTTGCTAGACGAAGAGCAGTAAATCCTGTCGTTAGGCCATAAATCACGTATAGGTGAAGACCCATTGCAGCTGGAAAAACGGAAAAGAAAAAAATCCTCTACCTTTGTAGGCCCCAGACCATCAGAAGTATTCCAGCTGGGGGTGGCATAGGATCAGGGAGAAGGCCCTGTCCTGAGACTCAGGGGCACAGTGCCTGTCTAAAACTGAAGCTGAATCAGAAAAACAGAATCTCCCCACCCTGACCAACCAGGCTAATAAGCATTAAGAAACAACTGCAGTCTACTGCTGAAATACCATCAAGAGTATGGAGGATGACATTGAGCAAACCTCTGGCAAACCAGCCTCAATCATAAACACAAAGTAATATTAGAGAAACCTGGAGCCTGTTATGCACTGACAGTAACATAGCAAGAACAAAACCCAAACACAGCTCAGCTCCTGCCTAGACTGAATCAATCTCCCATACTAAAGTCCTAGCAGAAGGAAAGGGGTGATCATTTTCAGGTATAAAAATGATTTAACTCAGTCTACTCTCTTACAATAGATGTCCAGCTTTCTTTTTTCCTTTTTTTTTTTGAGATGGAGTCTCACTTTGTCGCCAGGGCTGGAGTACAATGGCTCAATCTCAGCTCACTGCAACCTCCGCCTCCTGGGTTCAAGCGATTCTCCTGCCTCAGCCTCCCAAGTAGCTGGGATTACAGGCGCCCGCCACTATGCCCAGCTAATTTTTTGTATTTTTAGTAGAGATGGCGTTTCACCGTATTGGCCAGGCAGGTCTTGAACTCCTGACTTTGTGATTCACCCACCTCGGCCTCCCAAAGTGCTGGAATTACAAGTGTGAGCCACCGCACCCGGCCCAGATGTCCAGCTTTCAACAAAATATTATTACAAGGCATATGAAGAAGCAACAGAAAATCACCACACTATAAAGTGACAAAGCAGGCTGGGTGTGGTGGGCTCATGCCTGTAATCCTGGCACTTTGGGAGGCCTTGGCTGGTGGATCATGAGGTCAGGAGTTCAAGATCAGCCTGGCCAATATGGTGAAACCCTGTCTCTACCAAAAATACAAAAATTAGCTTGGCGCGGTGGCAGATGCCTGTAATCCCAGCTACTCAGGAGGCTGAGACAGGAGAATCGCTTGAATACGGGTAGCGGAGGTTGCAGTGAGCCAAGATTGTGCCATTGCACTCCAGCCTGGGTGAAAGAGTAAGAGACTCCCTCTAAAAAAAAAAAAAAAAAAAAAAAAAAAGAGACAAAGCAATTAACATAACCAGACTTAGATATATGATACATATATTGGAATTATCAGAAAGAGAAACTTAAGGAACTATGTTTAATATGTTAAAGGATCTAGTGGAAATGGTAGACAGCCTTCCTGATCAGATGGGTAATTTCATCAGAGAGATGGCAACTCTAAGAAAGAATAAAATGGAAATTCTGGAAATAGGAAGTATAGTTACACAGATAAAGGTTGCTTTTGTCAGGTTCACCGGTAGTAGTTTTTTTCCTCCACAGCGGAGGAAAAAATAAGTGAACCTGAAGATAATTCCATAGAAATTATCCAACATGAAACAGAAAGAAAAAAGTGAAAAAAGCAAAATGATACCAGCACAGAGCATCCAAGAGCTGTGGCACAATATTAAACAAACACACGTATATGCAATTGACATCCCAGGAGAAAAGAAAGATGATGGAACAGAAGAAATATTTGAAGAAATAATGGCCAGGGGGTTTTCAAAAAAAGAAAAACAACTTTTTTTTTGAGACAGGGTCTCATTCTCACCCAGACTGGAGTGCAGTGGCACAATGATGGCTCACTGTAGCCTCGACCTCTCAGCCTCAAGAGACCCTCCCATGTCAGCCTCCTGAATAGCTGGGACTATAGGCATGCACCATCTCACCCAGTTAATTTTTTATTTTGTGTAGGGATAGGGGTCTCCCTATGTTACCCAGGCTGGTCTTGAATTCCTGGGCTCAAGTGATCCTCCCACCTTGGCCTCTCAGAGTGTTAGGATTACAGGCATAAGCCAACATGCCTGGCTGAAATCTTCAAAATTAATGATAAATACCAAGCTAAAAATCCAAGAAGCTCAGAGAATACTAACCAGGGTAAACATTTAAGAACAGACCTAGACATGTATTATTTGAACTGCTGACAAAGGAAGACAAAGATGCTAAAGGCAGCTTGAGAAAAAAGGAAACATTATATAAAGAGTAACAAAGGTAAGAATTATAGTAGACTTCTGATCAAATCTATGTCAGCTAGAAGACAGTGGAGTGGCATCTTTAAAGCACTGGAAAAAAATGTGTCAGCGTGGAATTCTATACCACGCAAATGATATATTTCAAAAATGAGAGAGAAATAAATATGTTTTTCAGGCCACTAGGGTTTCTCTTCTTCAAAAAGTTGGCTGCCAATCATTGATTCTCTCACTTCTTCCTAGCTAACTGAACCCGTATTTTAAAAATTAAGGTAAAATTTACATGTCATAAATTCACCATTGAACTATTTTAAAGTGTGTAATTCAGTAGGTTTTAGTGCATTCACAACATTGTGCAATCATCACCACTAATTCTAGAACATTTTCATCACTCTCAAAGAGAAACCCTGTATTTATTAGGCATTCAACTACTATTCTACCTTCTCCCTAGTCCCTAGCAACCATGAATCTGCTTTCTGTCTCCATGGAATTTCCTATTCTGAACATTTTATATAAATGGAATCAGAATGTGTGACCTTTTGCACCTGACTTCTTTCACTTAACACAATGTTTTTAAGGTTCACCCGTGTTGTGGAACCTATTACTACTTTATTTCTTTTTATGGCTGAAGAATAATCAACTATATAGACATACCACATTTTGTTTATCCATTCATCATTTGATTGACATTTGGGTTATTTCCAGTTTTTGGCTACTATGAATAATGCTGCTATGAACATTTGTATACAAGGTTTTGTTCCTGTTTTCAGTTCTCTTGGGTATATACATAGGAGTAGAATTGCTGGGTCATGTGGTAATTCTATGTTTAACTTTTTGAGGACCTATCAAACTGTTTTCTATAGTAACTGCACCATTTTATATTTTCACCATCAATGTATGACTAACCCTAATTTTTAGTCAGAGCTGCAGAACCCTGAGTACACTGTAATTCCCAATTCCCCAGGATGAATTGTGATTTCTAAAAGCCGATTGAGGCATATTATATTTTCCAAAAATTGCCACGACATTTATAGTCCGACATGCTTTTACTGTAACTTGTCACTTCATCATCATGAGGTGGTGTCTGTTTCCTCTCCTCTTGACACTGAACAGATCTTTGTGACTGATTTAACAAATAGACGATAGTGTAAGCATTGTTGTGTCATAAAAGGCAATATGGCTTTTGTCTAGCTTTTTTTTTTTTCTCAGGACATGTGCCCTTGAATCCCTGAGTAGCCATACGGGAAGTCCAGAAGATTATGCAGAGAGACTACATAGAAATAGAGTGAGATGTTCAAGGACCCCCAGTTGTTACAGCCTCAGCTATTTATCTTCTCAACCCAGGCATCAGATATGTGAATAAGTGAGTCTTCAGATGATCCAGCACCAGCATTATCTGACCGCCACTGTGGCCAGATCCCAAACAAGACTGCCTAGCTGATCCCAGTCAGTCCCACAAACAGAGATAATAATATTGTAATCGTTTTTTAAGCCACTCACTTGGGGGTGATTTATTAATCAACAATAGATATCAAAGCAATTGGACCCCTTTGTCAGATTCCCAATTTTTAGACTTCTTTTTTTTTTAAATTTATTTTTATTTTTATTGAGACAGAGTCTCGCTCTGTCGCCCAGGCTGGAGTGCAGTGGTGCAATCTCGGCTCACTGCAATCTCTGCCTCCCGGGTTCGAGCGATTCTCCTGCCTCAGCCTCCTGAGTAGCTGGGATTACAGGCACCCGCCACCATGCCCGGCTAATTGTATTTTTAGTAGAGATGGGGTTTCACTGTGTTAGCCAGGATGGTCTTGATCTCCTGACCTCATGATCCGCCCGCCTCGGCCTCCCAAAGTCCTGGGATTACAGGCGTAAGCCACCACGCCCTGCCTAGACTTCTTTACATCTAAGGATGGACATGGGACCCAGTTCTGACTAAGAATATATGGGGAAATTTTCTGGGAGGACTTCTGGGAAGGAGTTTCTTTCTGATATAAGAGACGGGATATAGGAGGACTTGCTTACAGCTCCCCAGCTTATGCTCCCTTGCTTCCTGCCCTTCAGTAAGAAGTATGGACATCATGCTTATACCTAGAGCAGCCATTTGTAGTCCTGAGGTGATAAGCCAGAGGTTAAAACATCAGTATCTGAGGATGACGGAGAAGAACTGACAGTGTTAGAATGTTCAATGACATTAATCTCTAAAGGAAGCCTGGAACCTCCTGAGTTTGAGTACTGTTTCCGAGCCAGAACACTTCTATTTCCTCTACCTACTTTTCATTTTCATGTACCATGATTCCGGGTTATAGCTGTTTCCTAGTTTCATTCAAGTTGCAGTTTTCTATTTTTCTTGTTGTTTGAGGTGATTTTCTAGAGAAGGAGTAAGAAACCTATTAATTCATTATCTTGAAACTCATCAACTTTATTCATGGTAAGAAAGTTCAAGTTAAAACAAGATCTCATTTTCATTTCAGGTTGACAAAAATAATGTTTGATTATACAATATATTAGGAGAGGTATGGGAAAGAGACACTCATATAATGCTGGTTGGAACATAAATTGGAACAAACGTTTGGAGTGCCATTTAGGGGTACTTATAGAAATGTGAAATGCACATAGCCTTTGATCCAGCAGTTCCCCTTCTGGGAATTTACCTAATAGATAAACTCATATATTTGCACAAAGATATATGAAAGGATATTCACTGCATCATTATGTGTCTGGAATTGGTGGGTTCTTGGTCTCACTGACTTCAAGAATGAAGCCGCGGACACTCGCGGTGAGTGTTGCAGCTCTTAAGGTGGCGCGTCTGGAGTTTGTTCCTTCTGATGTTCGGACGGATTCCTTCTGATGTTCGGATGTGTTCAGAGTTTCTTCCTTTTGGTGGGTTCGTGGTCTTGCTGGCTCAGTAGTGAAGCTGCAGACCTTCATGGTGAGTGTTACAGCTCATAAAGGCAGTGTGGACCCAAAGAGTGAGCAGCAGCAAGATTTATTGCAAAGAGCGAAACAACAAAGCTTCCACAGTGTGGAAGGATACCCGAGTGAGTTGCCACTGCTGGCTCGGGCAGCCTGCTTTTATTCTCTTATCTGGCCCCACCCCATCCTGCTGATTGGTAGAGCCCAGTGGTCTGTTTTGACAGAGCGCTGATTGGTGCCTTTACAATCCCTGAGCTAGACACAAAGGTTCTTCACCTCCCCACCAGATGAGCTAGATACAGAGTGTCCACACAAAGATTCTCCAAGTCCCCACCAAAGTAGCTAGATACAGAGTGTCGATTGGTGCATTCACAAACCCTGAGCTAGACACAGGGTGCTGATTGGTGTGTTTACAAACCTTGAGCTAGATACAGAGTGCCGATTGGTGTATTTACAATCCCTGAGCTGGACATAAAGGTTCTCCAAGGCCCCACCAGAGTAGCTAGATACAGAGTGTGGATTGGTGCATTCACAAACCCTGAGCTAGACACAGGGTGCTGATTGGTGTGTTTACAAACCTTGAACTAGATACAGAGTGCCGATTGGTGTATTAACAATCCCTGAGCTAGACATAAAAGTTCTCCACCTCCGCACCAGACTCAGGAGCCCAGCTGGCTTCACCCAGTGGATCCCGCACCAGGGCTGCAGGTGGAGCTGTCTGCCAGTCCCAGGCCGTGCACCTGCACTCCTCAGCCCTTGGGTGGTCGATGGGACTGGGCGCCGTGGAGCAGGGGGCGGCGCTCCTCAGGGAGGCTCCGGCCGCCCACGGAGCCGGTGGAAGGCTCAGGCATGGCGGGCTGCAGGTCCCAAGCCCTGCCCCACGGGAAGGCGGCTAAGGCCCAGTGAGAAATCCAGCGAAGTGCCGGTGGGCTGGCACTGCTGGGGGACCCAGTACACCCTCCGCAGCCGCTGGCCTGGGTGTTAAGCCCCTCATTGCCCGGGGCCGGCAGGGCCAGCCTGCTGCTCCGAGTGCGGGTCCCACCAAGCCCACGCCCACCCGGAACTCCAGCTGGCCCGCAAGCGCCGCGCGCAGCCCTGGTTCCTGCTGGCGCCTCTCCCTCCACACCTCCCTGCAAGCTGAGGGAGCTGGCTCCGACCTTGGTCAGCCCAGAAAGGGGCTCCCACAGTGCAGTGGTGGGTTGAAGAGCTCCTCAATTATTTAGAATAGTGAAGCAACTTAAGCGTGAGGCTCATTAAATAAATTATTATATATCCTTACAATGGAATATTATGCTACCATTAAAAAGGATGAGGTAGATACATATGGTCTCGTATGTAAGTGAAACAAGTGTATATAGTGTCCTCTCTTTCTCTCTCTTTTTTTTTTGGTGATGGAGTTCCACTCTTGTCGCCCAGACTGGAGTGCAATGGTGTGATCTCAGTTCACTGCAACTTCTGCCTCCCAGATTCAAGCAATTCTCCTGCTTCAGCCTCCCAAGTAGCTGGAATTACAGGTTTGTGCCACCATGCCTGGCTAATTTTTGTATTATTAGTAGAGACGGGGTTTCACCATGTTGACCAGGCTGGTCTGGAACTCCTGACCTCAGGTGATCCACCTGCCTCGGCCTTCCAAAGTGTTGGGATTACAGGCATGAGCCACTGCGCCTGGCCTGTGTCCTCTCATTTTTGTAAAAAAAGTTTAGAAACACACACACACACACGTATATATATGGATCATTAAGGGCTATCTTGAAGGCTGGCTACTAGATAGGTAGATGAGTTTTCTATTTTCCCCTTCTAACAGATTGTTACAAGGCAGTATTTCTTTTCTTTTTCTTTTTTCTTTTTTTTTTTTTTTTTTTGAGACGGAATTTCACTCTTGTTGCCCAGGCTGGAGTGCAATGGTATGATCTTGGCTTACCACAACCTCCACCTCCCAGGTTCGAGTGATTCTCCTGCCTCAGCCTCCCGAGTAGCTGGGATTACAGGCATGTGCCACCACGCCCAGCTAATTTTGTATTTTTAGTAGAGATGGAGTTTCTCCATGTTGGTCAGGCTGGCCTCGAACTCCCGACCTCAGGTAATCCACCTGCCTCGGCCTCCCAAAGTGCTGGGATTATAGGCATGAGCCACTGCCCCGGCCTGGTAGTGTTTCTCTATCGCCTGTCCAGCGATGTTCTGCATGGCCAAGTGACGGCTGGGCTGGTTGTGCAATGTACTACCTTCTATTTGCTTTCCATCCTTTCCTGTCTCATGTCCCTTTTCCTTGACTCTCCCTGTGAAGAATTAGTATTTAAGCTTTGCCTGGCCTCTGTTTTCTAAGCAGATGGAACTAAGACAAACAGTGCAGCTTAAGTATTTCATCATACTAGTTTTAAATGGGGGGGAGGGGAGAGAACAGGAAGTGCTCTCAGGATACGCGATTCTCAGTGTGTTCCATATCAATGTACTTGTCGAGAAAACTCTTGAAAGTACTGAGAGAACAGAAGTCATGGTATAAAAGATTTGCCAGTGAGCACTGAACCTTTGGAAATTCTTTTTCCATTTAATTTGTTTCTCTTCAAAATCACAATTGAAATGCCCAAGAGAATATAAAAATAGAACATCTGTATCTGTATTAGAAGGACATTTATATTTTCTGAAATATCAGCAAGATACAGCACAAATATGCCCAGATTGAAGGGAATATTAATCAGCTTTTAATTTCAGGAATGTAGAAGAAAAACTCACTTGGAAAATAAGTAGATTAAAGTCTCCCAAAGAGGTCCCCTCCCAGACTCAAGTTCAGAGGAGCAGAGCTGGGAGTGAGAGTGGGCTGTGGGATAGCATGGGGAGGGGACCAATGACCTTGGACTCTGACCATGGCCCAGTCTTGGAGCAGCTCTCTCCTTGCTCACTCTCAGCATTTCCTCAGGGTGGATACCTCTGGGCACTACGACAGTACCATCGCTGCAGGCCCCCCAACAAAGAACTGTGCCTCAACTAACTTATGGTTGTCACACCATCACAGAAAAAAAGCAACTGCCAGCTACGTCACCAAATGTGGTGTGCCTACTCTTTTTTAAAATTTAATTTATCTATTTTTTTTATAGAGACAGGGTCTCTCTATGTTGCCCAGGCTGATCTCAAACTCCCTGGCTCAAGAGATCCTCCTGCCTCGGCCTCCCAAAGTGCTGGGATTATAGGTGTGAGCCACAATGCCCAGCTTCTTTTTTTCTTTTTTTAAACTGGGTGAAAAATTATGCACTTTATTTATACAACTTTGCATTAAACACTTGCATTTTAAAATAGTGACACTTTAACAAGACAATTACCTATAATAAAGTTATGCTTCATGAACATGTAGTATAGTTCAGGTATTGAACTGCTTGTTTTTGTAAATAAAGTTTTATTGGAACACAGTCATGCCCATTTGTTGATGTATCGTCTGTGGCTACTTTCTCACTACAATGGCAGAGTTGGGTATTTGGAACAGATGCCTGTCAGTCTAAAATATTTACTATCTCACAATGTGGCTTGCAACAACACTGTAGTTAAAAGCAGCCTGTGATAAATAGTTTCAGTAACAGTATATTCTCTCACTTGTACATTTTCCCCAAACCCTAGTACAAGCATGTCCTATAGGGTCAAAGACCTTTTATCTCTAGATATAAATGCTGTATAAAGGCTTTTCCTTTATAAAAAATCATGTCTTTTAGAAACATTTTAATCCTATCCTACCTGATACGCGGTGTTACAATTTGACAAAGTAGTAAACTCTATAAAGCACCTTTAGGTGAGGATCAGTTTTCTACTGAAAGGGGACACAATTTAATACAGAATGAGAAAATTTGGACTTCAAGCACAGAAAGGGTTAACCCCTCTAGAGCATCTTCTTCCATTTCAGAGGATTATTTACAACCATAGTAAACCCTGAAGTTCATACTCATTTCTCCAGATAACTGCAGAAAGGACTATTTTAGGCTATTTATTTCTAATTCACCTACATCTATCTCTTGGAAATATGAGGACCAATAATTGTTTTAACTATATGGGATTTTGGGAAGAACTCATGATTTAGCCATCATTATAATTTCAGGGAGCATGCCTCCAATATCCTAGGAGTGTCACTTTTATATTTACAGCTCTTCTTGAGTTTGTGCAAAAAATTTACATTCCCATGTGGGTCCTGTATTAGGTGTCTAATAACCATACCATTTTCTCCTTTTGGAGATGGTTGGTCCCTTTCCCACCCTTTCCCTATGTCTTAGTCTGTTTTTGCTGCTGTAACAGAATACTTGAGACTGGATAATTTATAATGAACAGAGATTTATTCAGTTCGCAGTTCTGGAGGCTGGGAAGCCCAAGCACATGACGCTGGGATCTGGTGAGTCATCCCATGGTGGAAGGCAGAAGGCAGAAGTGAGTGCATGAGACAAAGGGAGGCACTAGGGGCTGAAATCACTTTATAACAACTTACTCTCATGATAACTAACCTGCTCCTGTGATAACGGCATTAATCTTTTCATGAGGGCTCTACTCTTGTGACCTAATTACCTTTTATTAGGCCTCATCTCTTAATACATTTGCACTGGAGATCAGGTTTCCAACACATGAACTTTGGGAGGCACATTCAAACCATAGCACCCTGTTTCTCCCGAGCAATTGTAACTCCAAGCTGGCAAAAGTACTCAAGATTAGGGGCTGAAGATAACAATGGACCATGGGTGGTGGTCAGTGGGGAACAAAGCTCAATTGGATGTGTGATATCAGTGGCTTCACTGGAGAATAAATAGGCTTGGAATTTTGAAGAACCAATAAACTGCTTATACGTAAGAGTGAGAAAGATGTAATGCACAAAAGTCATAGAGCTGTAAGTTCAAATTTGGGGTAAAAACTATAACAAAATTGGCTTGCTTATGGCCAACTACAAAGTAGGTTGCAACCTGGCTCAGTGCTACATACTCAGAAGGTTTCTAGTAATTGCTTTCTGATGAGGAGGTGAATCACCACAGAACAGTGGTTTTCAAGCTTGTTCGTTTGTCACTAAATATTGTGCCAAAATATTTTAATGTTTTACATGATGAAAGAATAAAGGCAACTTAAATTTATCTCTATAATATGCTACTTTTACTTTCGTTCTACAATGCTTTGCTGAGGGAGAGAAAGGGGTAGAGTTACGGCACATATGCTGGAAATTGTGCACTGGGTAACACTGGGCACTTGAATATCATTTCCCAAATGTGTCAGGGTGTAAAAAAGATTGGGAGCTGCTGCTCTAAAGAATAGGTCTTGCCAAAATCAGGTAATCTTTAATACAGAAACATTCCAAGTGGATGGAGGTGGAGATATCACCTGTCATGACTTGGCAAGATTAAAAAAAAAAAAAATCCAGGTCCATGACATACTCATTAATCATCTGCTCCACTAGCCAGACAGGTGTTGAACAGGAAGTCAGGGGTTAGTTACAGCTTGACAGGAATATTTTAACACAGAATCAGAAGAGACAATATCATTTCCTAACTAGAAGGCTTGGTCAGAAGCTGCTATCCTTGCTGGGATGCATGCTAAAGGAGCGCAGGGGTGTACTGAGTACACAGGAGCGGAGGAAGGATTAGAGCAAGGAGCAGCCAGCTGGCAGACTATCCTCCATGACTCAGAGCAGAGAGGTCAGGAAGGAGCTGAAGTAGGCTGACTACTAAGTCCCCACAGCTGGAGTGTTGTTAATTCTGATCAGCCTCCTGATTCTTGCTGCTCCATACTGGCTTCTTGGATCCACAGCTATACTGGCCAAGCTTGGTGAGCCATGGTCAAGAGGACCAACAGAGTGGGCTACTCAATTTTCCATCCATCAATTAGCTTCACTTTATAGGCTAGCTGCTTCACTGGAGTGTGAGAAGAAGCTGTAGGTACTCTAGTAGGAGAATGAAAAAAGCGGTGGGGAATTTACTAACTTTTCAGGAAGAAATGATATTTACAATAAGAGGTAGGTAGGTAAAATACTGATGGGAATAATGTTAAAGGAAAAAAACCAGCATGTGAAATTATTTGAGCACTAAGAGTATATAACCATGTAAAAATGTGTCCATGAGAAAAAAGACCAGAAATACCCCATACTGATAGCATTATTTATTATGGGGGGTAAAGTTGTGGGTATATTTTTCCATTTCCCATTCAGAATTCCGAAAATGGAAAAATATACCCACAACTTTACCCCCCTAACAAATAATGAAGATGCACTGTGCTTCTATAGTTTAAAAAAGCATTTCAAAAGTAAACAATTAGGGCGCTTTCAATCCAATGATAGATTAAGTTGATTCAGACCATTTCTCCTGCCAAGAACAACTAGAAAATAATGACAAAATATTTTTAAATAATGTTGAAAGGCATTGTAAAACCTCAACAAAAGTTTGATAAAACTATCAAAAATTACTTTTAAAACTTTGGTAAAACTACCAAAGCACTGAGGAATTATGGGGCCAAGATTCAAGTGAGAGGGAAAGCTTACTGAAGTGAGCCTGACATTTGGGGCTGTTCTTCCTCTTAAGGTCAATGACAAGGGCTAACAGGCTGAAAAACTGAGCAGAAAATTTGAAAGATTTATAGGTTAAAGGGAACAAAACTTGGAATTTGCTTGATAAGAAGGAGGGGTTCTGGTAAAAACCACAGGCTTTTGATCAATCCTGAAGAGCTGTACCATAGCAGTAAGTATGAACTGGAAATAGATAAGCAGTCACAGGGATTGAATCTACTTTGAATCCTCTCAGTCTCTGATTGAACTATGGTGATCTGGGATTGCCAGTGCCTCTAGCTTAGCTACCAGCCATGAGATACCAAAGCCTGACAACTATAGTAAGAGAAAGGAAAAGTACAAGCTAGTCTCATTTATGAACATAGATATTAGCAACCTAAACAAAAGATTACCAAACTAAATCCATATATAAAATCAGCAATACACTATGAGTGAATTGGGTTCATTTCAGGAGTACAAAGCAAGTATAAGATTGAAAGAGCAATCACTGCAATTCACATTAAGAGAATTAGGAATAAAAATTATATGATCATATTGATAGATGTAGAAAAATATTTTGATAATATTAAACATTCATTCATTAGGAAAACTTCTCTCAAACAAGGAATGGATGAAATCTGATAAAGATACTAAGCAAACATTAGAAACTGTGAGTCAGTCTCCTTTCCTTGCTCAATAAAGCCATTTTGGCAGCTTGGGAGGCATGCCCTGCTCCCAGAGACCTCAATTATGTAAGTAATAAACCTTTTTATACCCTCTTATTGTGTGTGGCATCATCAGTCTTGATATTCAAACCAAATTTTGGGTGTGGGCCCATCCTGTTGCTTTAGGGTGGTCAAACAAATCATAAAGCTTCTAGAATATAACATAGAAGACTATCTTCATTTGCTGTGCAGAAGCTCTTTAGTTTCATTAGATCCCATTTGTCAGTTTTGGCTTTTGTTGCCATTGCTTTTGGTGTTTTAGACATGAAGTCCTTGCCCATGCCTATGTCCTGAATGGTAATGCCTAGGTTTTCTTCTAGGGTTTTTATGGTTTTAGGTCTAACATTTAAGTCTTTAATCCATCTTGAATTGATTTTTGTATAAGGTGTAAGGAAGGGATCCAGTTTCAGCTTTCTACATATGGCTAGCCAGTTTTCCCAGCACCATTTATTAAATAGGGAATCCTTTCCCCATTTCTTGTTTTTGTCAGGTTTGTCAAAGATCAGATACTTGTAGATATGTGGCATTATTCCTGATGGCTCTGTTCTGTTCCATTGATCTATATCTCTGTTTTGGTACCAGTACCATGCTGTTTTGGTTACTGTAGCCTTGTAGTATAGTTTGAAGTCAGGTAGTGTGATGCCTCCAGCTTTGTTCTTTTGGCTTAGGATTGACTTGGCGATGCGGGCTCTTTTTTGGTTCCATATGAACTTTAAAGTAGTTTTTTCCAATTCTGTGAAGAAAGTCATTGGACTAAAGAGCTTCTGCACAGCAAAGGAAACTACCATCAGAGTGAACAGGCAACCTACAAAATGGGAGAACATTTTCGCAACCTACTCATCTGACAAAGGGCTAATATCCAGAATCTACAATGAACTCCAACAAATTTACAAGAAAAAAACAAACAACCCCATCAAAAAGTGGGCGAAGGACATGAACAGACACTTCTCAAAAGAAGACATTTATGCAGCCAAAAAACACATGAAAAAATGCTCACCATCACTGGCCATCAGAGAAATGCAAATCAAAACCACAATGAGATACCATCTCACACCAGTTAGAATGGCAATCATTAAAAAGTCAGGAAACAACAGGTGCTGGAGAGGATGTGGAGAAATAGGAACACTTTTACACTGTTGGTGGGACTGTAAACTAGTTCAACCCTTGTGGAAGTCAGTGTGGCGATTCCTCAGGGATCTAGAACTAGAAATTCCATTCGACCCAGCCATCCCATTACTGGGTATATACCCAAAGGACTATAAATCATGCTGCTATAAAGACACATGCACACGTATGTTTATTGCCGCATTATTCACAATAGCAAAGACTTGGAACCAACCCAAATGTCCAACAATGATAGACTGGATTAAGAAAATGTGGCACATATACACCATGGAATACTATGCAGCCATAAAAAATGATGAGTTCACGTCCTTTGTAGGGACATGGATGAAACTGGAAATCATCATTCTTAGTAAACTATCGCAAGAACAAAAAACCAAACACCGCATATTCTCACTCATAGGTGGGAATTGAACAATGAGAACACATGGACACAGGAAGGGGAACATCACACTTTGAGGACTGTTGTGGGGTGGGGGGAGGGGGGAGGGATAGCATTGGGAGATATACCTAATGCTAGATGACAACTTGGTGGGTGCAGCGCACCAGCATGGCACATGTATACATATGTAACTTACCTGCACATTGCGCACATGTACCATAAAACCTAAAGTATAATAATGATAATAATCATAATAATAATAAAAGAAAAAAAAAAAAAAAAGAGAAAAAAAAAAAAGAAAATGACAAATGAAAAAAAAAAAAAAAGAAGACTATCTTCATTACCTTGAGGTTAGGAAAAATTTCTTAAAAAGGACACAAAAAGCACTAATCATAAAGAAAGATTGACACATTGGACTACATTAAAATCAAGATCTTTTATTTATCAAAAGATGCCTTTAAGAGGGTATAAAGGTAAGTACAGAAGGGGAAAAATATATGTACAAAATATTTAGCCAACAAGGCAGTTGTATTCAGAATATATAAAGTTCTGCAGGACATAGTGGCTCACACCTACAATCCCAGTGCTTTGGGAGACTGTGGGTTGGAGGGTGGGGGTTGTTTGAGGCCAGGAGTTCAAGACCAGCCTGGGCAACACAGCAAGACCCTGTCTCTACAAAAAAATTAAAAAGTTAGCAGGGCATAGTGGCCTGTGCCTATAGTTTTAGCCACTTGGGAGGCTGAAGTGCATGGATCGCTTGAGCCCAGGAGCTCAAGGCTGCATTGAGCTATGATTACACCACTGCACTCCAGCCTGGGTGATAGAGCAAGACTTTGTCTCTTAAAAAGAGAAAAAAGTTCTACAGATCAACAAGAAACAGACAGACAACCCAACAGACAAATGAGCAAGGGACTAGAACAAGCATTTTACAGGAAAAGATAACTATTAATAAATTGCTAACAAATGAAAAGGTTTGCAAACTCACTTGAAATCTCAGAAATATAAATAAAGCCACGATGAGTTACTAATATAGGCCTACCAGAAAATATAAAATTTAAAAAATTGACAGTGCCAAGAGATGATGAGGATCTGGAGCAACTGAAACTCCCAAACACAGCTGGTGGCAGTGTAAATTGGTACAACCACTATAGAAAACTGTTTGGCAGGATCTGGTAAAGCTGAATATGTGCAATTCCTGATGACCCAGAAATTCCACTCCTAGATTTATACTCAAGAGAAACACACACATGTGTTCACCAAAAGACATATATTTGAAAGCTCAAAGTGGCATCATTTATAATAATCTCAAACCAGAAGCAAAAAAAAAATTGTACATCAGCAGTAGAATGGATAAGTAGACTGTGACATATTCATATAATGAAATGCTAAACAACAAGGAAAATGAATGAATTACTCCTACATGTAACTGCACAAACATAATGTTGAATAAAATAGTATATATTATATAATTCCATTTACAGTTCAAAAATAAGGATGTTAAAAGGATAGAAATTACCTTTGGGGAGAAGGGAGAGTAGGAGGTGATTAGGAGGGGATACAATAGAGTTTTGAGGTGCTAGTAACATTATATTTCTCAAATATCATGGAAGTGGATAATTTGGTGTGGTCCCTTTGTGCTAATTCATCAAGATGTACACTTGAGATTTGTATATTTTTCTGTATGTATGTTATACTTGGATATGGTTTGGATCTGTGTTCCCACCCAAATCTCATGTTCAACTGTAATCTCCAGTGTTAGAAGTGGGGCCTGGTAGGAGGTGATTGGATCATGGGGGCAGATTTCTCATGAATGGTTTAGTGTCATCCCCTTGGTACTGTCCTCACAATAGTGAGTGAATTCTCATGAGATCAGGTCTGACCCAGCACAGTCCCAGTTGTGGTGGCCACAGGCTTGCTTGTTTCACCACGCTCCCAGCCTCAGATGGCTCAGCATAGAGAGACTCTGTTTGGGAGAAAGTAAGGGAAGAGAACAAGAGTTTCTGCCTGGTAATCCAGATAATTCTTCTGGATCTTAGCCATAGAGTTACCAAGGTGGTTGGGGCACCCGTTAATGCAGATATGGCTACAGTGATCAAAAACATAGTATCACAACACCCAAATCCCTTTGAATAATTAGAAAGTCTTCCCAAGAAGGATGGGTATGAACAAGCCCAAACTGAGAAGACTACAATAAATACCTAACTCTTCAATGCTTAATGCACTGGTGAACATTTGCAACCATCAAGACCATCCAGGAAAACACGACCTCACCAAGTGAATGAAATAAGGCACCAGGGACCAATCCCAGAGAGACAGAAGTATGTGACTTTTCAGACAGAGAATTCAAAATAGCTGTTTTGAGGAAACTCAAAGAAATTCAATATAACACAGAGAAAAAATTCAGAATTCTATCAGATAAATGTAACAAAGAAATTGGTATAATTAAAAAGAATCAAGTAGACATTCTCAAGTTGAAAAATGCAATTGACATACTGAGGAATGCATCTGTCTCTTAATTGTAGAATTGATCAAGCAGAAGAATTAGTGAGCTTAAAAACAGGCTACTTAAAAATACATAACCAGGGGAGACAAAAGAAAAAAGAATGATAAACAATGAAGCATGCCTACAAGATCTAGAAAATACCCTCAAAAGGGCAAATCTAAGGGTTATTGGTCTGAAAGAGGTGATAGAGAGATACATATAGAAGTTTCTTCAAAGGCATAATAACAAAGAACTCCCCAAACCTAGAGAAAGACATCAATATTCAAGTACAAGAAAGTTATAGAATACCAAGCAGATTTAACCCAAAGAAGACTACCTCAAGGCATTTAATAATCAAACTCATTAAAGTCAAGGATATATAAAGGATCCAGCCAGGTGTGGTGGCTCACACCTCTAATCTGAGCACGTTGAAAGGCCAAGGTGGGAGGATTGCTTGAGGTCAGGAGTTCAAGACCAGCCTGGGCAACACAGCGAGACCCTGTCTCAATCTTTTTTTTTTTTTCTGTTCAGTTCTCTTGTTATTCATTCTTTTTTTTTTTTTTTTTTAATTTTACTTTAAGTTCTGGGATACATGTGCAGAATGTGCAGGTTTGTTACGTAGGTATACATGTGCCATGGTGGTTTGCTGCACCTATCAACCTGTTATCTAGGTTTTAAGCCCCACATGCATTAGGTATTTGTCCCAATGCTGTCCCTCCCCTTGCCCCCCAACCCCCGCTGTCTCAACTTTTAAAATAAAAAGGAAACGATCCTAAAACACCAAGAGAAAAGAAACAACATGTAATGGAGCTCCAGCATGTTTGGCAGCAGACTTTTCAGTGGAAACCTTACAGGGCAGGAGAGAGTAATATGACATATTTGAAGTGCTGAAGGAAAAAAACTTTTACCCTAGAGTAGTATATCTAGCAAAAATATCCTTCACACATGAAGGAGAATTAAACACTTTCCCAGGCAAACAAAAGCTGAGGAATTTCATCAATACCAGACCTGGCCTACAAGAAATGTTTCAGTCTAAAAGAAAAGAATATTAATGAGCAGTGAGAAATGATCCAAATGTACAAAAGTTACTGGTAATTGTAACTACACAGAAAAACACAGATGAAACAATCAAAAATAATAACTCCAACAACTTTTCAAGACATAGTACAATAAGAAATAGAAACAACAACAAAGTTAAAAAGCAGGGTATTGGTGGATCACTTGAGGCCAAGAGTTTGAGACCAGACTGGCCAACACGGTGAAACCCCATCTCCACTAAAAATACAAAAATTGGCTGGCTGGTGCCTGCCTGTAGTCCCAGCTACTTAGGAGGGTGTGGCATGAGAATTGCCTGAACCCAGGAGGCAGAGGTTGCAGTGAGTTAAGACCATGCCACTGCACTCCAGTCTGGGTGACAGAGCGAGACTCTATCTCAAAAATAAATAAATAAATAAATAAATAAATAAATAAATAAGTGGGGGTATGAAGTTAAAATATAGAGTTTTTATTAGTTTTCCCTTTGCATGTTTATTAGTTTATTTATGCAATCAGTGTTATAATCAGTTTAAAATAATGGGTTATAAGATATTATTTGCAAGTCTCATAGTAACTTAAAATCAGAAAAACATACAATAGATACACAAAAAATAGGAAGCAAGAAATTAAAACATACAACCAGAGGAAATCACTTTCAATAAGAGGAAGACAGAAAGAAGGGAAAAAAGGAAGACAATACCACAAAACAACCAGAAAACAAATTTTTAAAAAATGACAGGAGTAAGTCTTTATTATGGACTTAGTATTTTATTACGTTATTATCCATAATAACATTGAATGTGAATGGACTAAACTCTTCAATCAAAAGACATGGAGTGGCTGAATCAATAAAAAAACAAGACCCAGTGATTTGTTGCCTACAAAAAAACACACTTCACCTATAAAGACACATAAGGGCTGAAAATAAACGGATGGGAAAAGATACTCCATGCAAATGGAAACCAAAAAAGAGCAGGAGTTGGCTAGGTGCAGTGGCTCAAGCCTGTAATCCCAGCACTTTGGGAGGCCGAGGAGGGTGGATCACCTGAAGTCATGAGTTCAAGACTAGCCTGGCCAACATGGCGAAACCCCACCTGTACTAAAAATACAAAAATTAGCCGGGCATGGTGGCAGGTGCCTATAATCCCAGATACTGGGGAGGTTGAGGCAGGAGAATCACTTGAACCCGGGAGGTGGAGGTTGCAGTGAGAAGAGATTGTGCCATTGCACTCCAGCCTGGGCAACAAGAGCAAAACTCTGTCTCAAAAAAATAAATAAATAAGTAAAAGAGTAGGAGTAGCTATCCTTATATCAGACAAAATAGATTTGAAGACAAAAACTGTAAAAAGAGACAAAGAAGGTCATTATATAATAATAAAGGGGCCAATTCAGCAAGAGATATGGCAATTGTAAATATATATTCACCCAATACTGGGGCACCCAGATATATAAACAAATATTATTAGAGCTAAAGAGAGAGACAGATCCCAGTATAATAATAGCTGGAGACTTTAACACCCCACTTTCAGCATTAGACAAATCATCCAGACAGAAAATCAATAAAGAAAAATCAGACTTAATATGCAGTATAGACCAAATGGACCTAATGGATATTTATAGAACATTTTACCCACTGGCTGCAGAAGATACATTCTTCTCCTCAGCACATGGATCATTCTCAAGGATAGATCATTTGTTAGGCCATAAAACAAGTCTTAAAACTTAAAAAAATTGAAATAATATCAAGTATCTTCTCTGAGCACAATGGAATAAAACTAGAACTCAATAACAAGAGAAAATTTGGAAATTATACAAACAGATGGAAATTAAATAATATGTTCCTGAATGATCAGTGGGTCAATGAAAAAATAACAAGGAAATTATTATAAAATTTGAAACAAATGATAATGGAAACACAACATACCAAAACCTATAGGATACAGTGAAAGCAATACTAAGGGGGAAGTTTATAGCTATTAGTGCCTACATCAAAAAAGTAGAAAAATTTCAGATAACCTAATGATGCATCTTAAAGAACCATAAAAGCAAAACAAAACAAACCCAAAGTTAGTAGAAGAAAAGAAATAATAGAGTTCAGAGCAGAAATAAATGAAATTGAAATGTAAAAAATACATAAGATCAATGAAATAAAAAGTTGCCTTTTTGAAAAGATAAAATTGACAAACCTTTAGCCAGGCTAAGAAAAAAGAGAGAAGATTCACATAAAATCAAAGATGAAAAAGGAGACGTTTCAACCAACACCACAGAAATTCAAAAGATCATTAGAGGCTACTAGGGGCAACTATATGCCAATGAATTGGAAAACCTAGGAGAAATGGATAAATTCCTAGACACAAACAACTTACCGACACTGAATCATGAAGAAATCCAAAACCTGAACAGTTCAGTAACAAGTAATGAAATCAAAGCCATAATAAAAAGTCTCTCAGCAAAGAAAAGCCCAGGACCTGATAGCTTCACTGCTGAATTTTACCAAACATTTAAAGAAGAATTAATGCCAATCCTACTCAAACTATTCTGAAAAATAGAGGAGGAGGGAATACTTCCAAAGTCATTCTACAAGGGCAGTATTACCCTGACACCAAAACCAGACAAAGACACATCAAAAACAGAAAACCACAGGCCAGTGTTCCTGATGAACATTACTGGAAATGTCATTAACAAAATACTAGCAAACCAAATTCAACAATGCATTGAAAAGATCATTCATCATGAACAAGTAGAATTTATCCCAGGGATACAAGGATGGTTCAACATATGCAAATCAATCAATGTGATATATCATATCAACAGAATGAAGGACCAAATTATGTGATCATTTCAATTATTAATGAATAAGCATTTGATAAAATTTAACATCCCTTCATGATAAAAACCCTCAAAATACTGCATATAGAAGGAACATGCCTCAACATAATAAAAGCCATGTACAACAAAACCACAGCTAGTATCATACTGAATGGGGAAAAACAAAAAGCCTTTCCTCTAGATCTGGAACATGACAAAGATGCCTGTTTTCACCATTGTACTAGAAGTCCTAGCTACAGCAACCAGGTAAGAGTAAGAAACAAAGGGCAAAAACATCAAATTATCCTTGTTTGCAGATGATATGATTCTATATTTGGAAAAACCTAGAAACTTCACCAAAAAACTATTAGAGCTGATAAACAAATTTAGTAGTGGTAGGATACAAAATCAACATATGAAAATCAGTAGCAATTCTACATGTAATAACAATTTGAAAAAGAAATCAAGAAAGTAATCCCACTGATAACAGCTACAAGTAAAATTAAATGCCTAGGAATTAACCAGACAAGTGAAAGATCTCTATGATAAAAATTATGAAACATTGATGAAAGAAATTGAAGAGGACACAAAAAATAAAAAGATATTCCATACTCATATATTGAAAGGCTCCATGTTGTTAAAATGTCTATACTACCCAAAGCAATCTACAGAATCAACATAATACCTATCAAAATACCAATGACATTCTTCACAGAAATAGAAAAAACAATCCTAAAATGTATATGGAACTACAAAAGAAACAGAATAGCCAAAGCTATCCTGAGCAAAAGAACAAAACTAGAGGAATCACATTACCTGACTTCAAATTATACTACAGAGGTACAGTAACCAAAACAGCATGGTACTGGCATAAAAACAGATACATGGATCAATGGAACAGAATAAACTCAGAAACAAATCCATGCATCTACAGTGAACTCATTTTTGACACAGGTGCCAAGAAAATACATTGGAGAAAGGACAGTCTCTTCAATAAATGCTGCTGGGAAAACTGGAAATCCATATGCAGAAGAATGAAACTAGATCCATATCTCTCACCATATACAAAAGTCAATTGATTGGGTCTAGTTTTTAAATTTTGATTTCAAAATGTATTAAAGACTTAAATATAAGACCTCAAACCATGAAACTACCTTGGGGAAACTCTCCAGGACATTGGACTGGCCAAAAATGTATGGAGTAATACTCTACAAGTACAGTCAACCAAAGCAAAAAAGGATAAATGGGATCACACTAAGTTAAAAAGCTTCCGCATGCAAAGGAAACAATCAACAAAGTGAAGAGACAACCCACAAGTGGAAAAAATGTTTACAAATGATCTCTCTGACAAGAAATTAATATTTGCAAACTATTCATCTGACAAGAGCTCCGGAATATATTAGGAGCACTCTATAGGAAACAAATCAAATAATCTGATTTATAAATGGGCAAAATACCTAAACCGACATTTGTCAAAAGAAGACATACCAATGGCAAACAGGTCTAAGAAAAGGTACTCAACATAAGTGATCATCAGATAAATGAAAATCTATCTGAATGAAAATGAAAATGAAAATGAAAATCACTACAATGAGATATCGTCTTGCCCCAGTTAAAATAGTTTTTATCCAAAAGACAGGCAATAACAATAGCTGGCAAGGATGTGGAGAAAAAGGAACCCTTGTACACTGCTGAGGGAATGTAAATTAGTAAACCATCATGGAGAATAGTTTGGAGGTTTCTCAAAAAGCTAAAAATAGAACTACCATATGACCCAGCAATCCCACTCCTAGATATATACCCAAAAGAAAAGAAGTCAGTATATCAAAGAGGTACCTGTACTCCCGTTTATTGCAGCGTTATTCACAATAGCCAAGATTTGGAACCAACCTAAGTGTCCATCAGCAGATGACTTGATAAAGCAAATATGGTACATACACACAACAGAGTACTAATCACCCATAAAAAATGATGAGGTTCTGTCATTTGCAACAACATGGTTGTAACTGGAAGTCATTATGTTAAGTGAAATAAGCCATACATAGAAAGACAAACTTTGTATGTTCTCACTCATTTGTAGGAGCTAAAAATGAAAACAATTGAACTCATGGAGAGAGAGAGTAGAATAACGGTTACCAGAGGCTGGGAGGGGTAGATGGAGGGTTGGGGGGAAGTAGGATTGGTTAATAGGTAAAAAAATAGAAAGAATGAATGAAATCTAGTATTTGATCGCACTTCAGAGTGACTATAGTCAATAATAGTTTAATTGTATACTTAAAAGTAACTTAAAAAGCATAACTGGATTGTTTGTAAGACAAAGGACAAATGCTTGAAGTGATGGATATCCCATTTATCCTGATGTGATTATTACACATTGTATGCCTGTATAAAAATATCTCATATATTCCATAAATATATACACTTACAATGTACCCACAAAAATAAAAAATGAAGAATTCCCTTTTCTCTGCATCCTCATCAGCATTAATTTCTTTTCTTTTTGATAATAGGCATTCTAAATGGGGTGAGATGATACCTCATTTTGGTTTTGATTTGCATTTCTCTGACAGTGATGCTGAGCATTTTTTTGTATATTTGTTGGCCATTTGTATGTCTTCTTTTGAGAAATGTCTGTTCAGATCATTTGCTCATTTTTAATTGGACTGTTGTTTGCTGTTGAGATGTTTGAGTTACTTGTATGTTGTTTTTAATTTTAATTATTATTATTAATATTTTAATTTTATTATTTTTAGAGACAGGGTCTTGCTCTGTTGCCCAAGCTGGAGTGTGGTGGAGCAATCATAGCTCACTCTAACCTTGAACTCCTGGACTCAAGCAATCTTCCTGCCTCAGCCACCCAATAGCAGCTGGGATTGCAGGTGTGTACCATTGTGCTCAGCCTGTATAATCTGGATATAAATCACCTGTTAGATGAATAGTTTGTTAATATTTTTACCCATTCTGTTGGTTGTCTATTCACTCTGTTGATTATTTCCTTGCTGTGCAGAAGCTTTTCAGTTTGGTATGATCTCATTTGTTTATTTTTGCTCTTGTTGCCTGTGCTTTTGAGGTCTTATTCATAAAACGTATTACCGGACCAATGTCCTGAAGCATTTCTCTTATGTTTTTTTCTGGTAGTTTTAAAGTTTTGGGTCTTACACTTCACCCTGTAATTAATTTTGAGTTGATCTCTTTCTCTCTTTCTTTCTCGAAGTTTCGTTCTTGTTGCCCAGGCTGGAGGGCAGTGGCACGATCTCAGCTCACTGCAACCTCTGCCTCCCGGGTTCAAGTGATTCTTGTGCCTCAGCCTCCCGAGTAGCTGGGATGATAGCAGTGCACCATCACACCTGGCTAATTTTGTATTTTTAGTAGAGATGGGGTTTTGCCATGTTGGTCAGGCTGGTCTCGAACTCCCAACCTCAGGTGATCCAACCACCTTGGCCTCCTGAAGTGCTGGGATTACAGGTGTGAGCCACTGTGCCTGGCCAGATTTTTCTGTATGGTGAGTATTCATTCTTCTGCGTATGGCTATTCTGTTTTGCCACTTAAGAAGAGAGTGTTTTTCCCCCAGTGTATGTTCCTGGTGCCTTTGTTGAAAATCAGTTGGCTGTAAATTCATGGATTTATTTCTTGATTCTCTAGTCTGTTCCATTGGTCTATGTGTCACCTTTATGGTAGTGCCATGCTGTTTTGCCTACTAGAGCTTTGTAGTATATTTTGAAGTCAAGCAGTGTGATGCCTCCAGCTTTGTTCTTTTTGCTCGGGATTGATTTGGCTATTCGAGGTCTTCTATGGTTGCATATACATTTTAAGGTTTTTTTTCTATTTCTGTGAAGAATGTCATTGGTATTTTCATAGGGATTGCATTGAATCTGTAGATCACTCTGGGTACAATGGTCATTTTAAGAATGTTAATTCATCCAATCTGTAAGCATGGAATGTCTTCTTATTTGCTTTTATCCTCTTCAGTTTCCTTCATCAGTGTTTTTCTTTTTTTCTTTTTTTTTTTTTTTGAGATGGAGTCTTGCTCTGTCACCCAGGCTGGAGTGCAGTGGCATGACTTGGCTCACTACAACCTCGGCCCCCAGGCTCAAGCAATTCTCCTGCCTCAGCTTCCTGAGTAGCTGGGATTACAGGCACCCGCCACCACACCTAGGCACTTTTTGTATTTTTAGCAGAGTCGGAGTTTCACCATGTTGGCCAGGCTGGTCTCGAACTCCTGACCTCATGATCCACCCACTTCGGCCTCCCAAAGTGCTGGGACTACAGGCGTGAGCCACTGCACCCTGCCCATCAGTGTTTTTTCATAGATTTCTTTGTAGAGATCCTACACCTCCTTGGTTAAATTTATTTCTAGTGTTTTTTGTTTTTGTTTTTGTTTTTTTTGTAGCTTTTGTAAATGGGATTGCTTTCCTGATTTCTTTTTCAACTAGTTTGTTGTTCACATATAGAAATGCTACTGATTTTGTATGTTGATTTTGTATCCTGCAACTTTGCTGAATGTGTTTATCATCTCTAAGATTTTTGGCGGGGTATAGTTTGGGGTTTTCTATGTATAATATGTCACTTGCAAACAGGGATAATCTCCTTTGGAGATTTCATATTTCCTTGCTTTTTCATGTTTGTTGTGTCCCTATGTTGATTTCTATGAATCTGGTGGAACAGTCACCTTTTCTCATTTTATGGGTTAGATTTCACAGGGAAAGCCTTATTCATATGGATGGGTCTTGGGGTGTTGGTTTGGTGAAGCGCATTGGCTTTGGTTCTAGGTGGATGCAAAAGTGTAGTCTCTACATAGTTTCATCAGTTGTAATCCATTCTAATGATGTTTGCATGTGTCTCAGTGGCCTAGGCTGTAATAGTTTATGGCAGTGGTGGTGCTCCTCTGCTGGGGGTAGACTTGCTGGGCTGTTTCTCAGGTTAGTGGTGCATATATATGCACATGGTGTGTTGGCCAGTTTGGGGTCTGGCTTGCTGGGGTTAGGGCCATAGGGCTATTACTCTGGTTAGGAGAACATGTGTGGTTGCTCAGTCTGCCTTGGAGTGTACCTGGTAGGGGTGGTCCATGGGCTATTTCTCAGGACTGGGACATAGCCATATTGTTTCTTAGCTGGTTTTGGTATATGTCTGCTGAGGGCAGCCCACAGGGCTATTTCTCAGGTCCAAGATGACATCGCAAGTCTGCTTGGCTGGCTTGGGGATATGTTTGCTGAGTCTCCCATGGGGCTATTCATCAGGCCAGGAGCATAGGCACAAGGCTGCTCAGCTGGCCTGGGTGCATCTTTGCCAAGAGTAGCCCTGCAGGGATGTTTCTCAGACCTTGATAGCAGGCATGGAGCCTTGGGCAGGAACAGGGTAATGGACATGGGGCCTGTTTCTCAGGCTGTGGGTGTGGATGTGTAGCTACTCCACCAGCCTGGGGGCATATCAGTTGTTTGGTGGTCTGGGAACATCTCCTGCTTGGGGCAGGACACACAGTGGCTTGGCTGGCTCAAGGGAGGGTTCACCAGCTTAGGAGTGGGTTTGCCCTGGGGAACTGGCAGACTGTTCCTCTGGCTGGAAGTATAGGCAGCAGGGGTTGCTTTCCCTGCTGTGCAGGACCCAAGTCACAGCTGATCCTGGTCGCAGGTTCCATGCACCTGGGATTGCGGCATTCAGCAACCCTTGTGGGCTTGGCATAACGAAGATGGAGCCACAGTGCTAGGGAGGTGCAGTGGCTACTGGCCCCCAGAGCAGGGTACACTTCAGAGGTGGCTTTTGTCTCAAGATGGCACCACACTGCAGCAGCTTGGCTCACAGGGGATTGGTGGGGGATAGGCAGTACACATCTTGCTCTTCTAACGCAGGGCAATGTAGCTGTGTGAATATTAGGCAGCTCTCTATACTGGGCTCAGGACTTGTGAGGACTGTGGGATTCTCCTGTAGTAAGGACTGTGGGTGTTTGCAGTGGCAGCAGGCACTGGCGAGGATCTTCTGCTTACCTTTTCCCCACAAAGGGAAGTCCTACCTGATTCTAGGCTAATCCAATATGGCAAGGGAGGTGGGGCTTCAGAGGCTGCGTGCCTCCTCACTGCTCCCGTCACCACAGGCGCATCTCCACTCCCCCACTGCACTCCACCGCTCTCCCCTCAATACTCCAGTCAAATCTTAGCTGTTTATTCGTTGCCTTGCTCCTTTTTGCAGTGGACACAAATGCCAGGTGTTTCTAATCAGCCATCTTGCTACTGTCACTGAGCTGCCCTGTAAGTATTATTAGGCCTAAAACATGCTGCCTTGATATCTTAGAACCTTAAAGGACTCCAAAGGCCTAACCATGAGTTCACCAGCTCTGCCCAGTTATGTTCACCCCCACTCACTAGTGTCTCTATCAGCTGGACCAGCTGGACCCAATCCATAGAATTATTCAAACAAGCCAATCACATCCTCCCTGAGGCACCAACACCTCATCATGTTATTATAAAACCTGCCTCCTATGGCCCCTGTTTCTTCACTCTACTCCTGAGTGCAACCTCATGTGGCCCTGCATAGTGTGCGAAGTCCTCCTTCTGTGAGTGGTGAATGTACGTGTGACTAGTAAAATGCTGTCAATCTCTTCTGTCCAGTGTTGGGTGTAGGGTGTTCAGCCATCCCCAGAATCCTAAAGTGGGACCCTCTTCCTCGCCAATAAGTTGAAAAAGAGGTGAGCAGAACACCACATTACCTATCCAAACAGCTCCGGCTCCCTGCAGCTGCTGCTGCCCTCTGTGTGGCTGTAACAGTTCTATCACCCGTTAGCCTGACCTCTTGCCCCCAGCAGAATCACCATGTCCTGCAAATCCTGCACCTGCTCCTGCCGGTGCACTACTTACCTCACAGATAACCCACAGCCACTGCCCTCCCACCAAATCATTAAAACCATCTGCTGCAAACTCCTCTCCAGCAACTTGCCTGGCCTTTCCTCCTCTGCCTCAGAGCTCAGCCAAGGGCTGAGCCAAAAATAGTCTCATGTCTTTTTGCAGATTAGGCCTTTAGCATAGGTTTATTTACTGGTTTGGGGCTCATCGACAAGGGTGCTTGTGTGGACAGGACAGTGGGATCAGTGTCTTCCTAAACAAGAGCGCATTCATGTAATGATCACAGCTAAGCCTGGCATTTCTCACGATGTGGGCATGGATCATCACATTTGCCTTTCCTGCCTCGTGGTTGAGAGCGAACAGCAAACAAGGAAGATGAAGTACACGAAAAGCCTCTGTGGACGCTGGAGGGCTGCACAACTATCAAGGATTCTTCTTCATTTGTTTCTAGAAAACTTGCTTTAAGCCAGACCCTGCTTTCATTATAATGCTGCAGAGCCACAATGATTGCAACAGAATTTCTTCAAGGAACTGTTCATGGCTACCAATTCATACGTACCCATGAGTCCTGTCGCCTTGTAAACAAAAATGTGACTGACATGCCACTGATGTGAGATTGTCCCTCCACACAAGCCTTATGAAAGAGCTTCGCTGTGTCTCATACTCAGAAAATACTAGTGAACATCTCAAATATACCAAGGTGCCGGGGACAGAGATGCATAGTTGCTGCGACTCAGCAGCAACACTTTTACAGGTGAGTACCTTTGTTAATGCCTAAGAGCTAGAATTTCCAAGAAGTTGGGCAGGAAGCCCCAGGGTAGTGTCAGGCAGCAAAACCACCGGAGCTGACACAGCCGGTTACCGCCCGGTGCAGAAGCGTGGCGAGTAGCGGTAAACGGCAGCCAGAGACACTAGAGGGCAGCACCCCCCCACCCAATACTCCTAGTCCTGCGACGTCTCGGCCCCGCCAGGGGTCCTGGGCCAAACGCGGTGGCTCACGCCTGAAATCCTAACACTTTGTGAGGCCGAGGTGGGAGACTTGATTCAGCCCAGAAGGTCAAGACCAGCCTGGGCAACATGGCGAAAACTGGTCTTTGCAAAAATTACAAAAATCAGCCGGGTGTAGTGGCGAGAGCCTGTAGTCCCAGCTACACGGGAGGCTGAGGTGCGAGGATTGCTTCAGCCCAGGAGGTAGAGGCTGCAGTGAGCCGTGATTGCGCCACTGCACTCCAGCCTGGGTGACAGAGTGAAACTCCGTGTCAAAAAAAAAAAAAAAAAAAGTAATCTGCTCCAGTGGTTCTCAATCCTGCCCTTACATCAGAATCGCTGTGAGGCTTGTTAAAAACAGGACTAGCTATAGAATATGTGGTGCTTGTAAAATGAAAATGTAGGCCCTTTGTTCAAAAAGTAGGGAAAAAATGCCATTAAGAGTATTGAAATATAATTCTTTTCCCTTTTTGCTTTGGTCTCTCTCCTTCTCTCTCAACTTCTGGTGTTTTTTGTTATTTAATGTTGTTCTAAATAAAGGAAAATTGAAACTTTAAATAATCGGCATGAATTTTACTCTTCATCTTTATATTGCACATTGTCAGTTTTAAATGTAAATATCAGAGCACTTAACTTTCATGAGGTATCACTAACATTACAGAATTCATATTCTGGATGCGTGCACATCTACCGACACTATGGAAGTCAGTGGCTTCCATAATATGCTTACCTTGTACTCACTTTGAGTCTTGCTGAACTCAGACATTGGTCCACCAGAATTCTGTGTTCATGGGGCATCACAAATGCTATATTTGAATGGTGACAGACATATTGCATATATCTCCTCTGCTCATGCGCATAGTACATTATTTCACCGGACATGGCTACAAATGACAAGTTCAAAGACAAACTTAGACTCTGCACTCCCAGAGCTTATTCTCTTTCAGAGGTTATGGGCAATGGGAAACACATTCAGGGATATTGTAGGGCTATCCCATGCAAGCTGTTTAAGAAGCTTGAATCTGGATCCGGCCAAAACCACAGACTACTGCTCAAATATGGGCCTCAGCAAGACCAGAGTCCTTCTTTTCTGGGAAGTTACAGCAAAGGGCACCTTATGCTATTCTTGGGTGTATACAACTAGCATGGTAGTTGAGTGGTTTCTTTGGAATTAGACCTAGATTTGAATCTTACTTTTACCACTTTTTTTGTGACCTTGGGCAATTTTTTTCCCTTTCTGCATTTCAGACTTTTTAAAAAATCTGTAAAATGGAGCCAATAGTAATATAAACCTCACAGAATGCTTGTAGGATTAAATGGGATGTTGTAAATTAAGTTTAGCACTGTGCCGGGCGTAAGTTGGTGGCTATAATAGAAGAAAAGCTATGACAAAACACAAACCTAAGGAGCACCCTCACTAAAGACTTCTTCTGGCCCCGCTACTTGCTTATCTTGCTCTTCATTGCCTTTGTTTGGTAGAGAGTGGAGTGAGCAACACAACTGGAAAACAGGAAGAAATTGAAAGCATTAAAAAATGGTAAAATGAAAGTAAAACTGTCACTATTGGAAGGTGGTATGACTGTATTCCTGAAAAACCCAAGGTAATCAAGTAAAATTTACTACTACTAGTAGGTGGGGGGAGAGAGAGAGAGAGCGAGAGGGAGAGAGAGAGAGAATTCAGTCAGGTAGCAGAATGTAAAAATTAATATGCAGAAATAAAAAACTTTTGTGTATACAAATGACAATTAGAAGATATATTGGAGGAGAAGATCCCCTTTAAAATAGCAACACAAGGAATAAATACCCAGAAACAAAATATGTAAAACCTTTTTGAGAAAAAAGGTAAATCATTTTCAAATATATAAATGCAATCCTTTTTTTGGAGACAGAATCTTGCTCTGTCACCGAGGCTGGAGTGCAGTGGCGCAGTCTTGGCTCACTACAACTTCGCCTCCTGGGTTCAAGTGATTTTCCTGCCTCAGCCTCCCTAGTAGCTGGGATTACAGGCACCCACCACCATGCCTGGCTAATTTTTGTATTTTTACAAAATACAAAATAGGGTTTCACCATGTTGGCCAGGCTAGTCTTGAACTCCTGACCTCAGGTGATCCACCTGCCTTGGCCTCCCAAAGTGCTGGGATTACAGGCATGAGCCACCATGCCTGGCCATAAATGCAATCTTGAACAAATAGATATACCATATTCTAAGGGATAGAAAGACTCAACAATTCTTCCCAAGGTAATTTATAAACTAATGTGATTCCAACAAAAATGCCAATAGATTTCTCTGGTTAGCGGGCCCAATTAGACAAGCTGATTCTAAATTTATGGTTGAAGGTAAGCAAAAATATCCAGGAAAACTCTTAAAAGAAAGAACTATGATAGCACTGAGATTAGTGCTGTCAGTTAATAAGAGACTATATAGTCTTAATAATTAAAACAGTATGGTACTTATGCATAAACAGACTGACAGACAAACAGAGCAGAACAAAATGTCCAGGAATAGAGCATGTATACATTAGTATATGAGAGAGGTAGCATCTCAAATCAGTAGAATAAACATGTATCTTTTGAATAAATGGTTTTAGGACAACTGGCTAGCCTTCTTGAAAAAGATGGGCAAATTCATAGGTTGTATCATATACTTGGGTTAACTTCAAATTAATAGAGGATTTAATTTGAAAAAATCATATATAAATAGTGCATACATGAAAATAGTAGAAGAATACATGGAATGATTCTTTTAGAACATTATTGAGAAGAAAGACTTTCTAGTTAAGACAATGAAACCATAAAGTAAAGGATTAATTTATTCTACTACATAGAATAAATATAGTGTGTTTTGCATAGTATAACACACTATAAGCAAAGCCAAAAGACAAACTACAACCTGAAAAAGTTGCAAACCTTATTAGACAAAACACTGATTTTCCTTGTATGTAATGAGTACCCAATGATCCAACAGAAAAATTGGCAAATGACATAAACAGTCAACAGAAAAAAAAATACTAATGACCCCTAAAGACATGAAAAGATGGTCAAACTTATAAAATAGATGCAAATTAAAATCACACCTTTTTTCTCACAGCAGATTGACAAAATTCAAAAGTTTCATGGCACACTCTTTTGGCAAGATGAGGAGATACTGCAATCTCACACTTTGTTGGTGAGAGTGCAAAATAGTACAATTCCTGTGGAGAAAAATTTTAGAAGTATTTATTATTAATTTCAAATATATTTTCCTTTTGACCCAATAATCCCAATTCTGATAATTATTCTCACATTTAAGTCTGTCTTGACAACAGCTTTTCAGAGTACCCAAATTAACACATACCTTTGTGTGTGAAAGGTGGAAAAAATAAGAATATATTCATATTTGCCTATATTTATACAAAAAAACACCAGAAAGATATAGAAGAAAAGAAGTTAGGGGAAGCAATAGAAACGGGATGGTGGTATGGGTTAGGTGGAGAAAGGGAAGAGGGCAACTCTTTTGAAACCGTGTGAGTGTACTATCTATGCAAAAAAAAAGTTAAAGGCTGTTAAGGTAACTCTTGGAGAAACATTTTTAAAATTTATTGTGGCCGGGCATGGTGGCTCACACCTATAATCCCAGCACTTTGGGAGGCTGAGGTGGGTGTATTACTTGAGGTCAGGAGTTAGAGACCGGCCTGACCAACATGGTGAAACCCCGTCTCTACTAAAAATACAAAATTAGCCAAGCATTGTGGCGCACGCCTGTAATCCCAGCTACTCAGGAGGCTGAGGCAGGAGAATCACTTGAAACCAGGAGGCAGAGGTTGCAGTGAGCTGAGATTGAGCCATTGCACTCCAGCGTGGGTGACGAGAGCAAAACTTCGTCTCAAAGTAAATGAATAAATAAATAAATAAATAAATAAATAAATAAATAAATATCTATTGTGAAATACAGTCATGTGTCACTTAGTGACAGGGATACATTCTGACAAATGAGTCACTGGACAATTTCATTGTTGTGCCAGCATCATAGACTGTATTTACGCAAACCTAGATGGTATAGCCTACTACATGCTGAGGCTATATATTGTGTAGTCTATTGCTGCTAGGCTATAAATCTATACAGCATGTTACTGTACTGAATACTGTAGGCACTTGTAACAAAATGGTAAGTATTTGTATGCCTGAACATAGAAAAGGTACAGAAAAAATACAGTTTAATCTTAGGAGACCACCATTATGTATGCAGTCCATCATTAACCAAAAAGTTATTATGTGGTACATGACTATAATTATAGACTCATGGAAAATTACAAAGATAGTACAGAGAGGACATATATGCCTTTTGCTTGGGTTTTCCCCAATGGTTACATTTTATATAACTATAGTAAAATAATCAGAACCAGGAAATTTACATTTATATAATGTATGTGATAACTTTATGCCATTTTATCACGTGTAGATGTGTGTAACCACTACTGCTATCAAGGTACAGAACTATTCCATCATTATAAATAATCAGGAGAAAGATTTTGATTGTGCATGCTAGAAAGAAAGCTAACAGCTGTGGTGTTAGGAATTTAGGTCTGAACCAGGGCTCAAACCCAGAATGATTTGTTTTAAAGAAAACATTTTGTGGTGCATTTCTCCAAGGGTAAGGTTGTGGAGGCTTCAGTCAAATAGATCAATAAAATGTCCCTGTCCCCATCCTCATTTTGAGATTGGCTGAGACATGCTAGGATTTAAGATTAAAAGCTGTGTTTTATTATGGAAATTCATCAAGATAATAGCCGTTAAATAACACCAGGTGCTAAATATTAAGAAAGCTAATTTGAAAGCTGATTCTTAATTCTGAACATTAAATCAGCCTTACAAAGGTTTCAGCTCAGGTTTCAGCTGAGGTTTCAGCTCAGATTTCAGTATCTTTATGCCATAAGAACTAGTTATAATGAATTAAACTCCCCAGGTTATAATGAATTAAATTAAACTCCCCAAGAGACTGATTCCTAGGATCAGTCAACAATGCATAAGAGCCTTGCTGATGGGAATGTGAATTGTAAAAACTCTTCTGGAGGGAAATTTCCTTAGAGATATCAAAGGCTTTAAAATATGCCAATTTTTAGACTTAATAATTTCACTTTTTGAAATTTTTCCTAAGGAAATAATTGTGTGTATAAAAATTGATTACCTAGTATGTTCATCAAATGATTTATGAGAAGAAAACTGCAAACAACCTACGTGACTGGTTTGAAACTAAAAGGCTAAGGACTTGCAGAGAGGAAGGTCGGACAAAAACTTTTTATGGACTAATAGTTAGCTATGTGTATTCATACAAGATATATAAAAAATGATTAAAGAAGAATGAATAAAAATGATTTAAAAATGACAAAAAAGTAGGTAAATAAGTAGGAAAATAAAAATGGAAAATATTCTTTCTATAGATGAATACACATTTAATCTCAAAATTCTATTTAAAATTACACATTAAAAAGGAATCCTCACTGAACTAAATTTAGTAAGTGGATGATGGAGTGTGGAGCCAGGTTTCTTACTACTGGAGTGGGAATTTGCAGATGAGCAGGGGAGGAGGCTAGCATGATCCATGTACTAGTGGATTACAGTTGGCAATACCAGTATAACCTCATGTTTAGCTTAATATAGATACATATGGTTACAAATAGAAATATGTAGAAATATTTACAAATATGTGTATATATACCGGTTAGTATACATACCTATTTCCTTGCTCTATCAGCTGAGAGGATCTAAAAGACCAGAAGCACCAGTAGCAATGAGCATATCTAGCTCTCACAGTTCTGTTTTTTTTTTTGAGATGGAATTTTGCTCTTGTTGCCCAGGCTGGAGTGCAACGGCGCGATCTCGGCTTACTGCAACCTCCGCCTTGCGGGTTCAAGTGATTCTCCTGCCTCAGCCTCCCAAATAGCTGGGACTACAGGCATGCTACACCACGCCCAGCTAGTTTTGTATTTTTAGTAGAGACGGGGTTTCTCCATGTTGGTCAGGCTGGTCTCGAACTCCCAACCTCAGGTGATCCGCCCATCTTGACCTCCCAAAGTGCTGGGATTACAGGCGTGAGCCACCGTGCCTGGCCCAGAGTTTGGTTTTTAATACCATCCTCCAATAAAAGGAAGCAGGGCTTCTTAGAGAAATGGCTGATTTTTGGACTGGGTCAGAAAACATGCAAGATGAGCTTGAAGCATCTTCTAGTGCCAGAAAGAAACAAGTGCTAAGAAAAAAAAATTGGTGGAGATGTCAAAGGAATACAGAAGTCAACTGCAAGAGTTCCCAATGACTAAGCCTGGAATAATTTGAGAAACAAAATAAACAAAGCAATGTTGGATTACAATCCAAAGGATAAAACAAATATCACAAGTCTACACTGATATAAATAAATGATTGAATAAACAAATAAATGGGGAGAATAAATAAGTAAATGGGAGAGAAGAGTGTGTACCCTTGATATGATATGATGCAAATGGCATTTTAGATTTGTAGTCTTTCTCCCCAGAACCCATAACCCCAGTCTAATTATGAGAAAAACATCAAACAAATTCCAGTAGAGGAGCCTCCTACAAAATATTTGACCAATATTTCTCAAAACTGTCAAGGTCATAAAAAACAAGGAACATCTGATAAATTGTCACAGGCAAGAGGAACCTGAGGATTTATGACAACTAAATGTAATGTGGGGTCCTGGATGGGATCCAGGGATGGAAAAGAGACATTGGGTAAAAACTAAGGAAATCTGAGTAAAATGTGGACTTAATGAATAATGATGTATCAATATCAGTATATTGATGGTAGCAAATGTACTATGCTAATGTAAGATGTCATCAACAGGTGACTACATGCAAAAATGCAGCTGGACCTTTACCTTATACTATACACAGAAATTAACTCAAAATGAGTCAGAGACCTAAATGTAGAGCTAAATAAGATTCTTGGCAGAAAACATCAGGGAAAAATTTTATGGCACTGGATTTGGCAATGATTTCTTGGCTATGACACCAAAAGCACAGATGATGCCAAAAGATAAAGATGTAACTTGAACTTCATCAAAATCAAAAACTTTTGTGCATCGAAAGACACTATCAACAGAGTGAAAAGTCAACCCACAGAATGGGATAAAATACTTGCAAATCATATATCTGATGAGGGATTGCTGTCCAGAATATATGAAGAACTCCTACAACACAGCAACAACAAAAAAAACAAACAATCCAATGTGAACATGGGAAAAAGACTTGAGAAGGCATTTCTTTAAAGAAGATACAGAAATAAGCCAAACCGGCTGGGTGTGGTGGTTTACGCCTGTAATCCCAGTACTTTGGAAGGCCAAGGTGGGTGGATTACCTGAGGTCAGGAGTTGGAGACCAGCCTGGCCAACATGGTGAAACCCTGTCTCCACTAAAAATACAAAAAAATTAGCTGGGAGCGGTGGTGGGCACCTGTAATCCCAACTATTCGGGAGGCTGAGACAGGAGAATCGCTTGAACCTGGGAAGCAGAGGTTGCAGTGAGCGGAGATCGTGCCACTGCACTCCAGCCTAGGCGACAAGAGTGAGACTCCATCTCACAAAAAAAAAAAAAAAAAAAAAAAAGCCAAACCACACTGAAAGATGTTTGATATCAGGAATTAATGGGGAAATTATGCAAATCCAAACAACAGTGATTTGTACTTCACACCCACTAGGATGGCTAATATTAATAATAATAATAATTGTTGGTGAGGATGTGCAGAAGTTGGAACCCTGGTGCATTACGTCTGGAAATGTAAAATGTTACAGTTGTTGGGGAAAACAGTATGGTAGTTCCTCAAAAAATTAAAGAATTACCATATGATCCAGCAATTCTACTTTTGGGACTATACCAAGAATAATTGAAAATGGGAACTTGAAGAGATATTTGTACACCCATTTGTAGCAGTATTGTTTACAATAACCAAAAGGTGGAAACTATCCAAATATTCTTCAGCAGATGAAGAGATAAACAATATATATATAATAGAATATTATTCAGCCTTAAAGAGGGATGAAATTCTAATACATGCTACAACATGGATGAACCTTGAAGATTTTATACTAAGTGATATAAGGATACAAAAGGACAGATATTATATGATTCCACTTATATAAGGTACCTAGAATGGTCAAATTCATAGAGACAGAAAGAATACTTGTTAGCAGGGACTGGAAAAAGGGAGTAATGGAGAGTGATTATTTAATGTGTACAGAGTTCCAGTTAGGATAATGAAAATTTCTGGATATGGATGGTGGTGATGGTTGTACAGCAGTGGGAATGCACTTAATGCCAGTGAACTGTACACTCAACAATGATTAAAATGGCAAATTTTATGTTTTGTATATTTTACTACAACAAAAATATATATGCAATTGGCTGTGAGGTACACGGAAACTGTACTATCTTCTCATTTTTTCAGTAAATCTAAAAACATTCTAAAAATAAAGTCTATTTAAAAAAAATTAATCCTTGTTTCCCGAAGGGTTAAACATAGGTACCACAGGACTCAGCAATTCCATTCCTAGATATTTGCCCAAGAGAAATGAAGACATATATCCACACAAAAATTTGTACACAAATGCTCATGACAGCATTATTTATAATAGCCTCCAAATGAAACCAACCTAAATGCCCAGCACTGAATATCCATTCATTGTTGTATATCCATATATGGAAATATTATTTGGCAATAAAAAGGAATGAAGTAGTTATATATGTTGCCACATGGATGAACCTTGAAAAGATGCTAAGTAGAAGGAGCCAGTCAGAGAAGACCACATACTGTATGATTCCACTTATATAAAATATCCAGAATAGGCAAATCTGTGGAGATAGAAAATAGATTAGTGGCTGCCAGAGGCTGGGGTGTTTGAAGGAAATTTTAGGAGTGATTGCCAATGGGAATCACCGGGGTTTCTCTTAGAGGGATGAAAATATTCTAAAATAATTTTGGTGATGGTTGCAAAATTCTGAACATACTAAAAATCATAGAATTGTGTATTTTAACTGTACTCTTAAAACTTATTTTTAGGATGGAAATTCCACAACTGGAGAAGTAATCCAAGATTACATGCCACTGTTTCCACCCAGAACCTTGCTCTGGAACCCCAATAATTTATAAATTTGGCTGCTTTATGGTGTCCCATATGTCATGAAGGCTTTGCTCATTCTATTATATCCTTTTATTTATCTGACTGGATTATTTCAAAATACTTATCTTCAAGTTTAGAGATTTTTTCTTTGTTTGGCCTAGTCTATTGTTAAGGTGTTTGAATGTATTTTGCATTTCATTAAATAAGTTATTGAGTTCCAGAATTTTTGTTGCTTCTCGTTTATATTTATCTCTTTAGTAAATTTCTCATTCATATCCTGAATTGTTTTCTGATTTCTCTGTATTGTTTTTCAGAATTCTCTTGTATCTCACTGAGCTTCATCTAAATCAATAATTTGAATTATTTTTCTGAGATCTTGTGAATTTCTTTTTAATCATGATCTGTTGCTGGTGAATTATTGAATTCCTTTGGAGGTGTAATATTTCCTTGTTTTTTCATGTTTCCTGTGTCCTTACATTGATGTCTGCACAATTGGGATAACACAATTGGTCCCTCTTCTAATTATTTGAATTTACTTTCATAGGGGAGGACCTTTTTCCTGAAGATGTATGTAAGGTGTTGGTTTGATAACACACTATGGCTTGATTCTGGGTGCATGCAGTAGCATAGTCTTTGTATGATTTACTTGGCTGTAAACAGCATCGGTGGTATCTGTAATTTCCTCAGTGGCTTAGGATGCAATTATTAGAGGAGGCAGTGAAGATTTTCTGGGGATGGGGATGTCAGGTAGGGCAATCTTTGGGCCCCATTGGTGGCAGCAGTAGCTGAGTGTGTCTGTTCTTGGGCCCCAGGGTGGTATATGCTTGTACTGGTTTTAGGGGGTCCAGGTGGGCTGATTCTTGGGCCTCTATGTGTCTTACTCAGATGTCAGTAGTGGCAGCAGTAGGCTAGGTGGGTGGGGAGGTTCTCAGGACCCCGGGAAGCCAGCATGGTGAGGGTGATGGCAGTGGTGGGATGACTCTCTGGGCCCTGATTGGTGTGTGCTGGCATTGGTAGTGAATGTGATGGTCCGGGCAGGCCAGTCTCTAGGCCCACAGGTAGCCTGGGAGGAATGTTCAGATGCCAATGGTGGTGGATTGGGCTGGGAGATCCCTTAGCCCCCAGATTGTGGCTAGGGGGAGGGCAGTGAAGCTGGGCAATGGCTGTACTGAAGCCCTACCACTAGGGAGGGTAGTGCTGCCCTCAGTGGCGGCAGCCTAGGCCAGTGGGTAGAAAATGTGCATGCCTCTAACATTTCAATTCTGGTGGTACTTGTGCCTCAGCCCTTGCTGCAGCAGCAAAGCAGTGCTTTGCTCATGCCTCAGCCCCAATGGAAGTACCGCAGCCCTCAGCCTGGGATGTGGTAGCCCATGGTAGCTGGTGCCTAATTCCTGGGGACAGAAGCCCATGCTTCTCTTGTGCCTCAGCCCCAGCACTGCTGAGCTCCAGGACAGTGTACTGTCTTTTGAGGGTGAGGCAATTTTCTGTAGCTGTTTAGGTCTCAGGGAGCATGTGGGACCCAGTGTTAGCTCCCTCCCTGGAGCAGTGTCATTTCACAACCTCCTGTCAGCTTCCTACTTTAGTTTTAGGGCCCACAAGGGTCACGGGACTCTCCAGTGGCTAGGATTGCAGAAGTCTGTGGTGGTAATGTGGATTGCTGAGGGTCTCTCACTTACCCTTTCCCCACATTGGCTTCTAGCTAATTCTGGCCAAGCGGGCTGCCATGCTTTGTTTTTCTTCCTTGCTTTAGGTATTACCTGTCACTTTTCTATTGGATTCCAGTGTTCTCTCTTGGATGATCTATTCAAAGTGTGATTATCTACTCACTATTTTGGTTCTTCTTAGTGGATAAGCTGAGTGTGAAATGTCTCTCATCAGCCACCGTAAGGAGGAACAGAAGAATAAGAAAGATATGAGACACGTACAAAACAAAAAGTGAAGTGGCAGACATAAATCTAACCATATCAATAATAACATAAAAGAATATGGATTAAATAATTCAATCAAAAGGCAGAAATTGTCAGATTGGGTTACAAAAATGAGATCCTGCCTCATCACGTCTAAGGGAGATGTATTATAGACAAAGGTACAAATAGGTTGAAATAAAAGGATAGCATAAGGTATACCATGCAACTAGCAACCATAGGAGAGCTAGAGTGGGTTATACTGGTCTCAGACAAAATAGACTTTAAGACAAAAATGACATTAGGTATAATGGACATTTTTATAATGATAAAAGGGTCAATCCCTCAGGAAGATGTAATACATACAAATGTGTGCGTATTTATACAGAGTCCCAAAATACATGAAGAAAAACTAACAGAACTGAAGGGAGAAATAGGCATTTCAACAGTAACTGTTAAAGACATCACCTACTTTGAAAAATGGATAGAAAAGCTAGAGATAAAATTAACAAGGATACAGGAGACAAAAACAACATTATAAATCAACTAGACCTAAGAGACATCTATAGAATACCCCACCCAACCGCAGCAGAATACACATTCTTTCCCAGTGCACATGGAACAGTCTCCGGGAAAGACCATTTGCTAGGTCATAAAAAAGACTCAATAAATTAAAATGATCAAAATCACACAAAATATATTCTCTGATTACAATGGAATGACATTAGAAATCAATATCAGAAGGAAATTTGGAAAATTCACAAACATGTAGAGATTAAACAACATACTGCTAAATAAACAGTGAGTTAAAGTAAAATCATAAGGGAAATTACAAAATATTTTGAGGTAAAGATAACTACCAAAAGGTATGGAATGCAGCAAAAGCAGTGCTGAAAGGGAATTATAGTGATAAACATCTATATTAAAAGAGAAATAAGATCTCAAATCCATAATTTTCCACCCTGTGAAACTGGAAAAAGAAGAGCAAACTAAATTCAAGGCAAGCAGAAGGAAGAAAATAATAAAGATTAGAGCAGCAAGCAATGAAAGAGAAAATAAAATAATAGGGAAAAATCAACAAACTCAAAACTTGGTTCTTTGAAATGATTAAATTAGTAATTAAGAAGCTTCCTGCAAAGAAAATCTGTTTTCTTTAACTTTCCTATGTGTTTCTATGTTGAGGATCAGAAGACGTAATATTGTTAAGATGGCAATGCTCCCTATATTAATCTACATATTCAACACAATCCTTATCAAAATTTCAGTTGAATTTGTTGGAGAAATTGACAGGCTAATCCTAAAATTTAGATGAAATTTTAAGAGACCCCCTAATGGCCAAAACAATCTTGAAAAAGAAGAACAAAGTTGGAGGAATCACACTTCACAATTTCAATACTTACTACAATTCTACAGAAATCAAAATATTGTTTTACTGGCATAGTAGACATATAGACAAATGGGAGAGAATTGAGAGCCCACAACTAAACTCTCACATATGTGGTCAATTGTTTTGTTTTGTTTTGAGATGGAGTTTCACTCTTGTCGCCCAGGCTGGAGTGCAATGGCGCGATCTTGGCTTACTGCAACATTTACCTCCTAAGTTCAAGTGATTCTCCTGCCTCAGCCTCCTGAGTAGCTGGGATTACAGGCGCCTGCCAACATGCCCCGCTAATTTTTGTATTTTTAATAGAGATGGGGTTTCACCATGTTGGTCAGGCTGGTCTCGAACTCCTGACCTCAGGCGATCCACTTGCCTCAGCCTCCCAAAGTGCTGAGATTACAGGCGTGAGCCACTGTGCCCAGCTGGTCAGTTGATTTTTGATGAGGGCCCCAAGACCACTCAAGGACAGTCTTTCAACAAATAGTTCTGGGAAAACTGGATCTCCATAGGCAAAAGAAGGAAGTTGGACCCTTACCTTACACGCTGTACAAAAAGTAACTCAAAATGGATCAAAAACCTAAATTTAAAAGCTAAAACTATAAAACTCTTAGAAGAAAATATGGGGAGAAATCTTCATAGCCTTAGATTTGGCAATGTTTTCTTTTCTTTTCTCTTCTCTCTTTCTTTTTTTTTCTTTCTTTTTCTTTTTCTTTTCTTTTTTCTTTTTTCTTTTTTTTTGAGACAGAGTCTTACTCTGTTGCCCAGGCTGGAGTGCAGTGGCGTGATCATGGCTCACTGCAGCCTCCACCTCCTGGGCTCAAGTGATCTTCCCGCCTCAGCCTCCCGAGTACAGGAGCACACCACCACACCCAGTTTATTTTTGTATTTTGTAGAGAAGGGGTTTCGCCATGTTGCCCAGGCTGGTTTTGAACTCCTGGGCTCAAGCAATCTGCCGGCTTCAGCCTCCCAAAGTGTTGGGATTATAAGCATGAGCCACTGCGCCTAGCTGGCAATAGTTTGTTAAATATTACACCAAAAGCACAATAAACGAAGAAAAATAGGTAAATTTGATGTCATAAAAATTATAACATTTTGTGCATCAAAGGACAGCATCAAGGGAGTGAAAATCACTTGACAAAAGCCCAGCATTCCGAACATATAAATAAATCCTACAACTCAACTACAATGGCAAAATAAACCCCAACTTTTAAAATGGGCAAAGGATTTGAATAGACATTTTTCCAAAGAAGATATACAAATGGCCAGCAAGCACATGAAAAGATGCTCAACATCATCATTAGTCATTAGGGAGATGCAAATCAAAACCACAATAAGGTACCCCTTTCACAATGAGATACCGCTATCACATATACTAGAATGTCTATAATAAAACAACAACAGAAGATAACAATTATTAATGAGGATGTGAAGAAACTAGAACCTTTGTGCATTGCCAGTGGGAATGTAAAATAGTGCGGCTGCTGCTGCTGTGTAAAGCAGTTTGGCAATTTTTCTGAAAGTTAAACATTGAATTACTATATTCCACTCCTAGGTAAATACCCAAACTAACCGAAAACAGGAATTCAAACAGATATTTGTGCATAAATGTTTATAACAGCATAATTCAACAATAACCAGAAGATAGAAACACCCCAAGGTCCATTAACAGATGAATAAGTAAACAACATGTGGTATATAGATATAATAAAATATCCAATCATAAAAAATGAAGTTCTGAACCTTGAAAACATTACACTAAGTGAAATAAGTCAAACAAAAAGGACAAATATTATATGATTTCATTTGAATGAGGTATCTGTAATTGGCAAATTCATAGAGACAGAAAGTAGAATAGATAAACTAATGGTTCGGAGGCAAGGAGAGTGGGGAATTATTGCTTAAAGGAAACAGAGTTTTTGTTTGGGTTGGTGAAAAAGTCTTGGAAATAGATAATGTGACGGTTGTACAACATTGTGAATGTAACTAACATTACTGAATTACACATTTAAAAATGGTTAAAATGGCACATTTTATGTTATCTATCATCACCACAACTTAAAATAATGAATAATATAGCAAAACCCCTTGAATTGTACACTTTAAGTGGCTGAAGTTATGGTATGTGGCTTATATCTCAATAAGGCTGTTAGGGAAAAAAAAGCATTGTAGGAGGTAGTTGGGAAATCTGTTAGTTCAACCCCATCATTTTCTGTAGGGGGAGAAAGCAGCAACAATGTGTGTGACAGTGAATTCCACTCTTGCAATCAATAGGTTGGTAAGTACAGCAGTTATCCGCAAAACTCTATATTATTTCTATTATTAATGTGACATTTCCCAGGCACAGTAAGAATAGAATGGCTGAAATTACATTCATTGTCCCCACATGCGAGAGAAGAACCTCCTGAAATCATGGGTTCTAGGCAAAATGTCCAAATCTCCACCTCATAATGGGACAGGAAGCAGGGTACATGAGCTAGCTCTGGAATGTGAGATTCTTTCCTGAAGAAGGAGGAATGATGAAACTGAGGGAGTAAATGAAGTCCTCCAACTTGCACGAGAGCTGGGTTACAAAACTCACTGAAGTGCTCAGTGGATAATTATTAGTGGAGATCAGAGGCAGTTAGCAAATCAGTGGAAGGTCACAGGTCAGAGGCCTGAAAAACGAGAGCAAGACTCAGTGATTTTGGGGTAAGTAGGGTAGAGGAGGGACAGGGGAGGTTTTCTTAGCAATTTCCTGTAATAATAACCACTTGTGGTTTGTTTTCTGGTAGACACACATCTCTCAACAATTCATTAGTTCACTCCATCCACAGCTCCTCTATTCTCTAGCAGTTTTGCCTCCCTCACCCCACCAAATCCCATACATACCCTGCTTATGAAGAGTTGAGGATTATTTCTTGGACTGATTCAAGGTCACAGAGATATTTGAATGCCATATGGCTAAAAATACAGATCCAATCTGCCTTCCAGTCCAGTGACTTGTCCTGTCACTAGAGGTAGAGAGCAAGAGCATGAAGTGGAAGTACTAGACTTCCAACAGCGATATTGACTACTCCAATCCCTGAGGCAGAGGTAAGGGTCTGACTTAGAGAGGCATTTATGAATTCATGGGAAGTAGCTCTTCTTCCACGTTTGGAAGAGCTTCCCAAACATGCCAAGTCTTATGCAAAACAAACTTGAGAAAGCTCCACACCCAACCTACTGTTTGATTGGGAGAGGCCTACATAGCAATGGTAGGGTTTGGAGATGGGGTAGGATGAAGGATGGATCCCTGCTCCAAACTTGTACCTTTAAGCTAGTCTGACTTATCCAAGCACCAGGTATCAGAAAAGCCTCAAATACTTGAACTCCAATCCCAGAAAACATCCATCTAAGCCCTTCCTGATTTAGCTGCAAACTATGTTCATCTAGGTTGCATTTTGTTTCTGACCTGTTTCTGACCTATCTCTTTTCTTATTTGTAGCATTGCTCCGGCCTCCAGAATTCCCAACTGATCCTCATTTTTCAGCTTGACTCTCAGCTTTGCTTAAGAATTCTGTTTAAACTCACTTTGGATCTTCCTGCTCCTTGCTGCCCCATCCCAGTTCAGTCCTTAGAACTTAAATCCTGACAGTGATATACTTGGCTGATGCTTCAACCAGGACCACCAGGTTTAGTCATAAGCGTGAAAGGAAGCAAGTTACACTGCTCCATCTTATCCACATGGATTTCATGAAAGGGCCCGATAACTTATTAAAATCCATCCTCCCTTCTCTGGACTCTTAATATTGAGAACTGAAACCATTTACTCCTACACAACTTACTATCTACGTTAACATGACTTTAATTTCAATTGTCTTCACATCCCAAGACTTTGTGCTCCTGGCTTCAAAATGACCTCTTTTCTTTTTTCACCAATCCTAATATTCTATCATAGCCCTTACCCTATCCTAATTAAGCCCTCTCTATTGCACTCACCCCTGCTCTGACAGACCTGCCTTAAACTAGACTTCAAAATCTGAATAAATCAAATCTTGTTCTTTCTCCTCCAAGAAACTATCATATTATGTCTCCCTTATCACTGTAAGAAATAAAATAATCTTTTTCATATCAATAAGTTGTTCTGGTAATATTTAGGGACTTGGAATTTGATCAGTTTCCTGATATTATCTCCTACAGATTCCAGAAAATGTAATACTGCATTGGGAGGGCAGTGACTTAATAACCTCAAGGTTCCCTTATAAAGAATATCAAATAAAGTGAATAGCAGTTTCTGGAATACAACCTGAACTCCAGTTTAACTTTTTAATTGATGTATAATGTTGCCTTTCCTGTTCTAGCTCATTTGTAATTTTTAGGCATCATTAAAACTTTTCTTAGACCAGTAAAACTCTCCATCTACTGGCTGAAATTTCTGCTCTATATTTTTTAGCATAGACTTTGAGATAGTTTTTAAACACTGCCTCCAAGAAGCCAGCAGCTAGTGGGTTTGACAGCTATTTCCTCTGTGCTCGAGTCAGTGCCAAAGTAGCTTCTGTAGGTAATCTCCCTGCATGGCTGGCTGGCAATATCATTTTGATGTAAGATATTCTCTAAGGAAGAGTTTCCATAAATAGGCTTGCTGCTAGAGCTGGTGGAGGCGTCTTGACTAGTAATTAAGTTTTCTTGTACAAGGAGTTATATGGTTTTGTATGTGCACAAGTGAAAGTGCATAAGACATGCGTGGGCAGGTATGCATTCAACTTGTTAGTGATGTTCTTAACTAGAAGTTCATGCTTCAGGGAGTAGGAAATGATTGCTTATTCTACCATTCAGAATTTGCATAATATATCTGGGGAAAATATTTTTAAATATACTATGACCTTTTTTATCTTGTAAGGAGTGAAGGAAATCCTTATCCTATTCCAATTTGAATTATGTTCAGCCTCAAACGGTACCATAAGATGGTATGGTAGGTGCAGGGAGATAGCGCTGTTAACACATAGTTCACATGCATAGTCTGAAAGTGTCTGTTTTCTGACCTTTAATTTTCCATGACCAGGACAGTGTTATACACAGCCATTTCTTAACATAAACTTATCTGACGACTTCCACTGTCCTGCTTTTGTGCTCCAGATCTTTAACAGGTGGCAAAGAAGACAAATATGATGAGACCAAATGAATGCTGTCCAACTTTTCAGTGATTATTAAGTGCAAATATCCTCCTTGTAAGACATATATTTTCTTAGTTTGAAGATAGTTAAAGGATTAAGACCAATTTTGTAGACATACCAGAATACTAGAAATTGAATTACACTAAGAATCATTTATATTGAGTCAACCAGTTTTTTCTAATGTGGTCTTCTGTAAAATTTAGCTAAAATATTTCAGCTGTTTCACAAGTGTTTGGTTTTAATTTAATTTTGAAATGTGTTTTAGCTTTTAAAAATGTGAATACACAGCAGCACACAAACTTAAATGTGTCCTCTACTATCTTAGTCTGCTTGTGTTCCTGTAACAATATGCCACAGACTGGGTAATTTATAAATAATAGAGATTTATTTCTTACAGTTCTGAAGGCTGGGAGATCTAAAATCAAGGTGCTGGCAGGTTTGGTGTCTGTTTGGTGGTGTTTGTTGTTTGCTGTTCTTTCTGTATCCAAGATGGCATCCTGCTGTGTGCTCCAGAAGGGACAAATGCTGTGTCCTCACATAGGGGAATCCGGCAGATGCATAAAAAGAGACAAACTCTCTCTGAAGCCTCTTCTGTAAGGGCATTAATCCGTTCATGAGGGCAGAGCCTTCATGACTTAATCACTTCCCAAAGGGTCCAAAACTCTTAATACCATCATAATAGGGATTAAGCTTCAACACATGAATTTTGGAGGGGAACCATTCAAACCACAGCATCTACCAATTTTTTAAAACACATTTTAGACTACCAAAGTATTAATTTTTATACAACTTGGAATAGATGTTCTCCTCTGAAGTCTCTGTGTAACTGAAGAATAACCTAAGAATGCAAGGCTGTAAGGGAATAAATTTGTGTTTTTCCAAGCCACTAAGTTTGTGGTAATTTGTTTCAATAGGTACAGGAACTAATACACACCCCCGTATCAAGTATGGAGCTTCTAGGCTTATAGTCTGCCACCAAGTTCTTAGGATGTCAGGTCACCATCCTCCCTACCTGAAGATTTTTATTGCATCCTTCCACCTTTATACTTTAGCCTTTAATAAAATGTGCTTCCTTTTACTTTGTCTTCCTTTCTGGAGAGGGTTTCCCTTTTATCATATGTTTCTTTCTAAAGAGACATTCATCATTCCCATTTCCTGGACTACATTGGTGGAATGGCTGCAGGGGAACATAATTAGATATTGGAAACATAATTGTGTATGAGATATCAAGGAAAAATACAGATCTGCATAGTGTTACAATGTTAAAATTACTAGCTTAATTTCTATCCTCACACAAGATATGAGCTCTAAGAATTCTGGGATTCCCGTGCCTATTTTCTTTACTGCCATATCTCCAACCTCTAGCACAGAGCCTGTTATCCAATACATAATTGCTAGAAAGTCAAAGAATAAGATGATCAAACCAATGGGTGATGAATGATTGGCACTGGGGTCCTTTGGAGGACTTTGAGCAGAGGATTGAAGCAATAAGATTTGCAGGTTATTAAATGTCTTCAAGCTATCACAGTCACCGTAAGGAGAGGTCTGTATTATCCAAAGTTATATTTATTAAATTAATTATCAAGTACACATACTACAGAGGGAGAAATCTCTACTATAAATACTCAAATCCATGAACAGTCTCCTGAGAAGAGCTAAGGAAGCTTCACAAAGTTTAAACTGCCTTCTTTCCCCCAACTATATCCCCTCTTTATTTTCTTCTCCAGGACACTGGGGCCCTTTAGTCAGCTGAACTAGCTAGCCATGGGGCATCTTTCAGAGCATTTCAGCTGAGATTTGAGTAGCCAGCCCACTCTGCTGTGGTATTTGCATTTCATACTAAATTGGTCTATAACATTATAAATTTCACACTCCTACATTTCTGTTATAACATCATAATCATAAAAATGACATTTTGGTCTTCTCTTTTGCAAGTAAAATGAACATTTCCACGTATAAATAGAGAAGAAAACTTGTCGGTCATTTTCCTAAAATGTTGAGGGCTTGATGCAAACCTGAGGTTTAATTTCTCAGTGTCTGGGAGGAGCCACTGGTTTGTGCAGGTTTCTCAGTGTACCTAAGAGCTGCTGAGACTCATGCTTCAGGTCTCTTGGATCAGGGGATAACCCGGTTGACTCGTTTTTTGGTAAAACAGAGGGAACCTGAGATCAGACACACCATTTGGTGTTTTATCTCCTGAAACAGTTTACCATCTCTTGTGCCTTACCCTTACAGGATTTCCAACGGAAGGTCAGAGTGCTGAAGCCTTTTCACTGAAGGAGGCACCCAGAATCCTGTGGGCCTACTGTGTTAAATAAAGAGAATGCAGGACTTTGTGGCCAGCGCTCACCTCCAGAGCAAAATCAAGAGATACGTGAGGAAAGGGGCTGGAAGGAAGCAAAGGGGACCCAAATGCATTTTCACAAAAATCAGGGACATTTACACCTGTTATTTATGAAGATTTCTAATAATGGTATGATAGTTATTCTTATCTTATGGAATTTAGCCATCAGGGAACTCATGTTTGAGCAGGACAAAGAAACTAATAAACTTTTCAAACAGGATCAGGGACATGGAGAGGAGCTGGCCTAGTTGACCTTGTTGGCATCTTTAAACATTTTTTAATTTTTAAAATTAAAAAAAAAAGATTCATAAACCTGTTCAGTGTCAGAAGGGTGAGAACTAGATTGGGAAACTGCATCCCAATTTGAGATGTATCTAGGCAAGAAGCCAGCCTGGGAAGATATTGGTGGAAGCTGGAAACGAGGGCAAGAAGCCAAACCCTCAGCCTATAGAACATAAAATTAACATTTTCAGGGTTATCTTGAAAGGACTAAGGTTTCCGTCTCATCGCATCCTAAGAGAAAGAAAAGTGTAAGTCTTTATGTTATGAAGGTAGGGGCAGCTATTTCTTCAGACATTGATTGAGGCTGTAGAAAAGCCAGTGATCTGCTCCACCCCAGACCAACTGAATTGAACATCTGCAAGATGCAGCCCAGAAATATGATTTAATGTGTGATTCTCAGGGATGCAATAGGGTGGGTTGAGAAGCATTTGCCTTAGTCATGTGCCTTACCCTTTCCTTCCATTTACTCCTCAACTCACTCTTCCAGAAGCGATGGCTCTCATAAGGTTCAAAAAAGACCCTGTGCCAAGCAATCCAATAAGAATTTTCCCCCTTGGTAATATTCCACCTGTTTACCATTTCCTCCCTTAGTTTGGATAATTTCTTTATTGTTTTCTGTAAAATTATACATACTTATTACAAAAATTAATAATAGAATATAGAATTGAATAATGTAACAAGAAAATTACCCCAAATCCCGTCACTCAGAAGCAACTGTTTTGTTTTGTTTTGTTTTTTTGAGACAGGGTCTCCCTCTGTTGCCCAGGCTGGGGTGCAGTGGTGTGATCATGGCTCATTGCAGCCTTGGTTTCCTAGGCTCAAGCAATCCTCCTGTCACAGCCTCCTGAGTAGCTGGGACTACAGGTGTGCACCACTGAGCCTGGCTAATTTTTTATTTTTATTTTTAGTAGAGACAAGGTCTCGCTATGTTGCCCAGTCTGGTCTTGAACTCCTAAGTTCAAGTGATCTTTCTGTCTCAGCCTCCCAAGGTGCTGGGATTATAGGTGTGAGTCACTGCACCCAGCCAGCAGTAACTGTTTTTAACATTTGCAAAATCCACAACTCTCAAACAAAACTGGGCACGAGGGCCTGGAGAAGTACAGAGACCTTTCAAAATAGAACTCCCTGTACTCTCCTATACAGGAAGGGAAAACTTCCCTCTGAGCTCCAGTAATGCTGGTGAAATACCAGCTTTGTGAATTGTCTTCTTTTCAAGGATACTAGGATTTGTTCTTAAAAAGGCCAAGATACCAAATACACATGGCCATTGTATTTACTGATAGCAAAAGAAGCCAACATCCAAGTATCCACACAAGCTTCCCCTACCACTAGCTTCAGTTAGTATAGATTAGCAGTGTGCTCCCATTGTTAGAGTAGGCAGACAGCCACACATGAGCAGGAGGGTGAGCCCCTGAGGAAAGGGAGGTCTAGAAAATCTCACACCCCAGAGACCACCCCAAACATGCATACTAGGTATGAGCAGAGAGGAGGGGAAATAGCTATGCAGAAAGGAACACCCTGAAATGCTCCCTTAAGATGCCCAGTAATCGCTCACTCTGCAGTTAACCTGTCAGATTGTAGCTAGCTACATGCTGATAAGGAGGGGAAGAGAGCAAGGGAAAAATGTCCTCAGATATACACAGGTGCATTAAGTATAGATGTGACCACCCTACAACATTTCTGAGGTGGCAGTAATGAGCAATGCAGGTGAAATTCATATCCAACACCGGGCCCACGCACACAGACCAACTAACAGTAAGGGAGGCTCCCACAGGCCTGGATGGGAGCTAGGTGGGGATAAAGGCAGGGACTTAAGGCAGAAGTGGAAAAACTAGACAGAGAAAAAAGGTAGAGACTTAAGACAGAGGTGGGAACTTCAAAATCTGATACCATGAAAACCTAATGCAGAACTCTCGGGGCTGCTGCTGCTGGCTCATTCTCTGTCAGCAGCCCCCTTTGCCTCATCTTTAAGAGTGTACTGACTCTCCAAATATACTCTCTGCTCTCTATTTTCCTTCAATAAATTCTTCTTTTTGGCTAAATTGTCTCTTGGCTGATTCTTTCTTCCAAAGGACCGAGGACTCTGCATTTCCCCATAACACCATCATGTAAACACTGGGGCTAATGCCCCATCCCTTTAACATAAGCAATAGAGGGAGGAGCTACAGAAGCCCATCTTGGCTGGGCTTTGATGTTTAGGGCAGAGAATCTTGAAGTTGGAGTGGGCCAGTGTCAGGAGTTTGGTCTTCACACTGGAGGAACTCATAGGATGGTATGAGTTCCCATGGCATGGAACTCCTGTGTGGAGACACTGTAGGAAAATAATGACTCTGTTATTGCATGCTGGGTTTCTTATGTGTGAAGTAAACAAAATTAAATGGAACTGTCAAACTAAATAACAGAGAGAAGCTCTCTAAAAGAAAATATCTATTTAGGAATAGGACACTGCAATAGGCATGTGCGTCCCATAGTCAACTATGAGCATATTCTGGGAGGTAATGAAAGACAAGGATTTTGCTGTTTGTTTTTGTTTGGTTTTGTGACAGACAAGGTCTCACTCTACTGCCCAGGCTGGAATGCAGTGGTACCATCATAACTCACTGCAGCCTCAAACTCCTGGGCTCAAGTGATCCTCCAATCTCAGCCTCCTGAATAGCTGGGACTACAGGCATGCGCCACCATGCCTGGCTAATTTTAATTTTTTTTGTAGAGACAGGGTCTCACTATATTGCCCAGGCTGATCTCGAGCTCCTAGCCTCAGGCGATCCTCCACCTTCACCTCCCAAAGCACTGGAATTACAGGTGTGAGCCACTGTACCCAGCCAAGACAAGAGTTTTTAAATGAAAAATCAGGAGGATTACATAATTGTTTTGGGATAATTATCCTTAGCTGCAAAGATCAATAACAAGAGTGATGCCAGTCTGAGGTTGGACAGGCAGTTGTTAGGCAGATGTCCTCACAGAAGCATTTCTCGTGTAAGGTTGGGATGGCCTTTGTGCAAGGCTGCAGTTTCTGCAGAATCTTTTGTGATTGTTTTTTTCATCAGGCATTTATGCAAGAAAGCTTTCTCTTCATAGCCTTCTCTGGCTCTATTTGTTAGAGTGTGGTTTTTTTTTTTTTTTTTAACACAAATGACTCCATTTTGATTCTGACAACTTTCACAAAACAATGCATATAAGTACTTAGCAATGTAAGACACATAGTAAGAGCTGATTAAACGTAGCCATCATGACATCCAACATATTTACTTACTACCAGAGGCTGCTCTGGGTGTTGGAGACATGGCAATGAACAAAACAAAATCCTTGCCCTCCTAGATCTTATATTTTAGTAAATGGAGACAGACAATAAACAAATAAACATAGTACTATATAATATGTCAGAATCTGATAAAAATATAAAATAGAGTAAGCGGAGAATGAAGAGATTGCTGTTTAAGGAGTGGTCAGGGAAGGTCCGTCTGAGGAGGTGATATTTCAGCAGAGACCTAAGTGGAGTGAGGGAGACAGCAATGCCAGTACCTTGGGCGAAAGAAGAGCAGAGGCTATAGCAATTGCAAAGGCCCCAAGAGGGGCAGGAATAGCAAGCAGGCCAGCGTGACTGGACTGATAATGTCATTAACAAAGGAGAAAGCTGTAGGAGATGATTTTGGAGTTCCTTACGGCTAGATAATGTAGGGGCTTGTAGGCCAAGTTTAAACTTGGGGTTGACTTTGAATTTCATTCTAAGTACGATGTAAAACCACTAGACGGTTGAGCCAGGATGTAACATGATCATATTTATGTTTTAAAAGAACTACCCTAAATGCTCTTTGAGAACTGACTATAGGAGTAGAAGTGAAAGCAGGACAATCAGTGCATAGATTCATGAAAGCAATTGCAGAAGGCTTGGACTAAGGTGTTTGCAAGATAGTCGGCAAGAAGTGACAAGCTGACAGAATTCACTGATGGAATAGAACTGGTGTATAAGAGAAAAGAGGGTCAACAATAGCACCAGGGATTTTGGCCTGAGTAACTGGGTGAAAGGAGATGCCATTTACTCAGATGGGAGACACTGCAGAGGAGCAGAAGCATTCAGTTTTAGAGATATTAAATTTGAGATATCTAGCTGACATCCAAATGGAAATATTGATTAAGTAGTTGCATATATTACTATTGAATACAAAGCAGAGGCTGGGTCTGAAGGTAAAAATTCAAGTTATCAGAATATAATAGTATTTAAAGTCATGGGAATAGATCAGATCACGTAGGGTGTGAATATAGATTTAAAAAAAAAAAAAAGAAAAAGAAAAGAGGACTGTGGCCAGAGTCCTGGGCACTCCAACGTTCAGAGATCTGAAAGATGAGAAGGAGCAGTTGATAGAGAAAGAAAATCAGGATAATATGGTGCCTCAGATGCCTTGTTAAGAATGTTTTTAGGGAAACAGTGAGTGATCAAACTATGTTAATGCTGCTCAGAGCATGTAAGATGTAGACTGAATTGAATGTTGCATTTTATAACCTGAATGCCGTTTGGTGGGCCACCCCAAGAGCATTCTAAGTGGAATAGTAGGAATCAATATCTTTGAGTTCAAGAGAGAATGGGAAGAGAGACAATGGAGACAGGTAGCATGGTTAAGAGTTTTGCTCTTTCTAAAGATAGATAGAGCCACACACTAAGAGGGACTGTAGAATAAAGGAAGAACTTTTGTGTTCTTTATTTAAGAAGCCATTTTACAGCATGTTTGTGTGCTAAGGGAATATTGGAATATCCAGTAGAGATTAGGATGACGAGGAGATTATTTTCAGTTAAGTAATGATATGACATATCGTTGAAGGTACATCCCTATTGATAGGGAGTAGTATCTCAGCAGCAAGACGGAGTGCTTCCCTGTGTGAAACATCTAGGAAGTACAGTGGTCCTCAAAATAGAAACCTCAAACAGAACCAAGAAGGTAAACTACTTGGCCCTACTTGATGAAAGTGTGGTAATGTTCAGATGATTACCACTACATGGAGGCAGATTGAGTACTAGGGAGAACTGGGGCAAGGTTGCCCAGGGATGGGAAGGACCCTGCAAGATCTTTAAAAGAATCTCTGGGCCAGGTGCAGTGGCTCACGCCTGTAATCCCAGCACTTTGGGAGGCTGAGGTGGGCAGATCACCCGAGGTCGGGAGTTTGAGACCAGCCTGACCTACATGGAGAAACCCTGTCTCTACTAAAAATACAAAATTAGATGGGCGTGGTGTGCATACCTGTAATCCCAGCTACTCAGGAAGGCTGAGGCAGGAGAATCACTTGAACCTGGGAGGCGAAGGTTGTGGTGAGCCAAGTTTGCACCATTTCACTCCAGCCTGGGCAACAAAAGCGAAACTCCATCTCAGGAAAAAAAAAAAAAAAGAATCTATGACTTGCAAGCCATACTTTTTACATTCATTTTACTTTCTGTGTTTATTTCCCATTTGTTATTTCAGAATACTTGCTGATGTGTTATCCAGATATTCTAACCTTATCCAGCTGTGCTTTGGAAAATCTAGCAAGAGCCCTATGTCCATATGAGCATCAGAATGTTAAAGGAGCATCAGTTTCTCCAGGAGGTGGAAATTGTAGTCAGGGAAGGTGAATACTTGGCATGAAAATAGTGAGTGGACCACAAATTCCAGGCATTCCTTGCTCCTTATTCAAGTATGAATACTAAAGGATCTGAATTTTATTTAATTAGGAAGAGTATAATGTCCTTATAAAATCATAAAATATTTTTATCATAATTCTAAAAAATCATAAAAATATTGTAATTTGAAAAACCATAAAGTTTTTATTATTATATAATTCTTATGAGATCATGGGTATACTATCATATTGTCTCTATCATAGAACAAATCTCAAAAATTTCAAGATTTAACTCTGGAAGAAGACTTTCCAAGCAGGAAGGGGAAGCTTGCCCAAGCAACCCCTACACTCTTCCAAGGTTATCCCATCCTTTGGAACTTCCTTACCTCAAGAACCATTGTCGACCCCATGGATACAATTTCTTTCTTTCACACTGTGTCAAAAAGTAACTAAAATCTCCTTGTGCCTTTGTAGAGCAGAAATAAAATGGACTATTCAAAAGCCTTTTCAAAGAGGTTTTAGTTTTGGGTAAAACGAATTAAGCACATCTCACCCAGCCCCTTCCACTGAATGAAGCTGAAAAACCTGGACAGAAAACATAGAAGCCTCTGAAAAATAAACAGTAGCAGGTGTATTGGAGAAGAAGACCCAAGTTCAATAGACCACTGAACCAGTGGTGAAGTTATGATTTTTTTTCCCTTTAATCTCCTCTGACCTGAACTCAAACCAGCCTGCAATCTAAAAGTGAGTGTTAGAACAGAGAGAACTTCAGCAGAAGCCCTCTAATTCTGGCTTAAAGAGAGGGAAAGGGGTCTCCTAACACTCAGATAAAGTGTGAAAATCACCTGTGTTTCTTTTATTCTCTTGCTTCTCCTCTGTTTTTTTTTTTTTTTTGAAGTGTCCCAGCCCCCAAGCAATGATTTTGGAAGAGGCAGCAACTGGAACTTTCTACTATAATCAGAGGAGCTGAGGTCCCTAGAGGGTGGGGTGAACCCCTGTTATTTTTTTTCTCTCTGCCCTCCTGCTGCTTGGTCCCGATGGAATCATGGGAAGTGGTCCATAGAGTGGGATAAATAAAGCCCTGGTTTTTTCACTCCAGGACAGAAAAAGAGAAGTCCCAGGAAAATATAAATACTGGGGAGATTGCAGAGAGGGAGGAGCCTGGGAAAGCAACTCCTCCAAGTTGTTTATATACTCATGGGCTCACCTCCAAAGTGTACATGCATTGATCTGACTATAAACAGCGCATGCAATCTCTGAAATCTAAACTGTGGAATAGGCCACTGCCCAAATCCCATACTGAGCACTTGGTGGTGCATATGCAAGAAAAATCTGAGTAGCACTGCAAAGATTTTTAAAAACTGAGCTGACATGGAAACGCAATTCACAGAAGTCTAGTTGGAACTTGTAGTCTGAATCCACCTGGTTCTATTGTCTGCTAAAATTAAAACATTAACATTATCTATAGGATTTAAACAAAATCCAAAGTCCCATAAAATAATACTCAAAATGTCTGGGATACAATGCAAAGTTATTCAACATATGAAACCAGGAAAAGTTCAACTTGCATAGAAAAATACAATAAACAGATAATAATGCTGAGATAAGACAGAAATTGAAATTATCTGAGAGAGAATTAAGGCAGATATTATAAAAATGTTCCAACAAGTAAGGGTGAACACTGGAAACAAGTAAGAATAGAAGGTCTCAGCAAAGAAATAGAGGATAGACAGAAGAACCAAATAAAAAATTTCAAACCAAAAAATGTGATGACCAAAATTTAAAAACTCACTGGCTTGGCTCTAGAGCACAATAAAGAAAGCAGTGAAAAATGTCAGTGAACTTGAATATATATCAACATAAATTATTCAATTTAGACAACACAGAACATAAAGTTTTTTTAAAAGAATAGAGCCTGAGGGACATGTGGGGCAGTACCAAAATGTCTAACATGCATACCATTGAAGCCACATGAGGAGAAGAGAGAGAGAGATGGTGTATAAAAATACTTGAAGAAACAATGCCCCAAAACTTCTCAAGTTTGGTAAAAAATACAAAGATACAATTTCAAGAAGCTCAATGGACCCCAAATGGAATAAATACAAAGAAATTTATGCCCAGCCACATAATAACTAAATGTTGAAAAATAAAGACAAAGAAAAAATTGTGAAAGAAACCAGGAAAAAAACAACACATTCATATAGGGCAACAAGATTTCAATGATTGCAATTTCTCATCAGAAATCATGGATTTCTTGAGCCTCACTTGAGGAGGTTGAGGCTGCATAGAGCTGTGATAATGCCACTGCACTCCAGTCTGGGCAACAGAGCAAGACCCTATCTTTAAAAGAGAGAGAGAGAGAGAGAGAGAGAAACTATGGGCACCAGAAGAAAATGAAATGACACCTTTAAAATGCTAAAAGAAAAAATATTGCTAACCCAGAATTCTATAACTAGTGAAAATATTCTTCAGAATTTCTTTAGATAATTGTAAACTAAAGCAATTATCTGAGAAGAATAAAAAGGAAGACTAAAAGAATTCATTGCTAGCAGACCTAGTCTACAATAATTGATTAAAAGAGAAATGAAAACAGAAGGAAACTTAGAACATTAGGAATGAAGAAAAAACAACAGAAATGGTAAAATTCTATGGAAATATTATAGATTTTTGCCCTATTGAGTTGTTTGAAATGTTTGACTATTAAAAGCAAAACCTATGACAAAACAATTTTTAAAAAGAAGTAGGAGGAATCATATTACCCAATGTCATGACTTACTATAAAACTACATTAATTAGGATAGTGTGATGTAGACAAGGTTGGCCAAAAGCAGTGGCTCACACCTGTAATCCCAGCACTTTGGGAGTCCGAGGTGGGAGAATCATCTGAGCCCAGGAGTTAGAGATCAGCCTTGGCAACAAGACAAAATCCCATCTCTACAAAAAATAAGAAAAGGTATCCAGGCATGGTGGTACATACCTGTAGTCCTAGCTACCTGCTTGAGAGGCTGAGGTGTAAGGGTCACTCGAGCTGAGGAGGTTGAGGCTGCAGTGATCTGTAATCATGTCACTGCATTCCAGGCTGGGTGGCAGTGAGACCCTGAAAAAAAAAGAAAGAGAGAGAGAGAGAGGAAGAAAGAATGGAACAAAAGAGAGACTCTAGAAATAGACCTACACAAATAAAGCCATTCAGTATTTGACAAAGGTACAAAATAAATTCAATGAAGAAAGGATTTTTTTCCATCAAATAGTGTTGATCATCCATATACATGTGGTCATCCATATGCAAAACAGCGAAACTTAACCTAAACTTCTCACTTTATAATATTAAAAATTAACTTAAAATGGGTCATAAATCTAAGTATAAAATATAAAACTATAAAACTTTTAGGAGAAAGCCTAAGAGAAAATCTTGTGACCAAGGATTAGAAAATAATTCTTAGATATGATACTAAAAGAGAGAAATAGGAACACTTTTACACTGTTGGTGGGACTGTAAACTAGTTCAACCATTGTGGAAGTCGGTGTGGCGATTCCTCAGGGATCTAGAACTAGAAATACCATTTGACCCAGCCATCCCATTACTGGGTATATACCCAAAGGACTATAAATCATGCTGCTATAAAGACACATGCACACATACGTTTATTGCAGCACTATTCACAATAGCAAAGACTTGGAACCAACCCAAATGTCCAACAATGATAGACTGGATTAAGAAAATGTGGCTCATATACACTATGGAATACTACGCAGCCATAAAAAATGATGAGTTCATGTCCTTTGTAGGGACATGGATGAAAGTGGAAATCATCATTCTCAGTAAACTATCGCAAGGACAAAAAACCAAACACCGCATGTTCTCGCTTATAGATGGGAACTGAACAATGAGAACACATGGCCACAGGAAGGGGAACATCACACTCTGGGGACTGTTGTGGGGTTGGGGGAGGGGGGAGGGATAGCATTAGGAGATATACCTAATGCTAAATGACGAGTTAATGGGTGCAGCACACCAGCATGGCACATGTATACGTATGTAACTAACCTGCACATTGTGCACATGTACCCTAAAACTTAAAGTATAATAATAATAATAAAATAAATTTAAAAAAAAGACATGATACTAAAAGAATGGTCCATAAGAAAAAAAAAATTGAATTTCATCAAAATAAAATTTCTTCATTGCAAAAGACATTGTTAAAAAATAAAAAAAAAACAACAAGATATTGACTGGGAAAATTATTCGCAAATCAAACATCCAACAAAGGACCTACATTTTAAAAAACTTTCAAAACTCGACACGAAGAAAATAAATGAACCAATTTAAAAATGCCCAAAAGCTCAAAAAGACACTTCACCAAAGATGATGTAAGGCTGGCAAATAAGAACAAGATGTACAAGATCATGCACCATTTGGAAAATTCAAATTAGAAAGCACTGACCATATCAAGTACTAGCAAGAAAGCAGCGCAACTGGATCTCTCATACATTGCTACCAGGAGTGCAAGATAATACAGCCACTCCGTAAAATAGTTTGGCAGTTTCTTATACAGTTAAACACATACTTTCCAGGATATGACCCATCAACCTCATTCCTAGGTATTTATACCAGAGAAAAGAGAACTTATGCTCACACAAAAACTTGTTATACGCCAATGCTCACAGCAGCTCCATTCATGTTTCCCAAAAATGGAAACAACCCAAATGTCATTCAATGAACAGATGAATAAACAAACGTCCATCCAATGAATGTATGATAGACCTATGCAACAGAATAAACTCAGCAATTAAAAGAATACACCCAACAATTTCAGTAAATCTCAAAGGCCTTATGCTGAGTGAAAGGAGTCTGCCTCAAAAGGTATTGCAACAGGATAACTTCCTTTGTCTCCCTCTCAGGGCGTGCGATGGGGGTGTGGCTTGCTTCTTCGGTGCCCAGCTGCTTAAACCTCTAGGGGAGCATACAAATAGGCAGGCTGTGGGGCTCTGACCCCACGGCAGTGTCTAGGGGTGAATGTTTACAGATCCTGAAGTCCCAGTGGGTATGTATTACAGAGTGCTCTTTTAGTTTTGCCATCTGTAGGTGGCTCGTGTTAACCGGCTCAGTTAGACCCTATATCTTGTCGCAAGGACAGAGGGCTTTCTGTATCCTGGGTTCTTGCCTTGGTGTACCAGAAGAATTGGATCACACCGGGGCTTGGAAAATCAGTGCAACCTTTTATTGAGGGAGGTAGCTCTCAGCAGATGGAGGAAGCCAGAAGGGGATGAATTGGGAAGGTTTTCCCCCGGAGTCAGGCAGCTCAGTGGCCTAGGCTCTCCTCCGACTGCCCAGGCCAAACTCTGCCTTTTTCCACCAGTCGATATCCTGCGGTGTGCCGGTCTCTGTCGTGTGCCGGCTTCTGTCGTGTGCCCTTCTGTCGGTGTGCTCCCCTCAATGGCTTCTCGACATCTAGCTGCTCGTGTCTTTTTCTGCTGATCTGCTCCTCTTGATGGCCAGCAGCTTGTCTGTCTGCCTGCTAGGGTCTCGGGGGGTTTTATAGGCACAGGATGGGGGCGCGGCAGGCCAGGGTGGTCGTGGGAAATGCAACATTTGGGCAGGAAAAAATCAAAATGCCTGTCTTCACTTAGGTCCGTGGGTGTGGAGCCCTAGCCAGGGACCATGCCCTCCTCTACCCAGCGCTTCCCTTCCCACATTCAGTATCATTTAAAGGGACCACGCTCTTCCTTTCCCAGCACTTTCCTTTCGTATCAGTATGATACTGTATCATTCCATGTATGTGACATTTTTGAAACAACCAAACTATAATTATAGAGAACATATCAGTGATTGTCGAGGATTAGGGGGTAGAGAAAAGGTGTGACCACAAAGGGTTAGCATGAGGGAGATCTTTGAGGTGATGGAACTGGTCTGTATCCTGATTTTGTTGGTGGTTATAAAAATCTATACATATGTTAAAGTTCTCAGAACTGTACACATCAAAGAGTCAATCTTTCTGTCTGTTAATATAAGTCATAATTTTCTTTTAAATTTTGGATTCAGGGGGTACATGTGTACGTTTGTTACAAGAGTACATTGTGTGATGCTGAGATTTGGGCTTCTATTAATCCCATCACCCAAATAGTGAATATAGTACCTAATAGGAAGTTTTCCAGCCCTTGCCCCTCTCCCTCCCTCCCTCTTTTTGGAGTCCTTAGTATCTATTGTTCCCATCTTCGTCTGTGTGTACTCAATGTTTAGCACCCACTTACAAGTGAGAACATATATTAATTGGTTTTCTGTTTCTACATGAATTTGCTTAGGATAATGGACTCCAGCTGCATCCATGTTGCTGCAAAGGACAAGATTTTGTTCTTTTTTATGGCTGCAGGGTATTCCATGGTGCATATGTATGACATTTTATTTATCCACTCCACCAGTGATCGGCACCGAGGTTGAGTCCATGTCTTTGTCATTGTGAATCGTGCTGTGATGAACATGCAAGTGCAGGTGTCTTTTTGGTAGAATAATTCATTTTTCTATGGGTATATACCCAGCAATGGGATTGCTGGGTCAAATGGTAGTTCTATTTTTAGTTGAGAACTGTCTTCTTTTCACAGTGTTTGAACTAATTTACACTCCCACCAACAGTGAATAAGCGTTCCCTCTTCTCCACGGCCTTGCCAACATCTGTCATTTTTGACTTTTTAACAATAGCCATTCTGACCGGTGTGAGATGGTATCTCATTGTGGTTTAGATTTATATTTCACTAATGATTAGTGGTGTTGAGAATTTTTCCATGTTTGTTGGCCACCTGTATATCTTCTTTTGAGAAGTGTCTGTATGTCCATTGCCCATTTTTTAATGAGGTTATTTGATTTTTCTTGTTGATGTGTTTAATTAAGTTCCTTATAGATTCTGGATATTAGTCCTTTGTAAGACATACTTTAAAAAAAAGCCTTTCCAATAGACTAAGAGATTAAGTGAAAACAAAGCAAGCAGACAGAATCTGAAAAAGCAAACAGAGAAGACTTTCAGAAGGGAAAAAATAGGAATAGTCTGGGCACTTGGGCTTTGACATAATCCTGTATTTAAATCCTAGCACTGCCATTAAACCATATAACATTGGGCAAGAATCTTCATCTCACTGAAATATAGTTTCTGAATCTGTAAAATGGGTAAATTAATGCCTTTGTCATAGGATTATTTTGAGGATGAAATGAAATAATGTATACAAATACTTAATGATAGCACATAGCAAGAAGTTCATGTATTTGTTATTATAACTTATTAATAATAGCTGATTCCTGCCTTGCCTCAATGTGAGAAAATTATCTAATTGTCTAACTACCTAGAGGCTACCTTCTGCATACTTTGATACCTTTGTGGTCCAGACCAATTGACACTTTCCCTTTTTTGCTGTTCAATCAGAGTTCTAATTTCTAGTCCAGAAGATATCTTTTTCCCAGGTGATTTTTCCCTAAGGGATTGACACTATTCTTTGTGCAAGATTTAATTTTCCACCTCTTACATAGAAACATGAAATTGCCCTTTTATAGACTTATAGTCACAATCACATCCTGATACAATAAGAGTCACTATATCATATATAATGATACATATAGGACTTCTATGTGGGGAATCATTCTTTGACAATATGAAGAAGTACCACAGATTTTTTTTAAGTGGTGACATTATCATTATTAGATGATGAAGATGGTGGTTAAAGAAGTTTCCTTTAGTGGGAGCTAAATAATGCGTACAGATTGACACAGAATGTGAAATGATAGACAACAGAGACTTGGAAGGATGGGGGAGTGGGAGAGAGTGGAAGATGAGAAATTACTTAATGGATACAATGTACATTATTTGGGCGATAGTTACACTAAAAGCCCTGACTTCACCACTATGCAATATATCCAAGTAACACAATTACACTTGTACCTCATAATTTTATACAAATTAAAAAAAAAGAAATTTCAACTAGTTACAGAATTCAGAGGAATTGGTCTTACAGAGACAAGGCAGGGAGACTAATTTTGAGTTTATCAACACAAGATGGTGTGAGGTAATGAAGATCTGACTAAGGTGATGGCATTTATAATGGTCAGAAAGAAGATGAGAAACATTTAGAATGGAAAAAATCATAGGAATGTATTAATTTGTTCTAATAGCCAAGAGAGAAAAATGAAACAGGGAAAGCTAAGACTTCAGGAGGCATCACACCACCTGACTTCAAATTATACCATAAGGCTATAGTAACCAAAACAGCATGGTACTGGTACCAAAACAGATATACAGACCAATGGAACAGAACAGAGACCTCAGAAATAACACCACACATCTACAACCATCTGATCTTCGACAAACTTGACAAAAACAAGCAATGGGGAGAGGATTCCCTATTTAATAAATGGTGCTGGGAAAACTGGCTAGCCATATGCAGAAAACAGAAACTGGACCCCTTCCTTACACCTTAAACAAAAATTAACTCAAGATGGATTAAAGACTTAAATGTAAAACTCAAAACCATAAAAACCCTAGAAGAAAACCTAGGCAATACCATTCAGGACCTAGGCATGGGCAAAGGCTTCATGACTAAAACACCAAAAGCAATTGCAACAAAAGCCAAAATTGACAAATGGGATCTAATTAAACTAAAGAGCTTCCATACAGCAAAAGAAACTAGCATCAGAGTGAACAGGCAATCTACAGAATGAGAGAAAATGTTTGCAATCTACCCATCTGACAAAGATCTAATATCCAGAATCTACAAGGAACTTGAACACATTTACAAGAAAAAAAAACAACATCAAAAAGTGGGCAAAGGATATGAACAGACACTTCTCAAAAGAAGACATTTATGCAGCCAACAAACATATGAAAAAAAGCACATCATCATTGGTCATTAAAGAAATGCAAATCAAAACCACAATGAGATACCATCTCACACCAGTTAGAACGGTGATCATTAAAAAGTCAGGAAACAACAGATGCTGGCGAGGCTGTAGAGAAACAGGAACGCTTTTACACTGTTAGTTCAACCATTGTGGAAGACAGTGTGGCAATTCCTCAAGGATCTAGAACTAGAAATACCATTTGACCCAGCAATCCCATTACTGGGTACACCCAAAGGATTATAAGTCATTCTACTATAAAGACACATGCACATGTATGTTTATTGCAGCACTATTTACAATACCAAAGACTTGGAACCAACCCAAATACCCATCAATGATAGACTGGATAAAGAAAATATGGCACATATACACCATGGAATACTATGCAGCCATAAAAAAGAATGAGATCCTTTGGAAGGCCGAGGTGGGCGGATCATGAGGTCAAGAGATCGAGACCATCCCGGCTAACATGGTGAAACCCCGTCTCTACTAAAAATACAAAAAACTAGCTGGGCGTGGTGGCAGGCACCTGTAGTCCCAGCTACTCGGGAGGCTGAAGCAGGAGAATGGCGTGATCCCGGGAGGCAGAGCTTGCAGTGAGCTGAGATCGCACCACTGCGCTCCAGCCTGGGCAACAGAGTGAGACTCCATCTCAAAAAAAAAAAAAAAAAAAAAAGAATGAGATCATGTCCTTTGCAGGGACATGGATGAAGCTGGAAGCTATCATTCTCAGCAAACTAACACCGGAACAGAAAACCAAACACTGCATGTTCTCACTCATAAGTGGGAGTTGGACAATGAGAACACATGGACACAGGGAGGGGAACAACACACCGTGGGGCCTGTTACGGGGTTGGGGGGCAAGGGGAGGGAGAGCATTAGGACAAATACCTGATGCATGCAGGGCTGAAAACCTAGATGATGGGTTGATAGGTGCAGCAAACCATCACGGCACATCTATACCTATGTAAAAAACCTGCACATGTATCCCGGAACTTAAAGTAAAAATAAAATAAAATAAAATGAAATAAGAAAGAAGAATGGTCTAGTTGAGAGAGTAGAATGGGTATCCAGTTTTTATTGTTTGTTTCTTCCTTTTAATCTGCCCATCAACTCCTTTACTCTCTTCTGCTCACAGCAACACTCTCCTCTGGAGACGTTCCCCTGCTCCACTCCATGTGGTTCTCATTCGGCTGCCAATTATAGTACCCCACTTCCTAATCACAAGGTGGGCATGAGACCCAGACCTAGCCAATTGTAGAGTCTCATCCTTCTGGCCACAGTGGTCGGTCCAGTAATGGCCACGTGACCCAGGTCATTCCAATCACCAACCTTCCTTTAGATTTTTTTTTTTCTGTCATAGAATCTTTATTGTACACATTTGCATCATAGCAAGGTAATCCATCCCATGCATCATCCTGATTTGAACTTCCACCCATTATGTTTCCATTAATACTCAGTGGTTGTCAGTGTTTAAAAAAATATTGAAAACTCTTTCTGCATCCTAATCTAACCTGAAAAGCAAAATGATATTTATAAATCTGCAACCCCTTACCAAATGAAACTAATTTCTGGATTAAATATGTTTGACTTTGTTGTGAGGTCACATGATTAGACAATGCCAGTTTACAATCTGAAAAGGCTGCTCAAGTAGTCAAGAAATTCCCTACGTGGACAGGATTTTCAGATCCTTTCCATTGTAGTATCTTAAATGCTAAGAAGGCTGAGCCTCTGATCCTCCTATCTGATCTGGCTGCCCACTACAAAACCTCAAAACTTGCTGTCCTCGGGGTGAGTTTCACTTTGACCTTCACTGACTTCATCTAGAAATTCTCCTTCCCAAATGGGTTTTGAGACTTCCTGCCATTAGACTTGCAGCCATTAGAATTCTAATAGACCCTGATTAAACATGAACAAATCCTTGCTCCCTCACCTACTTGTGCCACTCTCTCAGTGTGCTTCCTTTAAACCATATCTCAGGGGATATGTATGTCCCATACCCTAGCAATGAGCCATCTAAATACATTTTCTATTTTTCAAGCATAAACCATGCAGAAAGAACACAGATACATCTCCAGGCTATGAGGCCCCTGGGGAGTTTGGAGTAGGTTCAGCTTGCCAGTCAAAAATCATGTTCCAGGTGGTGACCCAGTATTAGCATCAACTCAGGTGGATGTCTTTTAAAGACTCCCTGCCAAAAACACACTAGAGAAAATTAAAGAGCAATTGTTTTGGAATATTTAGTATGTTCTAAATGAATACCTTTTTGATATATCTTGAGCTATCAAGTCAATGTCCAACTTCTTTATCAGGGAAGCCATTAATTTGCTGAATTCTAAAAAGAAAAAATAAAAAGCAGCAGCCCACAGACATCCTGGACACAGCACATTCTAAATCTGTTAAAAGGCCAAGGTTAGGTCAGAGAAAAGCAAAGGGGTGAGGCATGACTGTGAAAACAGTAGTGTAAGAGGGGACCAGGATCTGTTTCCTTTAAAATTCAGTACTTTGGCAGTGTGAAGCATAAATGGTTCTGCTATTCTTCTGGGTGTATGGAGCAGGGCTAACAACCTCATCAGACTGTTAATATTCTAAGAGGCTTCCTTGAAGAAAATGTTTTATGATGGGAGAGATGGCCAGAATGCCATTCCCAACTGGAATAGGCGTGTTTTACACTCTTCTTATGTCCGTAAGGCTGGCTTCTTGCAGTAGACCCTTTTACATATTAAAACAAGGCATACATTTTAGCCTTGAGGAAGAACACTAAATATAGGCCTCAGCAATAATATGCAGCATTAGTATGTGCTCTCTTGATAAAATTATCCCAAGCTTAAAAAATACATTTTTCACAGAGCTGCTGGATGAAATTTCTAAGATTTTTCATATAGATGCTAAGAAAGAGGTGTTTTCTCTTTTCACTGGGGCTGCTAAACTGGTATGACCTGATTCTGAAACTGTCTCCAGCTATGTTCTTAGTCTCCCAGCTTGTCAAACCCCAAGCTTGGTGAGAGTAAAAGGGGCCACAGAGAGACCCAAGGGTGCAAAGAAATGACATTTTTAACTATTTGAACTCCACCCCTGGACTTCCCAACTTCCTATTATGTGAATCAACAAATTCCTTTATCCTCTCAAATTTGTTTGAATTGGGTTTCTGTCATGAAAGAGAGTTTAGCAATCTGAAGAGAGAATTGAGTTGATGAGTAAGTTTGAGGTGATGTGAGGAAGGAGTGAGTCAATGGCAGAGTAAAAAAGTCTGTTTTTCCAAACTAACACATTGTCACATATAATATATAAAGTTCTTATATACCACCCCTGCTATGTCATTGGGGATATAGGCTTAAGGGCAGTGTTATATAAAGAACACCGAGTAATGTTTGTGAAATTAGAATTTCAGCATTAAACAATTTTGTAATCTTGGGCAATATAGATGTTAACTATTAATAGTTGACATTTATTAAATATTTACTTTATTCCAGGCATTAGACTAAGTGTTTTATCTACATTATTTTATTAAATCCTCATTTCATAGATGAGAAGACTAAGACTCAGATGTATTAAGAAACCACTCCCAAGGACACATATCTACTAACTGCAGTTTTGGGGTATGAATGTAGATCTCTTTGACTCCAGAATCCATGCTTGAAAAATATTTATTGAGCTATAATATACAGACTATAGCATGCATACCAAATCCATCCACATAAAGTAGACAGTTCAGTGGTATCTGGTGCAACCATCATTACAGTTTTAGAACATTCTCATCACCTCAAAAAAGAAACCCTGTACATTTTATCTACCACATCTGTTTCCTCCCAGGTCTTAGGTAACCAGTAATCTACTTTCTGTCTCTATAGCTTTTTCTATTCTGGACTTTCATATCAATGGAATCATACAGTATACTGTCTATTGTGATTGGTTTCTTTCACTTAGCATTATGTTTTCAAGGTTCACTGTAGCATGTAGCAGTATTTCATTCTTTTTAATGGCTGAATAATATTCCATTGTATGGGTATACCATATTTTGTTTATCCACTTATTTGCTGATGAACATTTGGGTTGTTTCCATCTTTTGGCTATTATAAATAATGCTGCCAGGAATATTCATGTAAAAGTTTTTGTCTGGACATATGTTTTCATTTCTATTGGGAATATACCTAGGAGTGAAATTGCTGGGTCATATGGCAACTCTGTTTAACCTTTTGAGGAGCTGCCAAACTGTTTTCCAAAGCAATTGCACCATTTTACATTCTCATCAGCAACGTATGAGGGTTCTATTTCTCCAAATCCTCCTCAACACTTGTTGTTATCTGACTTTTTGATTCTAGCCATCCCAGTGAGTATGAAGTGGTAACCCACTGTGGTTTTGATTTGCATTTCTCTGATGACTAATGATGTTGAGCATCTTTTCATGTGCTTATTGGCTATTTGTATAACTTATTTTTGAGAAATGTCTATTCAGACCCTTCGTCCACTTTAAAATCTAGTTATTTATCTTTCCCTTACTGAGTTATAAGAGTTCTTTATGTATTTCAGATGCAAGTCCCTTATCAGATACATGATTTGCAAATACTTACTTCCATTTTTGAGTTGCTTTTTCACTCTCTTGATAGTCCTTTGATGTGCAAAAGTTTTTATTTAATTTCAATAAAGTCCAATTTATCTACTTTTTTCTTTTGTTGCCTGTGCTTTTGGTGTCATATCCAAGAAGTCATTGCCAACTCCAACATTATGAAGGCTTTCCCTTATGTTGTCTTCTAAGAGTTTTATAGTTTTAGCTTTTTGTTCAAGTCTTAGATCCAACTTTGTGTATGGTGTGAGGTAAGGGTCCAAATTCATCCTTTTGTATGTGGATACAAAAGAAAACAGTTGGCCCAGCATTGTTTGTTGAATGTATTTTCATTGTTGTTGTATTTTCTCATTGACTGATCTTGGTAGCCTTGTTGAAACTTAGTTGTCCACAGATGAATGGGCTTATTTTTGTACTCTTAACTCTATTTCATTGATGTATATATCTATCCCTGTGCCAGTACCACACTGACTTAATTACTGTTGCTTCATAGTAAGTTTTGAAATTGGGAAGTGTGAGTCCTCTTACTTCATTTTTTTTTTCAAGATTGCTTGGGCTATTCAGAGTCTCTTGCAATTCTATATGAATTTTAGAATCATCTATCACTTTCTAAAACAATGTCAGCTGGGATTCTGGGAGGCATTGTTTTGAATCTATAGATCAATGTGGGGAATATTATTATCTTCATGATGTCTTCCAATCCATGAAAATGGGGTTTAAAAAAATCTTTACTTAGCTCTTCTTTAATTTCTTTCAACAATGGTTTGTAGTTTTCAGAGTAAAAGTTTGTTGTTGTTGTTGTTGTTTTGGGGTTTTTTTTGTGTGTGCTTTTTTTGAGACAGAGTCTTGCTCTGTCACCCAGGCTGGAGTGCAGTGGCACGATCTCGGCTCACTGAGACTTCCACCTCCTGGGTTCAAGCAATTCTCCCACCTCAGCCTCCTGAGTAGCCAGGATTACAGGTGCCTGCCACCACGCCCAGCTAATTTTTGTATTTTTAGTAGAGACAGGGTTTCACCATATTGGCCAGGCTGGTCTTTTTTTTTTTTTTTTTTTTTTGATATATATATATATATATATTTTTATTTTTTTATTTTTTTTCTTTTTATTATTATTATTATTATTATTATTATTATTATTATACTTTAGGCTCTATGGTACATGTGCGCAACATGCAGGTAAGTTACATATGTATACATGTGCCATGCTGGTGTGCTGCACCCACCAACTCGTCATCTAGCATTAGGTATATCTCCCAGTGCTATCCCTCCCCCTTCCCCCCACCCCACAACAGTCCCCGAAGTGTGATGTTCCCCTTCCTGTGTCCATGTGTTCTCATTGTTCAATTCCCACCTATGAGTGAGAATATGCGGTGTTTGGTTTTTTGTTCTTGCGATAGTTTACTGAGAATGATGATTTCCAATTTCATCCATGTCCCTACAAAGGACGTGAACTCATCATTTTTTATGGCTGCATAGTATTCCATGGTGCATATGTGCCACATTTTCTTAATCCAGTCTATCATTGTTGGACATTTGGGTTGGTTCCAAGTCTTTGCTATTGTGAATAATGCCGCAATAAACATACGTGTGCATGTGTCTTTATGGCAGCATGATTTATAGTCCTTTGGGTATATACCCAGTAATGGGATGGCTGGGTCAAATGGAATTTCTAGTTCTAGATCCCTGAGGAATCGCCACACTGACTTCCACAAGGGTTGAACTAGTTTACAGTCCCACCAACAGTGTAAAAGTGTTCCTATTTCTCCACATCCTCTCCAGCACCTGTTGTTTCCTGACTTTTTAATGATTGCCATTCTAACTGGTGTGAGATGGTATCTCATTGTGGTTTTGATTTGCATTTCTCTGATGGCCAGTGATGGTGAGCATTTTTTCATGTGTTTTTTGGCTGCATAAATGTCTTCTTTTGAGAAGTGTCTGTTCATGTCCTTCGCCCACTTTTTGATGGGGTTGTTTGTTTTTTTCTTGTAAATTTGTTGGAGTTCATTGTAGATTCTGGATATTAGCCCTTTGTCAGATGAGTAGGTTGCGAAAATTTTCTCCCATTTTGTAGGTTGCCTGTTCACTCTGATGGTAGTTTCCTTTGCTGTGCAGAAGCTCTTTAGTTTAATTAGATCCCATTTGTCAATTTTGGCTTTTGTTGCCATTGCTTTTGGTGTTTTAGACATGAAGTCCTTGCCCATGCCTATGTCCTGAATGGTTTTGCCTAGGTTTTCTTCTAGGGTTTTTATGGTCTTGAATTACTGACCTCAAGTGATCCACCCACCTCAGCCTCCCAAAGTGCTGGCATTACAGGCATGAGCCTCTGCGCCTGGCCCAGATTATAAGTTTTGCAAAACTTATTCCTAAGTATTTTATTGTTTTGATGCTATTAGTAATGGAATTGTTTAAAATTCCAGTTTTGTATTGTTCATTCAAGTACATTGAAATAAAATTAAGTTTGTATATTGATCTTGTAGTTTGCAACATTGCTGAACTTATTTATTAGTTCTAACAGGTTGTTTAAGTGGATTCCTTAGTATTTTCTATATACAAGATCATATCATCTACAGATAGTTTTATTTTTCCTTTCTCATTTGGATGTTTTTTACTTGATTTTATTGCCTTACAGCCCTGACTAGAACCTCCAGTACAATGTTGAGTATAAGTGGTGAGAGTGGACATACTTGTTTTATTCCTGATCTTAGGGAGAAAGCATTCAGTCTTTTACCATTAAGTATGATGCTACTATTTAGTTTTTAATAGATGCCCTTTATCAGATTAAGGAAATTTCATTCTATTCCTAGTTTGCTGAGCATTTTTATTGTAAAGGGGGTATTCCCTGGTTGATCTTAAGCCATGCTAGAAGAGTATCAGATAGCCTCTGCCAACGGCATTGCTCCTCTCACTAAGTCAACAGCCCCCCACCTATTCTCTCTGCTAGTGGCAGTGTGAGTAAAGTAGGGATGCAGTAAACATTGAAAGAGCTCACTCAAGGAATGCAGTCATTATGGCCTAAAAAAAAATTCAAGAAAAGCCATGGTTGGAAGGCATGTTGTTCTAAATTTTATTTATATTATAAAATCCAAAAGGGTATATTTAACAATCCTGAAAACAAGTGATCATTTCACATTTGACCGTATCCTCTGGATAAGACTTGAATTTGTGGTCATCATTAATGAAATTCAGTAATAACCACTGAGAGAGTCTTTAGAAGTCAGTATTCACAGGTGGCAAGATGATTTAATTAGCGCTAAATAAGTGATAGGAAGCCATAAAGGCAGAAGATCTATATTGTCTTGATACAAACAGGTTCTGAAGAGTAACAATAGCATCATTACTTTTTGTTATGTGGGAGATGTGAAATTAACCAGAAGTGGTGCATCTGATAATAAAGACAGAAAGAGATGGTAATTAGACTCGAACAAGAACAGTGCCTAGACACCACCAAGAAGCTTTATGTGCACTGACGTAACAGTAAACAAATATGTAAGTACCATTTCCTTAGCCATTATTTCAAATCTTCATTAATGAAACATTACACCTCATATGAGTCCATGGATTTTGCAGTAGATATTTTAATCAAATTGTTTGCATACTTAAGATAAATTGCAAAAACATGTTTATCTGGGATCCTGCCACACTTTAAAGGTGGTCCTGGAGGCAGTACAGTCAACTTGATTTGGAGTAAGGGCTCTGGATTCAGAATACCTAGATTCCACATATTAGTTATGTGACCTTAGGGAGGTTGTTTAATCTTTCTGTACCTCAGTTTCTATAGCTGTATAATGAAAATAATGAAAGTATAGTACTTCATAGTTGTGTGAAGTTTAAATGACTTATATATGTATGTAGTGTTTAGTATCTAGCATTTTGTGTCTAAAAGTGATAGCAAGCTGGGTGGGTGGCTCATGCCTGTAATACCAGCTACTCCAGAGGCTGAGGGAGGAGGATTGCTTGAGCCCAGGAGTTTGAGACAATAGTGAGCTATGATCACACCACTGTACTCCAGCCTGGGTAACAGAGGGAGACCCCATCCCCCCGCCAAAAAAATAGCAAAATATAGTATTGCCTTAGTCCATTTTGTGCTGCTATGACAAAATACCACAGACTAGGTAATTTATAATGAACAGAAATTTATTTCTTACAATTCTGGAGGCTGGGAAGTCCAAGATCATGGCACCAACAGTTTGGTGTCTGGTAAGGACCTGGTCTCTACTTCCAAGATGGTGCCTTGAGCACTGCATCTTCCAGAGTTGGGGAATGCTGTTTTTCACATGGCAGAGGAGAAGAACCAAGAGAGTAACTGACTCCTGAAAGCCCTTTTTAAAAGGCATTAAACTCACCCAAAAGGGCAGAGTCCTCATGGGCAAATCATCTTTTAAAGGTCCACCTCTATATACTACTACAAGGGCAATTAAATTTCAAGGAGTTTTGGAGGGAACAAACATTAAAACCATAGTAAATACTATACCTCCCTTATAGTCCTTATTGGTAAGTTTCATCACAGTAAGGACAAAATGAGTTCTTGTTTGCATCCCCAAGATGAGATGAATTCTTTTTTACGGTATAGAAATTGAATTCATCTGGAAACACAAGGTATGCCAAATGTACATAAACTGTAAATATATAAATAAAATAATTTAAATAAGGTCCTCAGCATTTCATTTGTGCTTCTTCAGTTATTTCTTTATAATTAGCTATCAGTGGCTTAATTATTTTTGATATTCTTTGTGTTGCCCTCACTTTCTTCGAAGCACGTGGCCTGGTGTAATGCACATTAAAGCCTTCAGAACGTCTGGCTGTTTGATTAGTCTGAGGGATGAGGTTGCTGCAGCAAAAAGTGGGTTACATGACAGCCCAGCTTTCCTGCTGGAGATGGGAGACCAATACTCTCAGGAAACAGTGCACAGTCAGAGTTGGGTCATTTGGACATTCCGGAGGCCAGTGGAGTACTGCAGAGAGTGTCCGAATGCCAGCGTCGTGAGCCTGGAGGCCTAGGGTGGGCAGCTTGGCGAGAGAGCACGAGGGCCAAAGTCGCTCCTGCCTTATGGGCAGGAGCGGAACAAAGTGTTAGCGGCCTCAGCCCTGCGCCCCCTCCGGGCGGACACTGTTCTTGCTGCAGTTGGCCGGCAGGTTCAGTCCCCGCGCCGCAGTCCAGGGCGCTCGTAGGGGGCGCCAACTGGCATCTAGGCCCACTACACATCCGAGCCCATGGAACCCCACTCCCGCGTCCCCTCACGGTAAGCACGCCGGTGCCCCTAGCTGATTCGCGACGCCAGTACCTCGAGGCGCGGGGGGCGGGGCGGAACGCAGCGCGCGGACACCTGCCGGCCCAGAAAGCCTCGCGTGGGCGCACGCGCCGCCACCGCCCACGCGCCGCCGCCGCCCACGCCTCAACTCGCCAGCTCAGCCAGCGCTGCATGCTGCAGGCCCTCAGCCCAGCAAGGCGGCCCTCGAGCTCCGCTGGGCAGCTCAGGGCCCGCAGTGTAGAGTCCGCCCGCCCCGGACGGCCCCGGTAAGTGGGGACGGGGGCGGCGGGACCGGGCAGTCACCTGAGGGGCGGGTTTGTGGCCGTGGACAGTCCTCCGGGGACTCTGAGGTGCTTGCGTGGGAGCTGCCTCCAAGGTGGCCCCCGTGTCACTGGATGAACCCCGAGTGACAGCTGCCTCTACTTGGGGGAGTCCCTGAGGTGCTGCGGGGAACCGCCCCCATGAAGACCCGCTGTGGGAATGGACTCCTGGGGTGCTCTCTGGATTTGCTGCCATGGGGAGCCCCCGTGTGGAGGGCACTGGCCCTTAGGGAGCCCTTCTGTGTCACTGTGGGAGCAAGCACAAAGGTGCTCTCGAGTTGGCTCAGTGGAAGACCACCTGGGAACATAGGGGAGCTGCAGGAGCCTCGTGATGGTGGAGCCCCCAGAGGGCTCCCTAGAAAAGGAGGACCTGAAACTGTGCTCTTGAACTGTCAGAAGCAACCTCTGACTGGGGAGAGGGGATCCTGCCATGGGATCCATGAGTGACTTGCCACGGCTCCAAGGACTTTGGCTTTTATCTCCCTATTGGCCTACATGTCCCCTCACTTGTGACCACCGTGGCCCAGAGATGGAGGCCTTGTAGGGTCTCTTTCCATTCCCCTCTATCCCTATTCGGATTTTTCTTCTCCATGGTAGCCTAGTTGCTCCAGGCTGCATTTTAGTGGAGGTAGAAACTGCTGCGAGAGCACAGGGCCCCAAGCGGGGGATGAGGACCAGTGAGGCCTCTAAAGCAAAGATAGGAGATTTGAGCCCCTGGGTTTGACCGTCCAGAAGGAAGCAGTAAGATCAGGTGGAATAACTGACTTTGGCAGGTCCTGGAGCAAAAGACCTTTGAACGAAAGAATAAAGGATGTATAGGATTGTTAAGCACCAGTGTGCTAGGCACTATACTAGGTATGTTTAAACATCTCATATAACTCTTACAACAGCTTTGTGAAATTATCCCCTTCTAAAATGAGATTTAGAAAGATTAAGCAATTTGACCAACGTTACAAAGATTAAACTCATGAAATCTGTTTTTCACAGATTTTATTTGGGAAGAAATGTCAAGGAGAGGAAGAAGCAAGAATGTACTCTTGCTTAAGTTTAAGAGCTACTATGGTTTGAATGTGTCTCCCAAAGTTCATGTGTTGGAAACATAATTCTCAATGCAACCGTATTGAGAGGTGGGGCCTAATAGGTGATTAGGTCTTGACAGCTCTGCCCTCATAAATTAATTGACATTATCTCCAGAATGGGTAAGTCATGGCAGGGGGTTTGTTCTAAGAGCGAGTTTGGCTCTCTTGTTCTGCTTTCTCACGTGCTCTCTTGCCCTTCCACCTTCTGCCATGAAATGATGCCACATGAAGGCCTTCACTGAAAGTGGACCCTCAATCTTGGGCTTCCCAGCCTCCAGAGATGTAAGATATAAATCTCTTGTTCTGTTATAGCATCACAAAATAGACTAAGACAAGGCTAAAATGATAAATCTCTTAGAAGGAAACAGGAGAAAATATTTATCGCTTTGGATTTGGCAATAATTTCTTAGATTTTGATACCAAAAGCATGAGTAACAAAAGAAAAAACAGATAAAATATGAATATTTTAAAAATTCTAGCATAAAAGAATACCATAAAGAAAGTGAAAAGACAACCCATGGAATAGGAGAAAATAGTTGCAAATCATACATCTGATAAAGGATTAATATCCAGTATATATAAAGAACCCTGCAACTCAACAAGAAAGAAACAACTTTATTTAGAAATGGGAAAATGATGTGAATAGACATTTCTCCAAAGAAGATATGCAAACGACCAATAAGCACATTAAAAACATGCTCTACATCATTAGTCGTTAGGAAAATGCAAATCAAAACTACAGTGAAGCTGGATGCAGTGACATGTGCCTGTAATCCCAGCTACTTGGCGGGGGCTGAGGCAGGAGGATTACTTGAGCCTAGGACTTTGAGATCAGCCTTGACAACACAGGAGACCCAGCCCCAATTAAAACAGGCAAACAAAAACATACGTACACAATGAGATATTACTTCACACCCAGTAGGATGGCTATTTAAAAAAAGGAAAATAATGTGTGGTGAGGATGTGGAGAAATTGGAACCCTGGTGCATTGCTGGTGGAAATGTAAAATGGTGCAGCTGCTGTGGAAAACATTTCGTGTTTCTTTAAAAAGTTAAAAAGAATCTCTATATGACCTGGCAATTCTGCTATATACTGATGTGTATATTTAAGAGAAATGAAATGTGGTATGGAAACCATCTCAATTCCAAAATTTAGTGGCTCTTCTCTGATGCCAGAGAAATCATCTATATTTATTGTATTGGTTACATACCATCATCCCTGCTAAACCCATCTCACCATTCAGGTTCTATCTCTGAGGAAGTAGACTGGATATGATGAGCTTGTGACTCCATAGTTTCTAGAAACAAGTTCTGAAGATTTGGTCTCCTCAGCCCTCTCTGGCTCACTTTGACTTAGAGAAAGGGTGCTGACGCTGTGATCTCAAATAAACCCTTTGCTTTCCCCAGTCATCTTTACAGCATTTATTCAATGACTCGTGAACACCTGCACTTTGTAAAGCAGTGGGAACTATCCCGATTGTTCCTTCCTCCTGAGATCAAAGAAAATTGAGACTTCCTTTTTCTGTGAAACCCACTGATTTTTAGTGTTTCCTTGCTTCCATTTTCAGAAGTTTCTTTTGCTTTAGTCCTCTTGCCCCATCCCCAACCTGACATTTGCCTCAAGATCACTGTTACATTTTTAAAGTCTTTTATAAAAATCTGCCACTCACATATAAGCAGCCAGTGAAAGCACATAAAGATACTTTACAGTTAACATGCAGGATGAGGTGGTTCCTTCCTGCTTAGGGCTTCAGATTATCCACAGCTTTGTAGATTTCTTTATAGGATGAGCTGAGGGTGATGATTTCCCTAGATGCCTTTTTCTTCCCCATTTCTTCCTTAGCTCATGCTATGGAGCAGTCATATCTTCCTCCTACCTCTGCTTGCCTTTATAAATGGTCTCACTGCACTTTAAGCAGGTGCTGTTCAAATTCCATGCTACCCACATATGCATTGCTACCTGACAAACACTTCTCTTTCAATCATGGCTACAGCATTGTATTGGTTTTCTATTATTATGTAACAAATGACCTGAAATGTGGTATCTTAAAACAACATACAATTTGTTATCTCACAGTTTCTGTGGGTCAGGAGTCCAGCTTGATCCTTGCTTGTGGTCTCATAGGCTGCAGTTAAGGTGTTGTCTGGGCAGCATTGTCATTTGGAGGCTTGACTGGGGAAGAATCTTCTTCCAAGCTCACTCAGATTGTTGGCAGAATTCATTTCTTTGCAGTTTTAGAATTGCAGACCTTGGCTTCTTGCTGGATGTCAACTGGAGATTACTCTCAGTATCTAAAGTCCACCTGCAGTTCTTTGCCATGTGGGCCTTCCCAACATGGCCACTTCATTAAGCCAGAGCAAGTGTGCTAGAAGATGAAGTTATATAATGCAGTGTCTTCATGGGCGTGACTTCTGCTTACCTTTGCCATGTTCTGTTAATTAGAATCAAGTCACATATCCACCCACAGACTCAAGAAGATGGGATTACACAAAGCATGAACACCAGGAGGTGGGATCATGGGGGGGGGCCATGTTAGAGACTGTCCCCACCAACAATAGCAAGAAGAGGTTTAGGTTCACCATTTACTCTCATTTCATTCAGCCAGATAGGTCTATTCTATTTTCTTGTCCCATTGTTGTTTAGCACCACCTTTGATTTTGCCCAGAAGGTTTTTCCATACCCTTCTCAAGTTACCATAGATTCTTTGACATTCATATTGTTCCTGTGATTATGTTTTCTATCTATCTTTTCTTCCTTAATAAGGAAACAGGAAACTCAGTTCCACCTACCAGCTAAAGAAGTAATCATTAAGCATAATTTGTGGGGGTCTTTGTTAATTGATTTCCTTTTTAACCCAAGTGTCTTTCCTAGGACTTCTGCTAGCACAAGGAAAGCCAGTTTTCTGTTTTGTTTTGTCTTGTTTTTTCTCACCAGCCATTTATTTTTATCTATCACTAATCACCGTTGAGAGAGGCAACCTGTCCTGGGCTATACTAGGGATGCCGAGAATGCAAGGTTCTGACTGTTTCTTATCCATTTCTCGGCGTTATATTTACAACAAGCAACTTTTAGGGTTAAGGTAATGTCTACTCATGAACAAAGATCAGGCTTGTTTCTTCTTACTGTAAAAGCAATGAGTCCCCAAAATTCAGTGTTTCTCTACTGTAATGCAGCCCACTGCATGTGCAGGCATCTATCATAGACGCTGTGCCAATCTCATGGGACTTAGGAGACAAGGGGAACTGATGCAAAAAAAACATGGTGAGGCTTTTGCTGTGGCTGTACTGTGAGTAATAAAGTCCTTTATTTCTGACTTGGGAGTCTTGCATCTTCTGCCAGCATTCATGAAACAGTAGTAGGATAGTTTGTTAACTTGCAAATAAAATCGCAGATCCTGTACAATTCTTTTCTTTTCTTTTTTTTTTTTTTTTTGGTGGAGTCTCACTCTTGTTACCCAGGCTGGAGTACAGTGGCGTGATATCATCTCACTGCAACCTCTGCCGCCTGGGTTCAAGTGATTCTCCTACCTCAGCCTCCTGAGTAGCTGAGATTATAGGTGCCCGCCACCACAGCCGGCTAATTTTTGTACTTTTAGTAGAGACAGGGTTTCACCATGTTGGCCAGGCTGGTCTCGAACTCCCGACCTCAGGTGATCTGCCCGCCCAAAGTGCTGGGATTACAGACTTGAGCCGCCGCGCTTGGCACAATTCTTGACAATCACTACCATTTGTTTTTCTAGAAGCTAAAGCTGATTTTGTTAATTTCTCAAGCACTGCAGCTGCATATCTTGAATACTGGAGCAACATCTCTTTTAATCAAAGTGTCCTGTAAGTTTGATACTTACCTCAGTTAAGCATCAAGGGCATTAGCCTAATTGGTTGCTTCCCCACAATTTCCTCCCAAAACTAAAGCTATGTCACTTTATTTTATTTTTTCTTCTTCTTCTTCTTATTATTATTATACTTTAGGCTCTATGGTACATGTGCGCAACGTGCAGGTAAGTTACATATGTATACATGTGCCATGCTGGTGCACTGCACCCACCAACTCGTCATCTAGCATTAGATATATCTCCCAATGCTATCCCTCCCCCCACCCCACAACAGTCCCCGAAGTGTGATGTTCCCCTTCCTGTGTCCATGTGTTCTCATTGTTCAATTCCCACCTATGAGTGAGAACATGCGGTGTTTGGTTTTTTGTTCTTGCGATAGTTTACTGAGAATGATGATTTCCAATTTCATCCATGTCCCTACAAAGGACATGAACTCATCATTTTTTATGGCTGCATAGTATTCCATGGTGTATATGTGCCACATTTTCTTAATCCAGTCTATCATTGTTGGACATTTGGGTTGGTTCCAAGTCTTTGCTATTGTGAATAATGCTGCAATAAACATACGTGTGCATGTGTCTTTATGGCAGCATGATTTATAGTCCTTTGGGTATATACCCAGTAATGGGATGGCTGGGTCAAATGGAATTTCTAGTTCTAGATCCCTGAGGAATCGCCACACTGACTTCCACAAGGGTTGAACTAGTTTACAGTCCCACCAACAGTGTAAAAGTGTTCCTATTTCTCCACATCCTCTCCAGCACCTGTTGTTTCCTGACTTTTTAATGATTGCCATTCTAACTGGTGTGAGATGGTATCTCATTGTGGTTTTGATTTGCATTTCTCTGATGGCCAGTGATGGTGAGCATTTTTTCATGTGTTTTTTGGCTGCATAAATGTCTTCTTTTGAGAAGTGTCTGTTCATGTCCTTTGCCCACTTTTTGATGGGGTTGTTTGTTTTTTTCTTGTAAATTTGTTGGAGTTCATTGTAGATTCTGGATATTAGCCCTTTGTCAGATGAGTAGGTTGCGAAAATTTTCTCCCATTTTGTAGGTTGCCTGTTCACTCTGATGGTAGTTTCCTTTGCTGTGCAGAAGCTCTTTAGTTTCATTAGATCCCATTTGTCAATTTTGGCTTTTGTTGCCATTGCTTTTGGTGTTTTAGACATGAAGTCCTTGCCCATGCCTATGTCCTGAATGGTAATGCCTAGGTTTTCTTCTAGGGTTTTTATGGTTTTAGGTCTAACATTTAAATCTTTAATCCATCTTGAATTGATTTTTGTATAAGGTGTAAGGAAGGGATCCAGTTTCAGCTTTCTACATATGGCTAGCCAGTTTTCCCAGCACCATTTATTAAATAGGGAATCCTTTCCCCATTTCTTGTTTTTCTCAGGTTTGTCAAAGATCAGATAGTTGTAGATATGTGGCATTATTTCTGACGGCTCTGTTCTGTTCCATTGATCTATATCTCTGTTTTGGTACCAGTACCATGCTGTTTTGGTTACTGTAGCCTTGTAGTATAGTTTGAAGTCAGGTAGTGTGATGCCTCCAGCTTTGTTCTTTTGGCTTAGGATTGACTTGGCGATGCGGGCTCTTTTTTGGTTCCATATGAACTTTAAAGTAGTTTTTTCCAATTCTGTGAAGAAAGTCATTGGTAACTTGATGGGGATGGCATTGAATCTGTAAATTACCTTGGGAAGGATGGCCATTTTCAGGATATTGATTCTTCCTACCCATGAGCATGGAATGTTCTTCCATTTGTTTGTATCCTCTTTTATTTCCTTGAGCAGTGGTTTGTAGTTCTCCTTGAAGAGGAGCTATGTCACTTTAAAAATGACTTGGTTAATCTGTGTTGTTATTATTTGGATTTGGACTTTGTTTTCCTTTAAGGATTCTTTTTTTGTTTGTTTGTTTTTGAAATGTAGTCTCGCTCTGTTACCCAGGCTGGAGTGCAGTGGTGCTATCTTGGCTCACTGCAAGCTCCGCCTCCTGGGTTCACGCCATTCTCCTGCCTCAGCCTCCCGAGTAGCTGGGACTACAGGCGCCCGCCACCACACCCAGCTAATTTTTTGTATTTTTAGTAGAGACGGGGTTTCACCGTGTTAGCCAGGATGGTCTCGATCTCCTCCCCTTGTGATCCACCTGCCTTGGCATCCCCAAGTGCTGGGATTACAGGCGTGAGCTACCATGCCTGGCCCCCTTCCCTTAATAATTCTACTCAATGGATTTCTGCCCTCACAGATCCCATGGTCAGGGCTGGAAAACATTTTGGGGTTTCTGTGTATATTTGTTTGTTTTAAATATGCATAGCCTTGATATTCCTCCAGTGAGCAGGTCTCAAAAAAGTGAATTTAGTATGTTTCTATACTAATTTGAAGACTTCCAGGTCTACAAATCAATATTTTAAGACTTTTTAGCCTATGCCCTCTTTCTGATGAATATAGCAGTCTCATGGATGCTTCTCCTCCTAAATTCTGATGCTCCTCAGGGGACAGGTTTGCTCCACTATTTGATGAACTAGAGCTGTCTGCATATTCCTAGGAACCAGATAGCTAAGATGTTGAGTTTTGCCTTTCATAGTCTGCATGACATAGAAAATGAGAAGGTTTAAATGTTTTTTCAAATATAAATATTATAACTGATAAACTTTTGCAATTCACTCATTTCTCCATCTCCCCACTGGAACTTCTGAATACACCATCCTGTGCTGAAAATACAGCTGATCCAATTTGCAAATGGAGTCACTGATTAGTCACTGTGTTCTCACTGGATTAAAGCAGTGTTGTTTTCTTTTCTTATTCATAGCATGAATATATTACAATTTATCAAATAATTCCTTTTTTGAGGTTGTTCTACCTATTTATCGCTATAAGCAGTGCTGCAATCAACATTCTTTTTACGTATCCCCACAGATCAAAGAGGATCAGTGTCAGTCCATTTAGGCTGCTATAACAGAATGCCACAATCAGGCAGCTTATAAACAATAGAAATGTATTTCTTATAGTGTAGGAAGCTAGGAATTCCAAGATCAAGATGCTGGCAGATTCGGTATCTGGTGAGGGCCTGCTTTTTGGTTTACAGATAGTGCCTTCTCGCTGTGTCCTCCCATGGTGAAAGGGGTGAGGCAGTTCTCTGGGGACTCTTTTATAAGGGCACCAATCCCATTCATGAGGGCGGAGCCTCCCAAAGTCTCCACCTCCTAACACCATCACATTGGTTATAAAGTTTCAATATAATGGATTTTGGAGAGACACATTCAGACCATAGCAATAAGTTTCTTGCATGGAGTAGACTTTTCTTCTTCAGTCAAAGTTATATTAGTAACTATCCATCTCTAGACCTCCCAACCACACAGACTCTCAGGACAAGTTTGAGCAATTTGTTCTTGTACCACTCCAGTCAAAGGCAAAACTTACCTTATACCTCACATGTTGCCCTTGTCTCTTAGAGGTGACCATTTTCAAATCAAAAGAAAAAGTGGTAGTTCTTTGATTAAAACTTTAAAATGATCCTCTCAGGTTGTGTATAGATCCAGTAATAGATCATGAAATCATTTTAGAAAGTCACTATTAGGATTGTTTTAATCAACTAGGACAGATAATATTTTTGTGTTGAGAACACTCTATTTTCTTCTAGCTATTTTGAAATATAAATTATTTTTAACTAAGTGATTTTAATTATATTTCCTCAATGACTAATAATGCAGAGGCTCTTTATATGTTTGCTTGACCATTTCTTTTTATCATTTGTATTATTAATTTTCTTTTCAGAGGCAGGGTCTTACTTTGTTTCCCAGGCTGAAGTGTAGTGGCACAATCATAGCTCACTGCAGCCTCAAACTCCTGGGGTCAAGCCATCTTCCTGTCCCAGTCTCCCAAGTAGCTGGGACTACAGGTGCACATCACTGTGCCCAGCTAATTTTTTTATTTTTTTGTAGAGACAGGGTCTCACTATGTTGCCCAGGCTGGTCTCAAACTCTTGGCCTCAAGCGATCCTCCTGCCTTCACCTCCCAAAGTCCTGGGGACAATCTCTTATATCTTCTTTTTGTGGGAGTTGTTTGTTTTTTTAAATTACTTATTGAGTTTTGAGAGGTCTTTATATATTCTGAATACAAGTCCTTTATCAGATATGTGATTTGCAAATATTTTCTACCAGAGCGTGGCTTGTCCTTTCATTCTCTCAACCATGTCTTTTAAAGAACACAAGTTCTTAATTCTGATGAGGTAGAATTTATCAATTTTTTTCTTTTATGGATCATTTTGGTATTGGACTAGTAATTTTGTGTATGGTACAAGATACAGGATTGAAGTTCTTTTTAAAAGTGAGAATATGCAATTGTTCTAGTACTATCTATTGAAGACTATTGTTGAAACTCAATTGGCCATATATGTAGGAATCTATTTCTGAAATCTCTATTCTGTTTCATAGATCTGTTTTTGAGTCTTTATTCCAATACCACACTGGTGCTATTCTAAATGATACTCAAAATTTTTTTCAAATTGTTCATTGATAATGCATAGGTATATGACTGATTATTGCATATTTACTTTATATTTTGTGACCTTACTAAACTCACTAGTTCTGGTATCTTTTTATCTGTGAGACTGTCTACAGAGACAATAATGTTGCTTGTGAATAGGGACACTATTCCTTTGCAATCTTGTATCTCTTATTTCTTTATCATGTTTTATTGCATTGGCTAACTTGAGTATTATGTTGAAAAAGAGTGGTGAAAGTGGGCTTCCTTGCATTGTTCCTGATAGTAGGGGAAAGTATTCAGTTTTTTACCACCGAATATGATATTAGCTGTAGGACTTCTGTAGATGCCCTTTATCATGTTGAGGAAGTTCTCATCTGTCCTGGTTTTCTGAGTGTTTTTGTCATGAACAATCTTGGATTTTGTCAAATGTATTTTCTGCATCGATTGAGTTGATCATATTGTGTTTTCTTCTTTAACCTATTGATATTGCATATTACATTAACTGATTTTCAAACGTTTAACCAGCCTTGCATTCCCAGGCATACCCCCACTTAGTCATGAAAATTTTTATTTTTTTATATATTGTTCAATTTGTTTGCTAATTTTTTCTTAAGAAGTTAGTGTCTTTGATTACGAAGGGTACTTGCTATACTTTTCTTGTAATTTGCCTCTTTTAGCATCAAAACAGTACTCACTTTGCCCAGGCACACTGGCTCATTTCTGTAATCTCAGCACTTTGGGAGGCTGAGGCAGAAGGATCACTTGAAGCCAGGAGTTCAAGATCAGCCTGTGAGACCCCGTCTATATAATTTTTTAAAAAAAATAGTGCTCGCCTCGGAATGAGTTGGCAAGTACTACCTTGTCTTCAGTTTTATGGAAGAGTTTGTGGAGATTTGGTAGGTAGTAGTCTTCCTTCAGTGTTTAATAGAATACCAGTAAGACCATCTGGGTCTAAAATTTTCTTCATGTAAAAGCTTTTAATGACAGTTACAAGTTTTGTATTAGATGTAGGGCTATTCAGGTTATCTGTTTCTTCTGGAGTGAACTTTTTATAGTTTATATCTTTTAATTAAATTTTATTTAATCTGTTAAATTTGTTGGCATAAAGTTATTCGTAATATTCCTTTTCCCATGATAATACCTGTAGACTGTTTTATAATACTCCTCAATTCCTGATATTGGTAATTTGTGTCTTCTCTCTTTTTTACTGGATCAATCTGACTAGTTTCATTATTTGTTCTCAAAGAATCAGTTTCTGATTTCATTAAGATTCTATATTGTTTTTCTGTTTTCTATAGTATTGATTTCTGCTATCTTTATCGTTTCCTTCTGCTTTCTTTGTGTTTAATTGACTTGCTTTTCCTAGTTTATTAAGGTGGAATCTTAATTTATTTGAGATTTTTCTATTTCTTTAATATCAGTATTTATTGCTATAAATTTCCCTTTAAATTTGTATTTATAAAATTTGTTTATAAATTTAACTGCTTTAGCTACATACAACAATTTTTGATACATTACATTTTCAATTTCCATTAGTTCAAAATATTTTTAATTCTCCTTTTGAGTGTTTCCTTTATCCATGAGATATTTAGAAGTATGTTATTTAGTTTCCAAATATTTGAGGATTTTCCAGATATCTTTCTGCCACTGATTTCTAACTTAATTCTATTGTATTTAGAGAACATACTCTGTATAATGGAAAACTTCTAAATTTATTCAGTCTTATCTCATGGCTCAGAATGTGGTATATCATGCTGACTGTTCTGTGTGTTTTTGAAAAGAATGTGTACTTTGCTGTTGTTGGATGAAATCATCTACAAATGTTAATTATGTCAAGTTGCTTCCAAGTATTGTTCAAATCTTCTGTAAGCTACTGATCTGTGTATTTATTTTCCCAATTATTGTGAGAGGGGCTGGAAATCTTCAATTTTAATTGTGGATTCATCCTTGCAATTCTATCAGGTTTTGTTTCCTTTACTTTGATGCTGTGCTACTAGATGCTTAAACATTAGGATTTTTATATCCTTTTGATGAGTTGAACCTGTTACCATTCTGAAATGATCCTTAATCTGGTAGTATTCCTTGCTATAAAATCTATTTTGACTAATATTAATATAGCCACTCCAGCTTTCTTCTGAATAATATTAGCATTATAGAAATATAAATATATATAAATATATATATTATATATATAAATATATATATTATATATAAATATATATATAAATATATATATATATATAATATATATAATATATATATTATATATAAATATATATCTAAATATATATATTATATATATAAATATATATATTATATATATCCACACATAACATTTTAAACTTACTTGTGTCTTTATATTTAAAATGGGTTTCTTTTTTTAAAAAACTCTTATTTTAGATTAAGGGGTACATGTGCAGGATTGTTATATAGGTAAATTGTGTGAACACAGGAGTTTGTTATGCAGAGTATTTTATCACCCAGGTAATAAACGTAGTACTGATAGGTAGTTTTTTGATCTTCACCTTCCTTCCACCCTTCACCCTCAAGTAGGCCCCAGTATTTGTTGTTTCCTTCTTTGTGTCCATGTGTACTCAGTGTTTAGCTTCCCACTTATAAGTGAGAACATGTGGTGTTTGGTTTTCTGTTCCTGTGTTTATTTGCTCAGAATAACGGCTTCCAGCTCCTCCATGTCCCTGCAAAGGACATGATCTTATTCTTTTTTATGGCTGTGTAGTATTCCATGGCATATATGTACCACATTTTCTTTATCCAGTCTATTATTTATGGGTATTTAGGTTGATTTCATGTCTTTGCTATTGTGAATACTACTGTGATTAATATTTGTGTGCATGTGTCTTTATGGTAGAATGATTTATATTCCTTTGGGTATATACCCAATAACGGGATTGCTGGGTTGAATGGTACTTCTGTTTTAAGTTCTATGAGAAATTGCCAAACTGCTTTCCACATGGTTCAACTAATTTACATTTCTATCAGCAGTGTATAAGTATTCCTTTTTCTCCACAATCTCGCAACATCTGTTATTTTTTGACTTTTTAATAATAGCCATTCTGACTGGTGTGAAAGGGAATCTCACTGTGGTTTTGATTTGCGTTTCTCTAATGATCAGTGCTGTTGAGCATGTTTTCATATATTTTTTGGACACTCGTATGTCTTCTTTTGAAGAGTGTCTGTTCATGTCCTTTGCCCATAAAGTGGGCTTCTTGAAGGCAGCATGTAGTTGGGTCTTACTTAAAAAAAAATCCTGTATCACAAGCTTTGCCTCTTATTAGGATTTTTAGAACATTTACATTTAAGGTAATTAATGATATGATTGTGTTTAAATCTACCATCCTACCATTTACTATTTGTCCCATATATTCTTTGCTCCCTTTTTCTTTTTATGATTTAAAACATTTTGTTTATTTCTTTCTCCTTTGTTGTTGTTATGCATCTTTTTGGTTTATGACGTTTATTTCTATAATGGTTGTTTTAGGGCATATACTTCTTTTTTTTATTTTACTATTATTATACTTTAAGTTTTAGGGTGCATGTGCACAATGTGCAGGTTAGTTACACATGTGTACATGTGCCATGCTGGTGCGCTGCACCCATTAACTCGTCATTTAGCATTAGGTATATCTCCTAATGCTATCCCTCCCCCCTCCCCCCACCCCACAACAGTCCCCAGAGTGTGATGTTCCCCTTCCTGTGTCCATGTGTTCTCATTGTTGAATTCCCACCTATGAGTGAGAACATGCGGTGTTTGGTTTTTTGTCCTTGCGATAGTTTACTGAGAATGATGATTTCCAATTTCATCCATGTCCCTACAAAGGACATGAACTCATCATTTTTTATGGCTGCATAGTATTCCATGGTGTATAAGACTTGGAACCAACCCAAATGTCCAACAATGATAGACTGGATTAAGAAAATGGGCATATACTTCTTTATCTTTGTGATGATTTTGTAATGTGTCATTTTGGAGGAGTTAAACTGAATTTCTCAGGGTTCCCTTTCCTTTATGTTTATGGTTTTGATGGGTCACAGGACAGATTCTTATAGGGGCTTGGGAAGCAGAAGTGAGGTAGCAGCTGTTTTGTAGTATATGTACGTGTCTCCTAATTTGCTGACTCAACTTGCTGGTGGGTGACAGTGGGTGGGTCTGCAAGTGCCCCACCTTTCCCTGGATCCTCCATCAGGCTCTCTAACACCTGAGCCAAGTGCCTGTGTTTAGATCCCTGCTGAAGAGTCTTGATCTCTGCAGGACACTCACACCACTAAGATCAGTGACAGCAGAACTGACATGAATTTTGCTCCATCATCATGAGACCCAGCTCATGCTTGCTTGGTCCCTCCTAGTCTTATCTCTCATTTTATATCCACCTTTACTCCTGATTCCCACCTTATGGATTTCAGTCTCTGGTATCAGAGGTAAAGACAGTAGCTATCTAAGATTGCTTAACCAGCTCTCACACTTAATAAGGCCAAATCCCTTAAATAAACCCATATTAATATATACTTAAACTTTTATTTGTATAAAATATCTCCTAGTGGTTGTGCTTCCTTAATTGAATTCTAACTGATACAATCTTCAAGTAATGTTATTCCACTTATAGCCTTAAAACATTACAGTTTCTTTTCTACTTCTGTATCTCCTGGCATTTGTGCTATTGTCATTCATTTTATGTCTCTATTTTTTCTAAACCTAACCTGACATTATCATTATTTTTCATTTAATTATTTTTAAAATCCATTATCTTTTAGAGTGACTAAAAATTAAGAAAAGAGATCTTACATTTACCAACATAGTTATCATTTCTGCTCTTCATTTCTTGGTGTATATCCAGATTACTGTATGGTAATATTTGCCTTCTGCCTGAAGGACTTTCTATAAAATTTCTTTGCATAAAGTTCTGTTGATGATGAATTGTTTCAGCTATTATATCTCTGAAAAAGTCTTTTATTTCACCTTTGTCTTTTTAAAATAGAGGTAGAATTCACGTACCATAAAATTCATGTTTTAAAGTTCACAATTCATTGGTTTTTAGAATATTCAGTTATGAAACTATCATGACTAATACCAGAGTATCTTCATACCTCCAAAAAGAGATTCTATACCCATTAGCAGTCATTTCTCATTCCATACTTCCAAGAAAGGCAGGATGTCATGAGCTTAGTGTGTATGTGTGGTAGGGTTGTTATGTGCATGATTCCAGAATAATATATTGCAATGGATGACAGTTTCCAAAACTTGGAGGCCCATCAGAATCACTTGTGGACCTTGTTTAAAAAACAGAATTAGAGGCATTACATCAGTTCCTAAATAGGATATCATCAGAGTACAGCCAAAGAATCTTTATTTTTACCAGGTTATCCAGGATTCTGCTGTGCAGGTAGCCAGCATTTGGTGAGGTGCAGCCAGAAGAGCCATGTGGATCTATTCTGCTCCTCATTCATACTTCATCTGGGCACAGATGCAGTAGAAAGCAAAAAAAGATTGTCTGAAGAAGCTGGAGTGGTGCTCACCTAGGGAAGGGACTTTCCAGCCTGGCACTGCCTCTGAGAAAGCTAGGGGGAACATGGCAGGGAAGAGGAAGGGGCTGTGCTTCTTCCTCTCCTAAAATCCCAGGTTCCCTATCTCACTCAAAACATCCTGTTGTCCCTTTGCCCTTGGTCATGCCATCCAGGAGGCCACTTGTTAGTGTCAGGTGGTGTCCACAGCACCTTCGGGTCCCATCCTTGCCTACCTTTTCTAGATTCAGGAAGCTCTTTCTAGTATAGACTCTAAGCCCCTACCTGTGGCCTAGAGCCTTCAGTGGTTGAGCAGCCTCAGAGAGATGTTCCATCCTGGAGATGTTGGGGCCTCCCTGCTTGGTCCTGTGGCTTAGAAAAAAGTTAGGAGCCCAAAGGAAAGAGGGGAAGCTTTGCTGGAGGTGGAAACCTGGCTGGACGAAAAACTAGGTCAGAAAACAGCTGCCCTGAGAGCAAGAATGGGATAGTGAGTCTCTGCCCACACTCTGGTCTGTGGGCGAACCTGGAAGCTTGAGAGGGAGGCACTGAGGCAGCCGAGAAGAGATTGAGCCACACATGACTTCAGCCCTACCTGTGATGATGAATTCAGATCTAACACTCTATCACCAGACTGAGATCCTGGAAGGTGAGAGGGACTGTGCTTATTCACATCTACCTCAGCCACAGTGTTAGCAGGCCCACTACCTCTCTAGGACAGGCACCTGGGCCAGTTCTGGAGTAGACATCCTAGGTTTGGGTGTTGCAAGAGCCTGGAAATCCCCACATTTCCCTTCACCCTCAGGGCCTGTTTACTCGCCTGGTAGAGTTTCCAGGGCAGGAGATGCTCCCAGCTTGGCAGGTAAGAGCCACAGAGGGGTATGGTGGGAATTTCAGCTCAAGGGCTCGGCTAGTTCTGCAACAGAATTTGGAGTGGGCTAGGCCCTATAGGCCTGTATATCCGACAAGGGTCACAGAGTCTGGGAGCATGGCTGTTCCTGGGTTCACAGGTGAGCATTGAGTCTTCCCAAGCAGGATGCCCCATCGACTGTGCAGCTGTTATTGAAATATCTCCTGAGCTCCTGGGGAAATATATGACACATATGTGTGCAAAATGTGTGTGCCTAGCATAGATGTATGTATTCCTCAATGTATAGCTACCTAGGGTTACAGTTAGAGTTAGAATTATGCTTAGAACAGCATTGATGTTATGGTTCCAGTTTGGAGTGAGGTAGTGGTAAGGATAGGGTGGGAATCATGGTGATATTAAAGTAGGGTTTGGAACTAGGTTTGTGGTTCCTGTTGATAGAAGTTGGTGTATCTTAGATGAAGAAGGTGTTAGGGTTGGAGTAAGGCACTGCTGGCATTTAGAATTTAGACAGAGATAAATTTTGTGTTGGAGGCTGATTTTAAGCTTTCAAGATAGTGTGGAGAGGGATTTAGGCTTATGCATAACATGTGGTGTTAATCTTGTATAGATGACAGGTTGTTTGCTGTTTCTGGGTCCTCCACAGTTCATGGGTACAGAGTGGTCACTATAGCTGTGGTCCAGCTAGGGAAGGTAGGCATTAAGCTGCTGGGGAGAGGGCGGATCAGTTTTCTATCTCTAACTTATTTGGCCATGTAAACATTTTGGATCACAGTCACTAGCATTACCTGTCTGAGGTACAGTTGTTCCTTCTTATTTGAAAAACTATGGTTTAGAGGTTTCTTTGGGAATGGGGTTGGAGTTGGGTTTAGAGGTGTGGTCGATAGGGGTGGGATTGTGGTTAACATAAAGTTTAGGCTAGAGCTACGTATGAGATCATGTCTTGTGTAAGGGTTTTCTAACTGGGGAACCAGGATCTGGTTCTTCATGGCTTCCCGAGGATACCGTGGACTAAGTGTGTCTACCTGGTTTGTTCTTCCCTTGCATCTGCTATGTCAAAGAGTCTGAGAGTCAGGACCCTTCCAGGATGGAGCCAGCAGTAAATTGGGGGCCCTTGGGGTGATGGGTGTATAGGCGAAGGATGAGGCTGCTGAAGAGGACTCTCTTCCTGACCCTGACATTCTTTAAGAGCACACAGCCACATTGCTGAGACCAGGGGTATGCATGTGAAACCAAAACTATCCTATTAAAGGACAAGCAATGGGACAGAAATGACAAACCAGAGTTTAAAGGAGAGATGAGCCTGGTCTGAGGTAGCCTAGAGGATTTATGGAGGAGAGGGTCTTTGCAGGATGGATTTGGACTGCATTTGTGTCTGTGGGTCTGTAAGATGGGCTGTCTGTTCTGTGTGCAAACTTGTCAACTTGTCTTTGTGTCTGTGCGTTTGTGACTGTGTTTGCTCGAGCATGTCTGATATAGGGTGTTCATGAGTCCTTGAACACCCAAGGACTCATGAACACCCAAATCCAAGTTCATGAGTCCAAGAACACCCAAGTCATATCCAAGGAAGACATAAATGTGTCTTTCTTGACATGTTTGTGCTTACTCTGAACTCTTAGGTTGGTGCAAAAGTAATTGTGGTTTTTGCCATTATGGCAAAACCATATGTATGTAATTCTGCCCTGGCCCCTCACTGTATCTTCCACCTCCCCTGACACAGCCTAGCTGCTAGCACAGTTTACCGCAAGGAGGGCTTCCCTTCCCACCGTCTGGATTCCCATGGGTCAGTCTGCCTGCCCAGGGACCTGCCCCTGTGGCCTTTGTAGTAGGCCTGACCTTGGAATTGATACACTCTGGAAATCCCCTAGTATGCTACTTGCCTGGCTGTGGACCAGGCAAGAACACGAGAGAAGTTTATAGTGGAGGAGAGGGACAAGGCAGGAAAGGGGGGCAGTTGGCAGCACCCACCCCTCCTTCTGGAAACTGGATCTCACTGGCCCCTTCCCAGGCCCCCCTCTCCCTCCCCATGCTCTCCCAGGGTCCTGGCCTCACTGTCTCTGGGCATGAGAATGCACAGACCTCTACAAGCCTGGTCAGCCCTGTGAGGCATCTGGTCCTTTGTGTCCCCAAGCACTTTACATGCCTGTATTGTGCTTACCTCTCATATTCCCACCTGAGCTCAAGGAAGTCCTCCCTTCTCTTCTGTCCCTGCAGTGGACACAGGGGCTATTCTGGCCCTTCCATCTATGGCAGGCCTGGCCTAGACCATGGGCTCCAGAGGCCAGGTAGAGCATTCGGCCCTGGTTGGCTGGTTAAGCAGCAGAGGCCCAGCCACCTCCCACATGGTGCAGGAAGCAGTGTCTCCGTGGAGTCTATTCCTGTGTTCATCCTGTGTCCCTTGCCCTCCCTGCCTGGGCTGCAGTGAGCAGGTATAGAAGTGAAGCAGTCACAGTCCCTGCCCTCAACAACTCAGCGTTGAACACAAGTGATGTTGTGGAGAAGCCACCCTCCTCCCACTGCTGGTGGTCGGTTTCCTGAAATTCCCTCCAGCCAGTTCTGAAGTGCCCTTCTGGAAAGCCCAAGAGAAGAGCTCTAGAAGGTTGGGGCCATTCACCATGACATGATGTTACCTGAGTGTGCCAGAGGTGAACCCAAATATCCCAAGCAAGCACTGATATATTCCTAGCATCTACCCCCAAATCTGAAGTAGTAAATTCTTGAGTTTATACCCTTCATGTGACTTTTGCTTCTTGCCTCTCTTCACCCTGGGGAAGATAGAACATGGATTTATGCAGGGATTATGGGATGAGCAAGGCTTCATCCACCATCAGCATTCCACATAAGTCATAGGCTATGACCTCTATTTCTCTTAGCTCTTGACTTTGCCAAGAACTCAGAATCCTGAAGCTATCAGTTTCAACTCATTTCTCTGCCCCTGGGACTTCTGTCAGCAGCATGAGCCCATGCTGGCCTCAAGCAGGTAGGAGCCTGCAGGGAACCATGGGAAGGACCTGCTCCACCCTAAACCAGGATGTGTGCATGCTAACCCCTGGCTCCCTACCTGATGCTGCTGTGACCCTCCTGAGTCAATTCCCTTCATTCTGGGCTTCCCTCTATTCTCCTAGCTGTGTGGCTGCCTGCACCACTCCCACCAGGCAGGGAGGATGTGCCTGTCACAAGACCTCCTTTGATCTTTGGGGATGCTTTAGAAAAACACCTGTTGAATGTTGGTTCAGCAGGCCTGAACCTTGTGCTTCTCCATCCTGGAGACCATCCATGGGGTGGGCCCCCATCCCTTAGGCACAGAATCAGCATTCAGAGCAGGGACATATCCATGCTTCTTCCCATCCTGGCTCTTCTGTATCCAAGCAGTGGACACATTGTGCTAAATGCTGGGGTCCTATCAGAGGAAGCAAGTCCTGCCACCTCCTCCTCCTGATGATGGGATGGTGAGTGATCCTGGATTTCCCTAGGAACCAGGGGCATCCCGCTGTCCCTCAAAACATGTCATAAAGAAGTCACAGTACTTCTTGGCCTTTCTGTAGCTCTTGGCTCCTCTGTGGTAGGTCAGAAGGGGAATGCAGAGGTGCCATCTCCTGAGGAATAATAGCTGTCCAAAATCGATGTCCCTCCCATCTTCTCAGGGCAGCCTATTTGTCTTCCTGCTTCCCTGTCCTCTCCTCCCACCCATATAACCTCCCTGGTCCCTCATCTCACTGAGCACTGGGATGCCACCCTTGCCCTATTACTCCATCTCCAGCCCCATGCTGTTGCTCAGGCTCCATGCATTTAGAGCTTTTTCTGTGATCTCTCCTGCTGGTACAGTCTTCCAAGAGCACCTGCCACACAGATATCAGCAGCAACTTTTAACCACCTTTCCCCGCCCACATACACACTCACACTGCCACCAACTGCTTGGGCCCTAATAAAAACTTTCCACAGTAACTTCCAGAATCCCTCTCTACCTCCTGCTTTCTAGCTTTGGCTCTGCATACCATTCCCCCTTCCCACAGCCACGGCCCCTTCCCAGCTCCCCACTTGTCCCTCTGGGTCTGTGCCCACACTCTCTTATATGTAAAAGAAACCTTTTTCTTCCCTTATCCACAAAGTCCCCTCTCATTAACGATGCTTTCTATCTACCACCAGTGTCTGTACTTTTAGCCAAAGCCAGCCCCTTGACTTGGGAATTCACTTCTATTCTGTGTCCTCTACAACAGGGCATTGCTCCAGTAGTTCTTCCCTCTTTTCCTCATCAGTTTATCCCTCTCAACTGAATCTTTCCCGCCAACATCCGACGTGCTATGTATCTCATATTTTTCAAAAACCCTCTCTGAATCCCATGTTCTCTTTCTGCTATTTCCTCATTTTTCTGCACCTCTCTGGACCAAACCTCCTTGAATATGTGATTATACTTGCTATCACCAATTGCTCTCCTTCCATTGTATCTTGAATCCACTCCCATCACACCTGCATCACTCATCTAAATCTGTTTTTCTTAATGTCACAGAGGATCTCTATGTTTTTAAATTGAATGCCATTCATCTTGCTTGACTAGTTGGCAACTGGTTATGCAGTTGATCACTTTCTCTTTGAAATACTTTCCTCTCTTTGCTTTCAGTACACCACACTCTTCTGTTTTTCTTCCTACCTCACTGGCTACTGCTTCTTTGTTCCTCTATTTACTGTTCCTACTTTTATTCCCAGTTAACTTTAGAGTGTCCTAGGCCAGTCTTTAGATCTCTTCATTTACACTTAGTTCCATGGTGATGTTATCCAGTTGCATGGTTTTATCTATATCTATATCTATGTCTATATCTATATCTATATCTATATCTATATCTATATCTATATCTATATCTGTCTGTCATCTGCAACCAGGACCCTCCCTGAGGACCATCAGGCTTCTGTGTTGAAGATAGACTGTTGGGGATATGGTGTCAGGATAAAATGGGGGATGTTGTGATGCTACTGCAGTAATGGTAGCAGTAGAGAAAGTGAGAAGTGGTCATATTCTGGATGGATTTTTGAAGTAAAGACAACAGGATTTACTGATGGAACGGATGTGGACTGTTAGGAAAAAAAATTCAAGAATGACACTATTGTTTTTGTCCTGAATTACTGGAAAGATGGAATTGCCCTTAACTGATGTGAGAAATACCATGATTGGAGCAGATTTGGTATGTGTAAATGGATGGTGGTGGTGGGTGGACAGGGAATCAAGAGTTCATTTTTGTATAGGTTGAGATGAATATTTGATATCCAAATATATGTGTTGACTAGGCAATTTGAACCTATGAGACTATCTACCTCATGAGATGATGAGCTCCCCTGGGGCAAAGCTTGTGTCTTGTTTGTTATGTTTGGCATAATACTTGGCACATAGTAAGTACTCCAGTATTTTAATTGTTGAATGTAAGATGTTTTTCAAAGTAATTTTTATTGTGACCCTTCTGGGATTCTCCTGACCAGCTAATTACTTCCTCCTGTGGCACAACCTCACACCTTATAGCACTCATCACAAAGATGTAACGCTTTCTCTGCCTCCCCAGCGCAGACTTTGGATTCAACTAATATAAGGTATTACTATGCATTAGCCACTTTCTTAGGCCCTGGGATTATGAGGCATATTTTAACCATTCAGGCAAGTTAAGGATGAGAAACTGAACTACAAGGAGAGTCAGTAAAAATAGAGGAAAGGGGGCTAACTTGAGAGTCATCAAGATTAGAACCCAGTGACTCTCTTGATGTATGAACTGAGCAAAAAAGTGAATGTATAGTGATAACGTTCCCTGACTTTGGAAATCAGGTTGGTGAGGTGGAGGTTTTGAATTAATTTGCATTGTCTTTGTAACAAGATAGAGTTTTGTGTCAGTTGTTGAATATACAGTTTGGAGCTCAGTGGAAAGACTGGGTCAGAAATGTGGCTTTGAGAATCACCAGTACATTAACAGTAATTGAGGTTTGGGTATGGATGTACAATTATCCCCTTTTGCCAGATCTAGAAACTGGGGCTCAGAAATGTTAAGTAACTTGTCAAATCTCTGAGCTAGAATTCTAAACTTCATTTTTCCCCACATTCCATTCTTGTGACTTTGACTTTAAAATCTGCATTCTCCCCACAGGGTCAGGCATTTGTCCTAAAAGTTACAAAAACACTTGCTCAAGAATTTTGTAATATTTTCTTTGCGCTGTTTTATTGCCCTTTGTTCATGTTTATCATTTTGCCCTAAAATCATTCTTTGGTCACTTCAGCCAGAAATTTCCAGAGGGAAGGGGGTGACCCAAATATTTTACTCATGTTTAACCTATTGAGTGGAGCAAGCACAACCTTGAGCTATGCTGTTCTGCCACGGCTCCTTAAGAGGTCAGGCATTCCAGGGAGACTAGTGCTTGCCTTAACCCAAGTAACTGGAGAAGGAAGGACAAGGTCCCCTTAGGTCTCCTTAGAGGTTCCAGGGAATATGAGTATGATGGCCATTATTAAGAGGCTTGATGTGTGGCTAGGATTACCAAAGCTGCCTTTGGTGGTGGATCACTCACCCAGTGATGGTGCTGGGATTGGGGTGGGAGGCTTGACTGAAAAGGTAGCAGGAAAGAACTCTAGGAACATCTTGGTATGGCAAGCTACACTGAGAGACCTCCCAAAGCAGATCTGTAGGAGGGACTTTGTTTAATCTGTGTGTGAGGGAGAATGTGAATAGGATATCACTGGGAGGGGCTTACATTTCTTAGCAGCTCCTTGTAGATCTCAGCTTGCCACTCAGCCTCCCTCTTGGACTTCATTTCATTCCAAAGGTTTCAGAGAATTCCACATAGTATTTCAATTAATAATAACTATGTATTTCCCTGAATAGCAAAATATTGGACATTCCCAGAGAGAGGCAAAAGGGCCAGAGTCCCACCACCTCAGTTATGAGCAGCTGATCTCATTGTTAGACTCATGTGTGGCATTAAATTCTAGATTTGTGGTCACTTTCTGTGTTAATAGGACACTTTCCAAAAGCTGTGTCTTCTTTTGATAGCCAAGGTGATTGGCTTCGGTGTTTTCAGAAATGCAGTGGGACACAATGAAGAGATGTAGAAAGGTGACAGGAGCCAAGGGCTGGAGCTGCCAGGCTTCTGTGGTGCCGTCCTTGGCAGGAAAAAGTGTAGGAGTCATCCCCTGAGGAAAAGGCACCAGGTAGATCCTGGGAGGGGATTCAGCTGACTGGGTGCCCACCATTAGCTACTGTGAAGATAAATTCAAGGAGCAAGGATCATGGCAAGGAGAGTGGTGGAGAAGGACTCCAGGCACAGGTGGTATAGAAACAGTAGGCCTGGGTATAAGCTGCTGGCAGTAACTTGACAGGCTCACATATGTTTAGAAAACCTCTTATATTTGTGGTTCTTTCCCAGAAACTTCAGTGCTCAACTCCCTGCCCTTCATCACACTAAGGGCAAGCAGAACTAAGCTCAGTGATCCCTCCCAAAGCACTTGGGTTTGCCTCCTGGCTCTAAGCTCATTTTAGCACCAAGCAAACTGTCTTTTCTCTATTCTCATGCCCCGGTCAGGCATGAGAATCAGCTTTTGTCACAGGTACTCAGACCTCCAACTACATGCCCCTGCTCCCTACTAATCCCTGGGCCTGTGGGACAGGCCCTTCTCCATTTTCTATTGTCATCTCCTTCCAGGAGGCTTTCATTTCATGCAACTGAGAGGCAGTGGAGGCAGTAAACAGGCAGCAGGATTACAGCAGGCTCCAAGATGGCTTTTCTAGAAAGATCTTCCCAATAGAAACAGGGAGCAGTCAGAGGAGAGTCTATCATCTGGATCTGACATCTGTCATATTAGATATTGTGTTTTGATAAACACAAAAGCACCTCCTCAAGGAGGGAATACTGTGGCACTCCTCTAAAATGAACCATCTTAATTGTGGGTTAAAGCTCCTTCCCTAGACAGGAAGGTCTTTTTACCCTCCCTCACACCTTCCCTTAACACAATACAGTGGAGATAAGGAGCAGACGGGTGACGTATTGCTGAAACATATAGAGTGTATTTCTAGTGGCACCCTGCCCCACCGGCATATTTATGGAAATGACAATACTGGTCCTCTGGAGGGCTGCAGCAGTTGGGGAGCCTATAAACTCTTTTTCATGGCTCTGTGTGTTCTCCTTGAGCAGACCAATGTTTCTATCTGAACTGAGGGTTAGGAGCTAGGGTGGGTGCCCTGGTTGGGGGGCACAAGCCACTCGAGGACAGTGACGAGGGCAGTGGTGGGGGTGGCCTGGGGTTGAGGCAGAGCCAGGTTGTCTGGAGTGTAGCCGAAGCTTATTCTCTAGGGACTGGGGACCATCCAAGAAAGCTGGGCCTACCAGCTTCTGAGCAGGACGAGATTGGGCCTTGGAGTACCCTGTTGGCTTCTCTGTCTTATTTCTCCCTACAGGGCTCTTGGCTGGAGCCAGGCTCTTTGCAACATTTTCTTTTCTGGTTTTGGCCACCTTCGCAGCAGCTGAGAACATGGAGTCCTTGTGCGCTTTGCCTTTTGTCTTGGGGTTAATACGCTGCAGAAAACATTTAATTTTATTTCTCAAGCTAGACTCTGGAAGGCTGGGCTTCTTTTGAGTATGGGCTGGCATCACCAGCCCGTGTAAAACTTGGCGTTGCAAAGTTTGGCCCTGCAAAGGCTTACCCTGAGTTGGTTGGCTCAGGAAAGCCTGACCCTGTGAAGCCTGGGGCACCACAGTCTGGGCATTCTCAGGAATTGTCGCTGGTTCAAGGATGACATTTAGCTTGGTTTGACTGTCTTGCAGGTCCTTCTCAGACTCTTTCTCCCCAGGGACTCGTGGAGGTAGCTGTGGGAGCTTAAGCTGAGGGTGATGCTGGGGGCTGTGTTGACAGGGATTAGCAAGATGAAAGCTACGGCTCCATCGCCAGGACCCTCGGGGTGTCTTGTTTGGAAGCATCCCTGCTGGCCTCTGGTCTTCAGCAGGGCGTCTCTCTTCTCTGGTTGAGGAGTGCCCAAACCCCGCATCCCCTTCTCTGTGGTCCCTGGCTGCTTTGGTTTTCTCCGGGTCCTCTCTCTTTCCTGCTAGCATGGGGACATGGGCTGGGTCCTTGCTCTTGCCAAGGCTTTGAGGCTCAGGGCCACAGGGTTCCTCCAGGCTGGGGTTGTTCACACTGGCCTCTACCTGAACACAAAGCATGTGGGCCTCTGTCATGTCCCCACTGGGTTGTGAGATCTCAGAGACCGAGTGGGCAGAACCCTGGGGTACTGCTTTGGAACTAGATTGCTTTTGGTTCTGCTGCACTGCCTTCAAGTCATTGGCCAGCTGTTCTTTAAGGTGAACCCCTTCTGGATTAGGGGCAAGAAGAGTGTCTGGTGGGATGGGTAGTTTCTGGAGCAATGTCTCCCCTTGGTGGTTTAGACTTTCAAGAGACTTCTGTGTGGATATGTTCTCTGGTGCTGCAGCAGTTTGTTCCCTGGACTTCCTTGCCCTAATGGGAATTCCCCATTGTATCTCTAGGACCTTTTTTCTCAGGTGGAAGTTTAGTTTGGTCAAGATATGTGTCTGGAGTGAGTGGGGGCTAGTAGGATGCGTCTGGCTTTCTAGAGGCAGTGTCTCCATTGTTCCTTTTACTGGCACTGCAGGCTGGAACTCTTTTGCAACTTCTGTACAACTCTCCTTGTTGCCTTGAGGGCATGGCCCAAGACTTATACACTGTTCTTCAAATGAAACCATCTGAATCAGAGGCTCTGCTGGGATTTCCATAGGACTAGGCACCATCTCTGTGATGACAGATTGGCTAGTGACTGCTGGGGCCAGGGCCCTGGGGAGCGCCACATAATACAGAGCAGGCAGCCCCGACAGGAAGGCCAGATGCTTGTGCCGTAAAGTTGTCTCCAGTTTCTCAATGGCTTCCACAGACAAGACTCGGAGCAGCTTAGGGTGTTCAGTGACAGTACCTGGTAAAGCCTGTTGCTGCTGATCAAGGGCCGTTGGCATCCAGGGCATAACTTTGTGATGTAGGTCTGGGTCACTTGCTGTCTGCAGTTCCAGGAACTGGCTTTCTGGAATGCAGATTAAAGGAGCCACTGCCAGGACCCCAGAAATTCTGCAGTCCCAGGACGTACGTACACAGGCAGGTATCTTGCCCTGGTGGATCTGTCCACATTTGGAGTCGATGTGTTTCTGCAGTATTGCCTTGACCTGAGTTAACAAGTGTGGCATGGGGATGGACACTGGGGCCACAATGGGTGAGAGCACGTCGCAAGCCCCGTTAGCCTCTAGGGCTACAGGCTGGGGGATGCTCACGTTGGCTAGGGCTGTGCTGCTGCAGGACACAGTCTGCTGGTCAGTGGAGGTAAGGAGCAACTGGATGGACTGCTGGATCTTCTGAGGCAGGCCCCAGCGATGGTGAATCAACCGTTTCTGGATGTGGAATTCCAGCAGCTTCCGGGCATGCTCCGGGAAGAAGAGTAGTTCCCTGGTGAGCACTGAGATGGACTTCCCTGTCTGGGAAGCTGTCGTGGTCTCAGGAGACTGAGCTTTGCCACAGGGCTCATGCTGCATGAGGCACTGGGTGTGCTGAGACCTCTGGAGGGCAGCTGGCCAGCCCCACTGAAGCTGGAGTTGCCTCTGTAGCAGGTGCCACTCCAAGGCTTCATACTCGGCCAGAGTCAGAAATGGGACTTTGATCTGAGCTCGTTGATGGTCAGATGGAGACACCCAATTTGGGGAAAGTGGGGAAGAGGGTGGGGCTGACTGGGGTGAAGTATTAGGGAGCAGTTGGGGGAAGGAAAGCTCATTCAAGAGAAAAGGATCCTTCAAGGGGGGCTCGGGCACATTTTCATTCTTGAGGAGGCCTTGAGATCCCATGAAAGTGGCAACCAGGGACTCACTGTGCAGAGAAGGGAGCCCACAGAATAGCTGGCTGTATTTCTGCTGGAGATCATTCCCTGAGTCATTATCTTGTCCCCCAGACTGTGGATGGGGGCCACTTAGGGCTTTAAGGGCTGGAGAGGGCAAGGCTAGAGCCATAGGGTTTGGACTTTGCTGACAGTGGTGTCTTTGTTCTGGGTTCTTATTGGACCATTCAGAAACCCAGAAGGTCTGGATGGGCTGGCCAGCCACACATGAACACCAGGTCTGGAGGGAAATGGTCTCAAATCTTTGAAGAGAGACCTGAGAAGTATTATTCAGGTTGAAAGAAACTGGCTGGTCATTTCCAGGTTGGTAATACAATGGTGGGTCTGGCATAAGCTGCCTCAGGGACTCCTCCACACGTCTTGGGAGCCCCCACCTCTGGAAATGCGTCCATTTTTTAACATGTACCTCAAGAAGCTTCAGCACTTCAGGACTGAGAAATGGCAGGTGGGCAGGGAGGACCATATGCAAGGCCATCGGATGCATCGGGTTCAGGGTTTCTGGGTTCAGGGACAGCAAGGAGACCTGGGAATTCAAGTGATGCTGGCCTTGGTTCCCCTGGATAGAGCTGGGGTTGCTCTGCATCATCTCCTCCTGGTTCAGTGGAGCCCTTGGCTTCTCAAGCCTTGAAGAAGCTATGGTGTTTGGGCCCGTGAGCACATCTGGCACTTGAAATTCCGGCCCTAGGTGGAGGTGATCAGCCCAGTAATCTTGTATGCCATCTGCATACGTTGACTGGGCAGCTGACTGGGTTAAAGATTTCTGATCTGTTAATTGTGACAGTGTTGGGTTTATAGATGCCAGTGAAAGCTCTCTGATGTTTCTGGAATGGAGCTCTAGACTCTGCTCAAAGGATACACTAGACACAGACAAGATCTCTAGGCAAGAGGAGACCTGTGATGGACTCCTCGATAAAGTTGGGGAGATCTGGTTGTTCTTATCCACCAGCAATTGCTGAATCTCTAGAGCCATGGCATTGCAAATTTGGCAACAGGGATCTGTACATAGGATTCGCCGCACACTTCCCTCCGGGGGAAGCCAGCCCTGGCTGGAAAGAGAAACATGGCAAACGTTAATTATGGAGTAGCATCTACCTTCTTGGAAGAGTGTGGGCTAGGGTTGGTGTTGCCCTTCCCTAGTCCTGCAAGTCTAGAAGCCTATACCCCCTTCATGTCTACTCCTCTACTTTTCTTCTTAAGGAAATGGCATTTGGTAAGGTATGGTGGGCTGGGGGTTAGGACTTGTTAGACAAGGCCTCAGACAACCCACAGAAGGGCATGGCCCTCAGAGAAGACTGGGAGCTGAGTTCTGTGTTGGCCTTGTTGAGAAGCTGAACTAGGAGAAAGGAACCAAGCATGTGGAAGGAAGAGTCAGTTGGTTAGCTGATGGGGCATAACCAGGAATATCACAAGGTAGAACTGTCTTGCAGTCTCATTTGAGGCTAAGAAACCTGAAGTCTAGTTTTCAGTACATCCAAACTGTGGAAAATGAGGTTTATGTGGTACTTATGCATTCTGGGGGCTATGAGATATCCCTGATGATGTACCCAACATCTCCTGGGAATCAATCTTTTTCTCTAGAAATCTTAAGAGGATAAGATGATAGGCTCCTGTCTTAGGGCTGTGCCAGGAACTGGACTCCTTGAATACAGAACTAAAGGAGGTATTATCAGCAGGGTTCGTCTTGGTCAGCTGAGTCTGCCCATGTAAGGGTGTAGCTGTAAAGAGAATGTGACATGGGTGACTTCCTCATGCAAAATCCATTCTCTTGACTGGATAACATATCTCAGAGCTGAGTAGAACCCCATATAATGTCTTTTATGAATAATGTACTAGTAAAATCCTGAATTTCAGAACTACTGTGACTCTGCCCCAAATCAGTATTGGGTGACTCTTTCCTCCTGAGATGATTATGCCTTTGCAACCCTCTCAACTAGTGAACCAGCCTCCACTGTGTATGTCTCCCTCCCAGCCATTTTCCATCTCCTCAGTCCTGCCCCAGGCTAAATGAAAAAATCACCACAGGCCAGGCTGGTGTTTAGAGACTGCAAACAGCAATAGATCACCTTTTCATGACAGAGAGCAGCTCTTGTGGCTTCTCATCTTCTTCCTGAGAAAGTCTCCTAGCTGAGGAAGCAGAAGACAGTGTTATAGTAGACAGTGGCATGGTAGAGTTTCAGAGTATCTATAGGAGGTTGGAGGCCTTTGACTCTCAGCCAGAAGACACTGAGAACCCTAATTATAAATGCTTTAAGCCCTTTCTGTGCACAGTATAATGAATCATGATTTGTTCTCCTGTGCCCATTCTTATTTGACCTTAACAACCATACTGTGAGTGAGAGGATCATCAGATGCCCATGTTATGGCAAACAAGAATGAGAGATGAAGTGACTTCCACAGGTTTTAAAACTAGTAAATGACACAACTAAGGACATCTGCACTATTTCCTCAATTCTTTATTCCCATGGGAATAATGTGGAGAATTTTGGAATGTTTCTGAGGTAAGATTTCCCACCCAAGGAAGTTTCAGTCTGGGGAACTGGAGTCTTCAGTGGCAGAGCACCTGACTCTTGGCTCCAGGGGTCATAGAGGGACAGGATTCATGGGAAACACCCACAGTGGAAGGGAGTCAGAGGAGAGATTGGGACTTTACCTGTTGATGCTGCATCTCTAGCTCTTTGCCTGACTTTTTGGTGACGCTTAAAAGACAAAAACATTAGAATGTGAAGCTGGGACACCATTTTCTTTCTCATGTCCAAAATGAGACTTACATTTATTTTCCACTCCCTTTCTATATATCTATCTGTATTTTATACACTCTCCTGGATTTTCTTTGCCTATTCCACCTTTTTACCCCATTTTCCTTCTCTGCTTATTTCTGATTCACTTGGAGGCTTTTCCATATTCTATACCTCCCATCTGATTCCCAGATAAGTCCTGCTGGATGCTGAGGATGAAGCAAGAGAAAGGATGGTACAGATCAAAGAGTATGTGGTTCTAATACCCAAAGACTTCAGTTTATAAACACCTTAAAGGGCCACCAACCAAAAAAATCCCCCATATTGTGAGGTCTTCTGAGATCCAGTGAGATAGATTCCATATCATCTAGGTCTCTATTAAGTCAAATGGAAAGCTTCTTGGCTTTTCAATTAGAGTATGGTTCAGGGAAGACCTGGTAAGGAATTACTTTTAGGCTCTGAGAAGGAAAAGACTATATAAAAGTAACTAAAGGTATGGCATAAAAATTGGGAGAGAGGGGAAGTGGGGTCAATAAGGAAGGACTCTGGAGCTCAAAAGCATATTATCTGAGACTTAATTAGTTCAGTTGGAATCATAGTGTTGCCCTACCCAGCAGCAGCTCCTTTCAACTTCCAAGTTCAATTTATGGTGGCTCCTTTTCACTTGCCAGATAATTACAATAATGATGAAGATGGAGCCATAGGTGTATAAGGGGTATTCAACATCCCACAGAACAAAAGTAGGGCTCAACATGGTCTAAACCTCATTAGCATGAGATCAGCCATCCCTATATCTCGGCATTCAGGGTTCTGGTGCCTTGTCATGTCCACCTCACAGAGGATGGAATTAGGCCACCAAACTGCATCACAAAGCCCTCCTGTTTCATAAGGTACATGTAGTAGGGAAGCTCAGGTGGTGATTCAGTCTGTAGATGAGGGTGTTTTGAGCCTGAGACTGAAGGTGCCACAAGCAGTGTCTATTCCCTAGTCTGTCTTCACTTTCCACTCCCTATACCAGCCTGATGTCTCGGCTCTCTCCTTCACAACTGTATGGTCACCTGTCTTCAGAAAACTGAGTGCTTTGGCACAGGGGGCACCTTATGAGAAGGGGTGGTTAGGCCAGAGGAACGTCCACTAACTCTCCCACTTGTTTTGGAAATATACCTGAGAAGCACACAAGAATTTAGGGAGGGCGGAGTCTGGTTATGGCTTGGAAATGGAGATCTTTGATGTTGCAGGCAATGGGTGATTGGTAACAGAGGTGCAGGAAGGGGACTATGGCTGATGTGGTAGGGTGGTAGGGAGAGGCCACGGTGGCCGTATCTATCCAGTCTGTGTGGCCTCAAGCTTGCAGATGGGTGGGGAGAGATTGTAAATGCTGCAATCTTTTTAAGGCACATTAATGTGGCTCACTTCTGGAGTTCTGTCCAAGTCATGGTTTTCTAGAGCTGCCTCTGTCCTTGTTATAGCATTCTGCCTGTTCAGGGAGATGAATGCCTGTAGAGATGGATTAGTAGCCATTTCTGGCTTTGGGTCGCAAACTGGTTGCTGCTTGTGGTTGGATCTGTTCATCTCTGGATGTATTCTGTTTGCCTGTAGAATTTTTATTTGTTTGCTTGAGTTGGATTCTGGAAACTTTTAAAGCAGAGCAGATGTTTTCCACTTTTGCCTCAGGACTCATCACTCCTATACTTTGCCCATTAATTTATACATTTATGTTACCTGCTTAACCTCCATGAATATTGCAATACTTCCGTAACAGCCATTGATTTCTGAATATGCTTAGAAGGTGTTGCCCTGGTGAGAATGGTTACAGCCGAAAGCGGAGAAAAAAATTCTTGGGCTCGAAATCTTTGAACATTCATCCAGTATCCCATCCTTTACCTCACTGGCATGGTAAGTATATTCAGTATGCTCATCCCTAAGCTGGGTAATGTCAAGGGTATAAGGACTTTGAGTCATGTTGGCTTCCTCCTCTCAAGACACTTAAAAATCTAGTTTCAAAGACAAGACAAATTTACGTGAATCAAGAGCCAATGACTTATTTCAAATAATTTAATGTATTATTGAGGTTCAGGTCTCAACCTTTCAAGAGAGAGAATGCATGGAGGGGATCAGTTTGGTCAGAGAGGGTTCCTGGGGAGATTAATTTTGGAGTTTTGTCTAAAAGTGCAGGTTATAGGGAAAAGGACTGTTCCAGGTGGGAGAGAAAATTCCTAACAAACGCAGAACCCCAAGGAATGTGCCACAGAGTTCATTTGATACTAAAAAATGCAGTCTGTCTGTAGCAGAGGTGCAGATGAATGTATTGGAGAGCAATTGTGGGAAAGATTGGAGGAGCAGGGGTGAGGCCCTCCTTGATGGAGGACCTTTGCATTTATTTTATTTTAATCACTTAGATTAATTGATTTTTTTAAAGTAAGCATACATATAAATGGTATAAACTTCAAAAGGTAGAAGAAGGTATAACCTACTGTCTCCTCATCCTTGTCTCTCATCTCTCATTTTTATTCCCTCAGTCAATCACTTCTATCAGGTTCTTGTGTATCTTTCCAGACTAGTCTAGCATAAATTTACAAAATGAATTTTAATGTTTTATTCACAAAGGGAAAGGTAGTATAGATACTTTTCTCTCTTGTTTCCCTCCTTCTCCTCCTCCTCCTTCTTCTTCTTCTCCTCCTTCTTCTCCCTCTTATTCTCCTCTTCCTCCTTCTTCTTCCCCTCCCTCCCTTCCTTCCTTCCTCCTCCTCCTCCTTTTCCTCCTCCTCTCCTTCCTTCTTCTTCTTCTTCTTCTTTCTTCTTCTTCTTCTGACAAGGTCACCCAGGCTGGAGTGCAGTGACACAATCATAGCTCACTGCAGCCTCTAACTCCTGGGTTCAAGGGTTCCTCTTGCCTCAGCCTCCCAAGTCCCACCTGAGCCCCCCCAGATGCTAGGATTACAGTCTTATTTCATTTAATAGAATAAATATATCTTGAGCATATCATTTTCTTTAATGTCTTTAATATTTTCCTTGATATGGCTGAAACACAGTTCATCTTCCATGCCATATTCTTGAATATTTCGTATAATTTTGCTCTAAAAATGCTGACACAAACCTTATGTAATATAAATCTTTGCATAAATATATAGGTATATTTGTAGGAAAAATTCCTTCTAGTGAAATTGCTGGGTCAAAGGGTGTGTGCATTTTCAATGTTTATATTGCCTAATTGCCCTCCAATTGTAGAAATTCACACTTTTTTTTTTATTTTTTATTTTTTGAGACAGAGTCTCGCTCTATCCCCCATGCTGGAGTGCAGTGGCGTGATCTCGGCTCACTGCAAGCTCCGCCTCCCAGGTTCATGCCATTCTCCTGCCTTTCTCCTGCCTCAGCCTCCCGAGTAGCTGGGACTGCAGGCACCCACCACCACACCAGGCTAATTTTTTGTATTTTTAGTAGAGACAGGATTTCACCGTGTTAGCCAGGATGGTCTTGATCTCCTGACCTTGTGATCCTCCCGTCTTGGCCTCCCAAAGTGCTGGGATTACAGGCGTGAGCCACCGCACCCAGCCAGAAATTCACACTTCTAAAAAATGTTTTAAGAGTGCCTCTTTTCCATATTGATGAATACGTCAGTTGTTTCCACCTTTTTGCTGTCGTGAATAATGTTCAAGTGAATGTTGGTTTACAAGTATCTCTTCAAATCCTTGTTTTCAGTCCTTTTGAGTATATACCACAGTTTCATTTTTGTTGCTTAAATTTTTCATTTGTCTAGAGTTTAGTAATTAAAAACACTTTTCTGAGGTATGATTAATGTACAATAAACTACACATATTTAAAGTGAACAATTTAGGCTGGGCACAGTGGCTCACACCTGTAATCCCAGCACTTTGGGAGGCCGAGGCAGGTGGATTACCTGAAGTCAGGAGTTTAAGACTAGCCTGTCAAACATGGTGAAACCCTGTCTCTACTAAAAATACAAAAATTAGCCAGGAGTGGTGGCAGGCACCTGTAATCCCAGCTACTCCAGAGGCTGAGGCAGGAAAATCGCTTGAACCAGTTGGTGGAGGTTGCAGTGAGCTGAGATCACACCACTGCTCTCCAACCTGGGCAACAAGAGTGAGACTCCGTCTCAAAAAACAAACAAAGAATGAACAATTTGATAAATTTTCACGTTTGTATATACTTGTGAAACCATTATCACAGTCAAGATTAACACATCCTCAAAACTTTATTTATGCCCCTTTGTAATCGTTTTTCCCTACACCTTTCATTTCCTCTCTCTTCCAAACCATTGACCTATTTTCCATCACTGTAGTTTAGTTTGCATTTTTCTAGAGTTTTATATAAACGTAATCATGCAGTATGTATACATTTATGTCTGGCTTCCTGCACTCAGCCCAGTTATTTGAATATATTCATGTTGTTTTGTATATTATTAGTTCATTCATTTTTATTGCAGAGTAGATTCCATTGTATGCATATATAACAATTTGTTTAACCATTCGGTAGTTGATAGACATTTGAGTTATTACCAGTTTGGGGCTACTAGAAATAATGCTGCTATGAACATTCATGTACCAGTTTTTATAAGGACATGTATTCCCATTTTTCTTGGGTAAATACCCAGGAGTAGAATGACTGAATCATATGATAGTTGTATGCTATGGTTTGAATGTATGTGTCCCTCCAAATTTTATAGATTGAAACCTAATTACCAAGGTGATGGTATTAGAAGTTGGAGCTTTTGGGGAGGTGATTAGGGCATGAAAGCTCTGCCCTCATGAATGGGATTAATGACTTTATAAATAAGATGTGAAGGAGCTGTTTGCCCCTCCCACCATAAGAAGACAAAGCATTTGTCCCCTCTGGAGGATGCAGCAACCAGGTTCCATCTTGGAAGCAGAGACTGGGCCCTCATCAGACACGGGACCTGCCAGCACCTCGATCTTGTACATCCAGCCTCAAGAACTGTGAGAGATAAATTTCTGTTCTTTATAAGTTGCCCAATCTGTAGTATTTGTTATAGCAGCATGAATGGATTAAAACTGTGTGTTTAATTTTTTTAAATTTCCAAACTGTTTTCCAAGATGGTTGTACTATTTCCATTCCTCCCAGCAGTGTATGAGGGTTTATTTTCCTATATCTTTGTCAACCCTTGGTACAATCCTTTTTAATTTTAGCCATTCTAATATGTGTGTAATGGTATCACTTTGGGGTTTTAATCTGTGTTTCTCTAATTAATAATGATGTTGAGCATTTTTTCATGCACTATGTGTCATCCATTTTTATGGTGAAGTTTTGTACAAACATTTTTCCTATTGTGTTAATTTTTAGAAACCAATTGAAAAGCAATTACCAAAAAGTGGTAAAGGACACATTACTTGTCTAGAAATCCATAAATGTTGGATTGTTGCCATCCTTATTAGTAAACTGATTCCAAAAGAAGGAGACTAATTTTCTGATGGCTTTTAGGAGTCTGGCACCACATTATGAGCTCTAAAATATTAATGTAAAAATATTAGATTGCCAAACAACTTTGAACCTTATGGTTTGTTGCATGAAAACATTATTAATGTGGCTTATAAAATACTTCTGTATGAACAATGCAAATCTTTTGGAAAGTGTGTATCTCACAAAAATAAAAATTACAACAAGTCAAAAAAATATCAAGTGACGATATATGTATAGGCCTAGTCCTGAACGCTATTCTGTTCCATTGATCTATTTGTCTTTGTTAATGTCAGTGACATTGTCTTGATTACTGTAGTTTTATACTAAGTCTTGAAGTCAGGTGGAATAAGTAATCTTCTTTTTCAGAGCTATTTTGGCTATTATAGGTCATTAATTTTAGAATAAGTTTTTCAATTTCTGTAGTGGGATTTTAATTGGGATTGTGTTGAATGTTGTTTTATTTGTCTATTGCTGCATAACAAATTACCACAAAATTTAGTGATTCAAAATAACATACATTTATTATTTCACCATGCTTGGCTAATTTTTTTTATTTAATTTTTTTTTATTTTTTAGAGACAGGATCTCAGTACATTGCTCAGGCTGGTCTTTACCTCTTGGCCTCAAACAATCCTCCTGCTTCAGCCTCCCAAAGTGTTGGGATTACAGGTGTGAACCACCATGTCAGACCAGTATCCGTTCTTAAATATTTGGTAGAATCCAGTAGTGAAGCTATCAGGTCCTGTACTTTTCTTTTTGATGGGAGATTTTTTATTACTGTTTCAATCTCCATATTTATTGTTGGTCTGTTCAGATTTTCTATTTCTTCATGATTCCTTCTTGTAGATTGTATGTTCTAGGACTTTATCCATTTCTTCTAGGTTATTTAATTTGTTTGTGAATAATTATTCATGGTAGGCTCTTATGATCATTTGTATTTCTGTGGTATCAATTGTAATGTCTCCTTTTTCATTCTGAGTTTATTTATTTGAGTATTCTCTCTTTTTTTCTTAATGTGACTAAAGATTTGTCAATTTTGTTTCTTTTCAAATAACCAACTCTTCCTTTTGTTCATATTTTTTGTTGTTTTTCTAGTGTCAATTTTATTTATTTAACCTCTAATCTTTATTATTTCTTTCCTTTCACTAACTTTGGGCTTAGTTTGTTCTTCTTTTTCTAGTTCCTTGAGGTGTAACATTAGGTTGCTTGAGATCTTTCTTCTTTTTTGATGTAGGCATTTATTGCTATAAACTTCCCTCTTAGAATTGTTTTTCCTGCATTTCATAAGTTTTGATATTGTGTTTCCTCTTTCATTTGTCTCAAGATATTTTCTAATTTCCCTTGTGATTTATTTGATCCATTGGTTATTCAGGAGCATGTTGTTTAATTTCCAGGTATTTGTGAATTTTTCCCAAATTCTTCCTGTTAACAAGTTCTAGTTTTATACCATTGAGGTTGGAAAAAGATACTTGACATTATTTCAGTCTTCTTAAATTTGTTATTTCACTCTTCTTAAATTTGTTATTTCAGTCTTCTTAAATTTGTATTTGTGGCCTAACATGTTATCTATACTGAATAATGTTCCATGTGTGCTTGAGAGAAATGTGCATTCAGCTTCTGTTGAATGAAATGTTCTGTAAATGTCTGTTAGGTCCATTCGGTCCAAAGTTTAAGTCCAATGTTTCCTTGTTGATTTTCTGTCTGGGTGATCTGCCCAATTGCTAAAAGTGGGGTATGAAGTCCCCTACTGTTATTTTACTAGTCTTATTTTTCCCTTTAGACCTACTGATATTTGCTTTATATATTTAGGTGCTCCAATATTGGGTGCATATATGCTATATTTACAATTACTGTATCCTCTTGATGAATTGACCTCTCTATCATTATATAATGACCTTCTTTGTCTTATTTTACAGTTCTTGACTTAAAGTCTATTTTATCTGAGTATAGCTACCCTTCCTCTCTTTTTGTTCTCATTTGTATGAAATCTCTTTTTCCATCCTTTCACTTTCAATTTCTATGTATCCGTAAAGGAAAAGTGATTCTCTTGCAGGCAGCATACAGTTGGGTCTTGTTTTTGTACTCCACTCTGCCACTTTATGTCTTTTCATTGGAGAATTTAATCCATTTACATTCAAGGTAATTATTGATAGGTAAGGACTTACTACTACCATTTTGCTAATTGTTTTCTAGTTGTTTTATAGACCCTTTATTCCTTTTTCCCTCTCTTGTTGTCATCTGTTGAGGTTAGATGATTTTCTCTAGTGGTATGCTTTAATTCCTTACTTTTTATCTTTTGTGTATCTAGTATAGGTTTTTTGCTTTGTGGTTACCATGAGGCTTACAAGAATATGTTATGATTACAACACGTTACTTTAGCTGATAACAAGTTAACTTTGACTGTGTAAAAAAAACTCATCATGTTTACTTTTATATTTTTATATTTTTTATGTCATAAAAAATTTAAAAACTTTGTAAATTTATATTTTTATGTCATAATTTACATCTTGTCTTTTAACTTTCATACTAAGGATATAAATGATTTACATACCACCATTATAGTGTTAAAGTATTCTGATTTGACTATGTACTTGCTTTTACAAGTGCCTTATACAGTTGATGCTTGAATAACAGTTTCGAACTACATGGGATCCACTTATTTGTGGATTTTCTTCTGCCTCTGCCACCCCTGAGACAGCAAGACCAACCCCTCTTTATTCTCCTCTTCCTCAGCCTACTCAACATGAAGACAATGAGGATGAAGACCTCTATAATGATCCACTTCCACTTAATGAATAGTAAATGTATTTTCTCTTCCTTATGACTTTCTTTTCTCTAGCTTACTTTATTGTAAGAATACAAGATATAATACATGTACAAAATATGTGTTAATTTTGTTTATGTTATTGATAAACCTTTTGGTCAACAGTAGGCTATTGGTAAATTCTGGGGGAGTCCAAAGTTATATGCAGATTTTCAACTGCATGGGGGGGTCAGTGCCCCAGCCCCTACATTGTTCAAAGGTCAACTGCATATGTTTCCATGTTAATAATTAGCATCCTTTCTTTCAGCTTGAAGACCTCCCCTTAGCAATTCTTATAACACAGGTCTGGGAGTAAAGAACACCTGAGCTTTTGTTTGTCTGGGAAAGTCTTTACCTCTCCTTCATTTCTAATGGACAGCTTTGCTGAGCAAAGTAGAGTTCATTGTCAGTTTCTTTTCCTTCAGCACTTTGAATATATCATCCCACTGTCTTCTAGCCTATAAAGTTTCTGCTGAGAAGTCTGCTATTAGCCTTATTGAAAGTCTCATATGTGCTATGCTTCCTTTCTCTTGCTGCTTTCAGAATCCTGTCTTTGTTTTTTTTCTTTATTTTATTTTATTTTATTATTATTATACTTTAAGTTTTAGGGTACATGTGCACCATGTGCAGGTTAGTTACATATGTATACATGTCCCATGCTGGTGTGCTGCACCCATTAACTCATCATTTAGCATTAGGTATATCTCCTAAAGTTATCCCTCCCCCCTCCCCCCACCCCACAACAGTCCCCAGAGTGTGATGTTCCCCTTCCTGTGTCCATGTGTTCTCATTGTTCAATTCCCACCTATGAGTGAAAATATGCAGTGTTTGGTTTTTTGTTCTTGCGATAGTTTACTGAGAATGATGATTTCCAATTTCATCCATGTCCCTACAAAGGACATGAACTCATTATTTTTTATGGCTGGATAGTATTCCATGGTGTATATGTGCCACATTTTCTTTTTTATTTATTTATTTATTTATTTATTTATTTATTATTATACTTTAGATTTTAAGGTACATGTGCGCAATGTGCAGGTTAGTTACATATGTATACATGTGCCATGCTGGTGCGCTGCACCCACTAAGTCGTCACCTAGCATTAGGTATATCTCCCAGTGCTATCCCTCCCCCCTCCCCCCACCCCACAACAGTCCCCAGAGTGTGATGTTCCCCTTCCTGTGTCCATGTGTTCTCATTGTTCAATTCCTACCTATGAGTGAGAATATGCGGTGTTTGGTTTTTTGTTCTTGCGATAGTTTACTGAGAATGATGATTTCCAATTTCATCCATATCCCTACAAAGGACATGAACTCATCATTTTTTATGGCTGCATAGTATTCCATGGTGTATATGTGCCACATTTTCTTAATCCAGTCTATCATTGTTGGACATTTGGGTTGGTTCCAAGTCTTTGCTATTGTGAATAGTGCCGCAATAAACATAAGTGTGCACCTGTCTTTATAGCAGCATGATTTATAGTCCTTTGGGTATATACCCAGTAATGGGATGGTTGGGTCAAATGGTATTTCTAGTTCTAGATCCCTGAGGAATCGCCACACTGACTTCCACAATGGTTGAACTAGTTTACAGTCCCACCAACAGTGTAAAAGTGTTCCTATTTCTCCACATCCTCTCCAGCACCTGTTGTTTCCTGACTTTTTAATGATCGCCATTCTAACTGGTGTGAGATGGTATCTTATTGTGGTTTTGACTTGCATTTCTCTGATGGCCAGTGATGATGAGCATTTTTTCATGTGTCTTTTGGCTGCATAAATGTCTTCTTTTGAGAAGTGTCTGTTCATATCCTTTGCCCACTTTTTGATGGGGTTGTTTGTTTTTTCCTTGTAAATTTTTTTGAGTTCATTGTAGATTCTGGATATTAGCCCTTTGTCAGATGAGTAGGTTGTGAAAGTTTTCTCCCATTTTGTAGGTTGCCTGTTCACTCTGATGGTAGTTTCTTTTGCTGTGCAGAAGCTCTTTAGTTTAATTAGATCCCATTTGTCAATTTTGGCTTTTGTTGCCATTGCTTTTGGTGTTTTAGACATGAAGTCCTTGCCCATGTCTTTGTTCTGAATGGTATTGCCTAGGTTTTCTTCTAGGGTTTTTATGGTTTTAGGTCTAACATGTAAGTCTTTAATCCGTCTTGAATTAATTTTTGTATAAAGTGTAAGGAAGGGATCCAGTTTCAGCTTTCTACACATGGCTAGCCAGTTTTCCCAGCACCATCTATTAAATAGGGAATCCTTTCCCCATTGCTTGTTCTTCTTAGGTTTGTCAAAGATCAGATGGTTGTAGATATGCGGCATTATTTCTGAGGGCTCTGTTCTGTTCCATTGATCCATATCTCTGCTTTGGTACCAGTTCCATGCTGTTTTGGTTACTGTAGCCTTCTAGTATAGTTTGAAGTCAGGTAGCATGATGCCTCCAGCTTTGTTCTTTTGGCTTAGGATTGACTTGGCGATGCGGGCTCTTTTTTGGTTCCATATGAACTTTAAAGTAGTTTTTTCCAATTCTGTGAAGAAAGTCATTGGTAGCTTGATGGGGATGGCATTGAATCTATGAATTACCTTGGAAAGTATGGCCATTTTCATGATATTGATTCTTCCTACCCATGAGCATGGAATATTCTTCCGTTTGTTTGTATCCTCTTTTATTTCATTGAGCAGTGGTTTGTAGTTCTCTTTGAAGAGGTCCTTCACATCCCTTGTAAGTTGGATTCCTAAGTATTTTATTCTCTTTGAAGTAATTGTGAATGGGAGTTCACTCATGATTTGGCTCTCTGTTATTGGTGTATAAGAATGCTTGTGATTTTTGCTCATTAATTTTGTATCCTGAGACTTTGCTGAAGTTGCTTATCAGCTTAAAGAGATTTTGGGCTGAGACAATGGGGTTTTCTAGATATACAATCATGTCATCTGCAAACAGGGACAATCTGACTTCCTCTTTTCCTAATTGAATACTCTTTATTTCCTTCTCCTGCCTAATTGCCCTGGCCAGAACTTCCAACAGTATGTTGAATAGGAGTGGTGAGAGAGGGCATCCCTGTCTTGTGCCAGTTTTCAAAGGGAATGCTTCCAGTTTTTGCCCATTCATTATGATACTGGCTGTGGTTTTGTCATAGATAGCTCTTATTATTTTGAGATACATCCCATCAATACCTAATTTATTGAGAGTGTTTAGCATGAAGGGTTGTTGAATTTTGTCAAAGGCCTTTTCTGAATCTATTGAGATAATCATGTGGTTTTTGTCTTTGGTTCTGTTTATATGCTGGATTACATTTATTGATTTGCGTATATTGAACCAGCCTTGCATCCCAGGGATGAAGCCCACTTGATCATGGTGGATAAGCTTTTTGATGTGCTGCTGGTTTCGGTTTGCCAGTATTTTATTAAGGATTTTTGCATCAATATTCATCAAGGATATTGGTCTAAAATTCTCTTTTTTGGTTGTGTCTCTGCCCAGCTTTGGTATCAGGATGATGCTGGCCTCATAAAAAGAGTTAGGGAGGATTCCCTCTTTTTCTATTGATTGGAATAGTTTCAGAAAGAATGGTACCAGTTCCTCCTTGTACCTCTGGTAGAATTTGGCTGTGAATCCATCTGGTCCTGGACTCTTTTTAATTGGTAAGCTATTGATTATAGCCACAATTTCAGATCCTGTTATTGGTCTATTCAGAGAGTCAACTTCTTCCTGGTTTAGTCTTGGGAGGGTGTATGTGTTGAGGAATTTATCCATTTTTTCTAGATTTTCTAGTTTATTTTCATAGAAGTGTTTGTAGTATTCTCTGATGGTAGTTTGTATTTCTGTGGGATCGGTGGTGATATCCCCTTTATCATTTTTTATTGCATCTATTTGATTCTTCTCTCTTTTCTTCTTTATTAGTCTTGCTAGCAGTCTATCAGTTTTGTTGATCCTTTCAAAAAACCAGCTCCTGGATTCATTACTTTTTTGAAGGGTTTTTTGTGTCTCTATTTCCTTCAGTTCTGCTCTGATTTTAGTTATTTCTTGCCTTCTGCTAGCTTTTGAATGTGTTTGCTCTTGCTTTTCTAGTTCTTTTAATTGTGATGTTAGGGTGTCAAATTTGGATCTTTCCTGCTTTCTCTTCTGGGCATTTAGTGCTATAAATTTCCCTCTACACACTGCTTTGAATGTGTCCCAGAGATTCTGGCATGTTGTGTCTTTGTTCTCGTTGGTTTCAAAGAACATCTTTATTTCTGCCTTCATTTCATTACGTACCCAGTGGTCATTCAGGAGCAGGTTGTTCAGTTTCCACCTAGTTGAGCAGTTTTGAGTGAGTTTTTTAATCCTGAGTTCTAGTTTGATTGCACTGTGGTCTGAGAGACAGTTTGTTGTAATTTCTGATCTTTTGCATTTGCTGAGGAGAGCTTTACTTCCAACTATGGTCAATTTTGGAATAGGTGTGGTGGGGTGCTGAAAAAAATGTAGATTCTGTTGATTTGGGGTGGAGAGTTCTGTAGATGTCTATCAGGTCCGCTTGGTGCAGAGCTGAGTTCAATTCCTGGGTATGCTTGTTAACTTTCTGTCTTGTTGATCTGTCTAATGTTGACAGTGGGGTGTTAAAGTCTCCCATTATTATTGTGTGGGAGTCTAAGTCTCTTTGTAGGTCACTCAGGACTTGCTTTATGAATCTGGGTGCTCCTGTATTGGGTGTATATATATTTACGATAGTTAGCTCTTCTTGTTGAATTGATCCCTCTACCATTATGTAATGGCCTTCTTTGTCTCTTTTGATCTTTGTTGGTCTGTTTTATCAGAGACTAGGATTGCAACCCCTGCCTTTTTTTGTTTTCCATTTGCTTGGTAGATCTTCCTCCATCCTTTTATTTTGAGCCTATGTGTGTCTCTGCACGTGAGATGGGTTTCCTGAATACAGCACACTGATGGGTCTTGACTCTTTATCCAATTTGCCAGTCTGTGTCTTTTAATTGGAGCATTTAGTCCATTTACATTTAAAGTTAATATTGTTATGTGTGAATTTGATCCTGTCATTATGATGTTAGCTGGTTATTTTGCTCGTTAGTTGATGCAGTTTCTTCCTAGCCTCAATGGTCTTTATAATTTGGCATGATTTTGCAGCAGCTGGTACCGGTTGTTCCTTTCCATGTTTAGTGCTTCCTTGAGGAGTCTTTTAGGGCAGGCCTGGTGGTGACAAAATCTCTCAGCATTTGCTTGTCTGTAAAGGATTTTATTTCTCCTTCACTTATGAAGCTTAGTTTGGCTGGATATGAAATTCTGGGTTGAAAATTCTTTTCTTTAAGAATGTTGAATATTGGCCCCCACTCTCTTCTGGCTTGTAGAGTTTCTGCCGAGAGATTCGCTGTTAGTCTGATGGGCTTCCCTTTGTGGGTAACCCGACCTTTCTCTCTGGCTGCCCTTAACATTTTTTCCTTCATTTCAACTTTGGTGAATCTGACAATTATGTGTTTTGGAGTTGCTCTTCTCGAGGAGTATCTTTGTGGCTTTCTCTGTATTTCCTGAATCTGAATGTTGGCCTGCCTTGCTAGACTGGGGAAGTTCTCCTGGATAATATCCTGCATAGTGTTTTCCAACTTGGTTCCATTCTCCCTGTCACTTTCAGGTACACCAATCAGACGCAGATTTGGTCTTTTCACAGTCCCATATTTCTTGGAGGCTTTGTTTGTTTCTTTTTATTCTTTTTTCTCTAAACTTCCCTTCTCACTTCATTTCATTCATTTCATCTTCCATCACTGATACCCTTTCTTACAGTTGATCGCATCAGCTCCTGAGGCTTCTGCATTCTTCTCGTAGTTCTCGAGCCTTGGCTTTCAGCTCCATCAGCTCCTTTAAGCACTTCTCTGTATTGGTTATTCTAGTTATACATTCGTCTAAATTTTTTTCAAAGTTTTCAACTTCTTTGCCTTTGGTTTGAATTTCCTCCTGTAGCTCAGAGTAGTTTGATCATCTGAAGCCTTCTTCTCTCAACTCGTCAAAGTCATTCTCTGTCCAGCTTTGTTCCGTTGCTGGTGAGGAGCTGCATTCCTTTGGAGGAGGAGAGGCGTTCTGCTTTTTAGAGTTTCCAGTTTTTCTGCTCTGTTTTTTCCCCATCTTTGTGGTTTTATCTACTTTTGGTCTTTGATGATGGTGATGTACAGATGGGTTTTTGGTGTGGATGTCCTTTCTGTTTGTTAGTTTTCCTTCTAACAGACAGGACCCTCAGCTGCAGGTCTGTTGGAGTTTGCTAGAGGTCCACTCCAGACCCTGTTTGCCTGGGTACCAGCAGCGGTGGCTGCAGAACAGCGGATTTTCTTGAACCGCGAGTGCTGCTGTCTGATCGTTCCTCTGGAAGTTTTGTCTCAGAGGAGTACCCGGCCGTGTGAGGTGTCAGTCTGCCCCTACTTGGGGGGTGCCTCCCAGTTAGGCTGTTCGGGGGTCGGGGTCAGGGACCCACTTAAGGAGGCAGTCTGCCCGTTCTCAGATCTCCAGCTGCATGCTGGGAGAACCACTGCTCTCTTCAAAGCTGTCAGACAGGGACATTTAAGTCTGCAGAGGTTACTGCTGTCTTTTTGTTTGTCTGTGCCCTGCCTCCAGAGGTGGAGCCTACAGAGGCAGGCAGGCCTCCTTGAGCTGTGGTGGGCTCCACCCAGTTGGAGCTTCCCAGCTGCTTTGTTTACCTAAGCAAGCCTGGGCAATGGCGGGCGCCCTTCCCCCAGCCTCGCTGCCGCCTTGCAGTTTGATCTCAGACTGCTCTGCTAGCAATCAGCGAGACTCCGTGGGCGTAGGACCCTCCGAGCCAGGTGCGGGATATAATCTCCTGGTGTGCCGTTTTTTAAGCCCGTTGGAAAAGTGCAGTATTGGGGTGGGAGTGACCCAATTTTCCGGGTGCCGTCTGTCACCCGTTTCTTTGACTAGGAAAGGGAACTCCCTGACCCCTTGCGCTTCCTGAGTGAGGGAATGCCTGGCCCTGCTTTGGCTCATGCACGGCGCGCTGCACCCACTGTCCTGCGCCCACTGTCTGGCACTGCCTAGTGAGATGAAGCCGGTACCTCAGATGGAAATGCAGAAATCACCCATCTTCTGCATCGCTCAGGCTGGGAGCTGTGGAACGGAGCTGTTCCTATTCGGCCATCTTGGCTCCCTCCTCTGTTTTTTTTTTTTTTAACAGTTTCATTATGATATGTTTTTGTGTGGACTTGTTTAGATTGAATCTGACTAGAGACCTTTGGCTTTCCTGTGCATGTGTATTTTTTGAGTTGGAGTCTCACTATGTTGCCCAGATGGTCTTGAACTCCTCGGCTCAATTGATCCTTTTGAGTAGCTGGAATTACAGGTGTGCCCCACCACACCCAGCTCTGTACCTGGATAGTTACATATTTCCCTAGGCTTGGAAAGTTTTCTCCTATTATTTATTTAAATAAGCTTTATACCCCTTTATCTGTGATATCTGAATGATGAGAGAGGGCATCCTTGTCTTGTGCTGGTTTTCAAAGGGAATGCTTCCAGCTTTTGCCCATTCAGCCTAATATTGGCTGTGGGGTTGTCATATATGGCTGTTATTATTTTGAGGCTTATGTTCCTTCAATACCTAGTTTATTGAGAGTTTTTAACATGAAGAGATGTTGAATTTTATCAAAGGCCTTTTCTGCATCTATTGAGATAATCATGTGGTTTTTGTCTTTAGTTCTGTTTATGTGATGAATTAAATTTATTAATTTGTATATGTTGAACTGACCTTGCATCTTGGGGATGAAGCCAACATGACCATGGTGGATAAGCTTTTTGATGTGCTGCTGGATTTGGTTTGCCAGTATCTTATTAAGGATTTTTGCATTGATGTTCATTGGGGATATTGGCCTGAAATTTTCTTTTTTTGTTTTGTCTGTGCCAGGTTTTGGTATCAGAATGGTGATGGCCTCATAAAATGAGTTAGGGAGGAGTCCCTCATTTTCAATTGTTTGGAATAGATTCAATAGAAATGGCACCAGCTCTTCTTTGTACCTCTGGTAGGATTCAGCAGTAAATCTGTCTGGTCCTGAGCTTTTTTGGTTGCTAGGCTATTTGTTACTGCCTCAATTTTAGAACTTGTTATTGGTCTTTTTAGGGATTCAGTTTCCTCCTAATTTAGTCTTGGGAGGGTGTATGTGTCCAGGAATTTATCCATTTCTTCTAGATCTTCTAGTTTATGTGCATAGAGGTGTTTATAGTATTCTCTGATGGTTGTTTGTATTTCTGTGGGGTCAGTGGTGATATCCCCCTTATCATTTGTGATTGTGTCTATTTGGTTCTTCTCTCTTTTCTTCTTTATTAGTCTAGCTAGCAGTCTATTTTTTTTTTTTTTCAAAAAAAAATCAGCTTCTGGATTTGTTGATTTTTTGAAAAGTTTTTTTGTGTCTCTGTCTCCTTCAGTTCTTTTCTGATCTTGGTTATTTCTTGTCTTCTGCTAGCTTTGGGGTTTGTTTGCTCTTGGTTCTCTAGTTCTTTTAGTTGTGATGCTAGGTTGTTGATTTCTAGCTTTCTGATGTGGGCATTTAGTACTATAAATTTCCCTCTTAACACTGCTTTAGCTGTGTCCCAGAGATTCTGGTACATTGTCTCTTTGTTGTCATTAGTTTCAAAAATAACTTCTTGATTTTTGCCTTAATTTCATTATTTACCTAGGAATCATTCAGGAGCTGGTTGTTCAATTTCCATGTAGTTGTGTGGCTTTGAGTGAGTTTCTTAAACTTGAGTTCTAATTTTATTACGCTGTGGTATGAGAGACGATGTTTGTTATTATGTCAGTTATTTTGCATTTGCTGGGAAGTATTTTTCTTCTAATTATGTTTTCAATTTTAGAGTAGGTGCCATGTGTCAATGAGAAGAATATATATCCGTCATTTTGGGGTGAAGAGTTCTGTAGATATCGATCAGGTCCACTTTATCCAAAGCTGAGTTCCGGTCCTGAATATCTTTGTTAATTTTCTGTCTTGACGACCTGTCTAATATTGTCAGTGGGATGTTAAAATCTCCCACTATTATTGCGTGGGAGTCTAAGTCTCTTTGAAGGTCTCTAAGAACTTGTTTTATGAAGCTGAGTGCTCCTGTATTGGTGTATATATATATTTAGGATAGTTAGCTCTTCTTGTTGAATTGAATGCTTTACCATATGTAATACCCTTCTTTGGCTTTTTTGATCTTTGTTGGTTTAAAGTCTGTTTTGTCAGAAACTAGGATTATGACCCCATTTTTTTCTGTTTTTCATTTGCTTGGTAAAATTTCCCCCATCCTTTTATTTTGAGCCTATGTGTGTCTTTGCACATTAGATGGGTCTCTTGAAGACAGCATACCAATGGGGCTTGGCTCTTTATCCAGCTTGCCATTCTGTATCTTTTAATTGGGGCATTTAACCCATTTACATTTAAGATTAACATTGTTATGTGTGAATTTGATCCTGTCGTCATGATGCTAGCTAGTTATTTTGCAGACTTGTTTGTGTGGTTGCTTAATAGTGTCATTGATCTGTGTACTTCGGTGTGCTTTTTTAGTGGCTGGTAACAGTTTTGCCTTTCCATATGCAGTGCTTATTTCAAGAGCTCTTGCAAGGCAGGCCTGGTGGTGACGAATTCCCTTAACATTTGCTTGTCCTGAAGAGGATCTTATTTCTCCTTTGCTTATGAAGCTTAGTTTGGCTGGATATTAAATTCTGGGTTAGAAATTCTTTTCTTTAAGAATGTTGAATATTGGCCCCCAATCTCTTCTGGCTTATAGTGTTTCCACTGAGAGGTCCACTGTTAGCCTGATGGACTTCCCTTTGTAGGTGACCTAGCCTTTCCTTCTGGATGCTCTTAGCATTTTTTCTTTCATTTAAACCCTGGAGAATCTGATGATTATGTATCTTGGGGTTGATCTTCTTGTGGAGTATCTTATTGGGGTTCTCTGGACTTCCTGAATTTGAATGTTGGCCTGTCTTGCTAAGTTGGGGAAGTTCTCCTGGATGATATCTTGAAGCATGTTTTCTGACTTGGTTTCCTTCTCCTTGTCTCTTTCAGGTACCCTAATCAGTCATAGGTTCAGTCTTTTTACATAATCCCATATTTCTCAGAGGTTTCATACATTCCTTTTCATTCTCTTTTTCTATTCTTGTCTGCCTGTCTTATTTCAGAAAGATAGTCTTCAAACTCTGAGATTCTTTCCTCTGCTTGATCTATTCTGCTGTTGATATTTGTGATTGCATTATGAAGTTCTTGTGTGTTTTAGCTCTGTCAGGTCAGCTATGTTTCTCTCTAAGCTGGATATTCTGGTTATCAGTTCCTGTATTGTTTTACCATGATTCTTAGCTTCTTTGCATTGGGTTGGAACATGCTTCTTTAGCCCAGTGAAGTTCATCATTACCCACCTTCTGAAGCCTACTTCTGTCATTTCAGCCTTCTCAGCCTCAGCCTAGTTCTGTGCCCTTGCTGGAGAGGTGTTGTGATCATTTGGAGAAGAGGCACTCTATGTTTTTGAGTTTTCAGTATTTTTGGGTTGATTCTTTCTCATCTTTGTGGGCTAATCTACATTCAATCTTTGAGTTTGCTGACCTTTAAGTGGGATTTTTGTGGGGTCTTCTTGTTGATGTTATTGTTGTTGTTGCTTTCTGTTTGTTTTTCTTTTAACAGTCAGGCCACTCTTCTGTAGGGCTGCTACAGTTTGCTGGTTGTGCACTCCAGACCCCAGTTGCCTTGGTCCCTCCTGCACCTAGAGGTATTACCAGTTAAGGCTGCAAAACAGCAAAGATGGCAGCCTGTTCCTTCCTCTAGGAGCTCTGTCCCAGGGGGGCACCAACCTAATGCCAGCCAGAATGCTCCTGTAGGAGGTGTCTGGAGACCCCTGTTGGGAGGTCTCACCCAGTCAGGAGGAATGGGATCAGGGACCTGCCTAAAGAAGCAGTCTGGCTGCCCCTTGGCAGAGCAGGTGTGCTACACTGACTGCCTGGACTCTCCAGAGCCAGCAGGCTGTAAAGAATAAGTTGGCTGAACCACAAAGACAGTGGCTGCCCCTCTCGATGGGGACTCTATCCCAGGGAGAGATCAGAGTTCTGTACATATAGCCCTGGCTGGAGTTGCTAAAATTTCTGCAGGGAGGCACCACCCAGTGAGAAGGGATGGATCAGGGTCCCACTTAACAAAACTGACTGGCCACAGTCAGGTATAGCAGTTGTGTTGCATTGTGAGGAACTCCTCCCCATCCCTGGTGCCAGCAGGCTAGAACAGCTGACTCAAACCACAGAGATGGCGGCCACTCCTCCCCCTAGGAACTTGGTCCATCTCAGGCTATCTCCAGCCTGCTGCCACTGGCCAGCTGGAATTCCAAGCCAGTAGGTCTTAACTTGTGAGGTGCCATGGGAGTGGGGCCCGTGGGATAACGCCACTTGACTCTTTAGATTCAGCCCCATTCCTAGGGGAGTGCGTGGACAGAACTCCTGTCTTGCTGGAATTCCTGAGTTGGAGTATGCAAAACTCCTCGGTCTTCCTGTGTGCCCAAGCACTCTGCTGAGGCTCCACCTGGCTCTGTGCTTCAGACCCAAGGCCCTGATGGTGTAAGCTCACAAGGGGATCTCCTGGTTCCTGGGTTTCAAAGATTAGTGGGAAAAGCGGCAGGGTCACACAATCACTCACTGCTTCCCTTGGCTGAGGGTATGGGTTCTGCTGGATCCATGCCACTCCTGGGTGGTTGTCACCCCACTGTTTTTCCACACTATCTGTGAGGTTGAGCCACCTGCCTAGTCAGTCCCAATGTGAAAACCTGGGTACCTCAGTTGAAAGTGCAGAATTCACTAGCCATTTTCATTGCTCTTTGTGAGAGCCATAGATGCAGCTTCTTCTAATTGGCTTTCTTTGCCCCATCCCCCTGACTGTATATTTTCAAGTAAACATTCTTTGAGTTCATATGTTCTTCCTTCTGCTTAGTCAGTTCTGCTGTTGATGCTTTCTATTGCATTTTTCATTTCATTCATCCTATTTTTTAGTGTCAGAATTTCCATTTGATTTTTTAAAAATCATTTCAGTCTCTGTTAAATTTCCAACTTTGGTTATTTATTTTTCTGGTTCTGTTGAATTGTTTCTCTGTTTTTGTTTTTTTTTTTTTTTGACATTTGCTGAGCTTCCCTAAAAAACAATTATTTTAAAATATTTTGTCAGATAGTTCATAAATGTCCATTTCTTTTTAAGTTATTTATTTATTTATTTTTCTTTCTTTCCATTCCATAAGAAGCTGATTCCATTTCTGTAGAGTCAGTTACTGGTGCTTTATTTTGTTTATTTGGTGTTGTCATATTTCCCTAATTGCTTTTGATTCTCATGGCCATGCATTGGTATCTGTACATTTGAAGAAGAAAAGATATATTTCAATCTTTGCTGACTGGCTTTGTCTGAGAAAGCCCTTCATCCATCAGCCCATTTGGAGATTCTGGGTAGGCTATGTGGCATGGTTGTTTGGGGAGTTCTTGGGTAGGCTGGCTTGGTGCCTGCTGAGGGTAGGTCTGGTACCTGGGTCTATAGGGTATGTCCTGGAGCCTGGGTCCATGGGGGCTGGCTCAATGCTGGGGTGAGTAGGGATGAGCCTAGACCCTGGGTCTGCTAGAGCAGACCTGGACCCTGGATTTGCTGGAGCGTGTGGCTTCAGGGGCCAGCCAAGAGGGTGAGGATGTAAGAACCATCCAAACACTAGGCAGGCCTGAAGCCTGTGTCTGTTGGTGCCAGCCTGGTGCCTGAGTCCAAGGGTGCTGACTTGGCACTGGGGCAGGCATGAAGCCTGGAGCTCTGTGGACCAACCTGACTCTGGGTTGGTTTGGAATCTTTTAGTTCTTTGTATTTCTGTTTAGCTCTTTGAGCATATTTAAGATAATTTTTTAAAGTCTTTGTCTAGTAAGTCTAATTCCTGTGCTTTTGAAAGGATAGTTTCCATTTATTTTCTTCTTTTAAATGGGTGGTGCTTTCATGTTTCCTTGTATGCCTAGTGACTTGTTGTTGTTGTTTGTTGTTGAAAATTGAACATTTGAAAATTCAGCTACCTCTCTCAAACTCTGCAAACTGACTCTTTGTCAGGGAAGTTCTTTACTAATTAGGTGAGCATGATCTACTTAGTTTAAAGTAAAATGGATTAGCTCAGAGTAAAAGTTGAAGGTTTCTAAGGTCTTTTCTGAGCACACATCTTGCCTGGGCCTGGGTGCCTTTTTCAATTCCTGGTTTACACAGCTGTTTTTTAATGTCCTGATCTCTCAAAAGAGTCTCATACAGCTACTGCTTGGGGCCTTTTACAGTTTACTATATATATATTTCTCATAATCTCTTGCCCAGAGGGTCTGCAGTCCTCTTGAAGTTTTCATGAATGGTACTTGCCACTTCTCTCCACCCGAAGTCTGAGTTAGGTGACTCGGAGACCAGTCCTTCAGGCATCCCCTAAACATCTCCTAGAATGTTGCAAATAAGGGTTGCTCTGTTCCTTTCAGTTTGAGGGGGGAATTGAAAACAGGGCTGCCACTTCCTCCAGACCAAGACTGCCATACTGGAGAAGTGGTCAGGCAAGGGCAAGTAAAAATGTCATGAAATTTTCTACTGTTTTGAATATGGCTTTTTCTCTTTTGGACATTTGTTTTTTCTAGACCTTTGACTGTTTTCCAGATCTCCTATAAGGTTATGATATTTGTCAGTTTCTGGTTATTTTTGATGTTTCTGTGGAAGAAAAGGGCTTTGAGCTTCCTAGTCTACCATTTTTCCCTATAAATATTCATGCACTTTGTTTCCCAAATATGGCTCAGTTGCTTGGAAATAGTTTGATTTTTTCAAGTAATCCTTACAAGCTTTATTAGGCAGACCCATAACTATTTAGGATTAATTTTTACTCACTGCTAAGGTAAGGCCTTTGTTGCTACTTTACCCAGTGTCCCATTTATTATGATGTTTTCTACTCTTGCTGTTGGCATAGGCACTCTACCTGCCTCTATGCATGATCTCCGGTTATTATACCCTTATATTTTTCAAGTGTTGTTTTTTTAAAATCCCACCTCAGATACTTTTCTCCCATGCATATATCAACCAGTCATCTGCTGAATACCAGAGGGGAACTCTCTTCAAATCTCAAGAGTTCTCTTTGTGTCCATCTCTCTCTTCTCAGGTACTCTGCCCTGCAAATTCTAGCTGCCTAACCCTTCTGTGACTTGCAGCTCCATCTTCTCAACTCATGGAGACAGCAAGGTTTTGAGTTTCCTCTCCTTGCACCACAGCCTAGAAACTGTCTACGCTGTAAGCTGACATTATTGTAGAGCACACCTCGCTGGTTTCCCATCTCTCAGTGATCACTGTCATTTATTGATTGATGTCTAATATCTTAAGAGTCATTGTATGTTTTGCCTAGTTTTTTAGTTATTTCAGAGTAGGGTGTATATGCGCCCTCTTGCTCCATCTTGACTGCAAGTGGGAGTCGTAGAAGAGTTGTAAAATTGTTTTCCTATAGTTCTGGCATGATTTTAATTAGGGTTTATTCCTATGTATTTTATTTTTGCTATTTTTACTTTTAATGGCAAAAACTGCAATTACTTTTGTACCAACCTGATAAATGCTGTTTGAATCTATGTATAAACCTCTTAACCAGGAGGTTAATAAATAAATAATAATAAATAAATAAATAACTTCCATTTATTTTCCTTTGTTGCCATCATACGAACATAATAATTTTTATATCCTTCTTTCTATTTTTTCTCTCTCTTATTTTTCTTATCTAATTTTATTGTTTAATACAAGAGTTCACATGCTCTTGATTTTAATGGGTCTGTAGATATTGATGACTTTTATAATGAGACCTTTAAAAGTGTGTGTGTGTGTGTGTGTGTGTGCACTCGTGTATGTATAATCATATTAAGGATTCTATTTTATATTCAATTTCTATAAAGACTACATGTTGCATCCACTTTGGATAATAATGGGGTAACTGAGCCACATTAGCCCTCCTGTTGTAAAGAACTGTAAAATTGGGCAAAGTACATGCACAAACTGTTTGGACAATAAGCAGCCATGGACTATGATCTCTTTACACAGGAGAAACACATAAGAAATGCTTCACAATTTCTGCCTGGGGGCATCTTGTAGACTACATGCAGAGAGGTAGGGGGTCCAAGCAGAGCACAGTTACATAGCCAAGCTTAGGAGGCAAAGATCAGCATTTCTGGCTGTTGAAGTAGGTGGAGTTTTCAGAGAAGGTTACCTGAGAGAAGGCAGCTGGGCAGAAAAAAAATCACCAGGAAAATGCATAGTGTGCCTATTAAGTCTCTGGCCAAATGGTAACAGAATAAGACCCTGTAAGGTTTGGCTCAGGTCACTTGCTGGAGAGCTGTGAACTGAATGGAATTTCTGGAGGTTTCACAGTGCTGCTAGAGTTAGGAAGTCCAAGTGGTCAAAATGGAAATACCTCATTGAACACTATGGACATGCAAAGGCCACACTGTAGGGTAGAACTACTTTAGACCTAGATAAGGGCCACTTTGGTCCCACCTTTACAAAACTTAGAAAAATCATTGAAAAAGATCAAGCTGATCTGCCAGTAAATTGTCTGCCAGAGCAAATTTCAATATTTTTAAAATGAGAGGCAGAGGCACAGGAGGTATAAGATTATCATAGAACTTCTTCTGTGCCATAAAGTCTAGAAGTACTCAAAGAATCATGAAGACATATCAAAAGGATACAGCAGCCATTGTAAAGAGGCCACCACTGATCAGGTTGGGGATAATTTGAGCATACAAATAAATAATGATAATAATGTATAGAACCCATTAAATAAAATAAGAATTAATTAGTCTGTACTAATGTAAACAGATATGGGAGAAGGGAAAGTTCTTTCTTACAGAAGAATGACAGTTTATAAATATAGAAGGAATTGACATTGGAAAATTTATAATGGTTGCTAAAACTAGTAGGTGAAAGTTTGATGAGGAACAGGATATTTTCATTGCCTCAGAGTATCTTCCCATAGGTTAAGGCATCACTTTAACCAAACCTAACATCAGCAATACTAGAACAAATCAAACCATATGCCTCCTGTCTTAGACTATTCAGGCTGCTATAGCAAAATACAAACAAAACATTTATTTCTTGCAGTTCTGGAGGCTGGGAAGTTCAAGATCTGGGTGCCGGCATGATGGGGTTCTGGTAAGGGGCCTCTTCCAGGTTGCATACTGCCAACTTCTTGCTGTGTCCTCACATGGTGGAAGGGGCAAGACAGCTGACACCCATGCAAGGAGCCCTAGCCAGAGGGAAATCACCCATCCCAGTAGTGAGAATTTGAGTTCCAGCAAGCCTCGCCACCACAGGCTTAAGTGTTCTAGGGCCCTAAATAAACTCAAAAGGTGGTCTAGACCACAGGAACTGCAACTCTTAAGCAAATTCTATTTCTGAACTAGGCTCAGAGACAGTGGACTTGAGGGGCACGTGACCTACTGAGACGCCAGCCAGGGCATCTAAGGGAGTGCTTGCACCACCCCTCCACAACCCCAGGCAGCACGGCTTGTGGCTCCAAAAGAGAACCCTTCCTTCCACTTGAGAGGAGAGAGAAAAGAGGACTTTGTCTTGCAGTTTGGTGACCAGCCCAGCCATGGTAAGATAGGGCACCAGTCAGAGTTGTGAGGCCCCCATCCCAAGCCCTAGTTCCTGGACAACATTTTTAGACACAGCCTGGCCCAGAAGGGAACCTGCTACCTTGAAGGGAAAGACCTAGTCCTGGCAGGACCCATAACCTGCTAACTAAAGAGCCTTTGGGCCTTGAATAACCAGCAGTAATACCCAGGTAGTATGCTGTGGGCCTTGGGTGAGACAGACTTGCTGGCTTCCGGTGAGACTCAGCAAATTCCCAGGTGTGGTGGCTATGGGGGAAAGTGCCTTCTGCTTGAGAAAAGTAGAGGAAAAAGTAAAGGGGACTTTGTCTTGCATCTTAGGTACCAGCTTGGCCGCAGGGGGATACAGCAGCAAGCAGGTGCTTGGGATCCCCAATTTCAGGCCTTGGTTCTTGGATGGCATTTCTGGATCTGCCCTGGGCCAGAAGGGAGCCTACTGCCCTGAAAGGTGAGTCCTAGGCCAGACAGCATTCATCACAAGCTGACTGAAGAGTCCTTGGGCCATAAGTGTACATCAGCAATAGCCTGGGAGTGTGGTGGCCATAGGGTGAGGTTCCTCTGCTTGTAGAAAGGGGAAGGAAGAGTGGGATGGACTTGTTCTTGTGGTTTGGGTGCCTGCTCAGCCACAGTAGAATAGAGTACCAGGTAGATTTCTAAGGTTCCCAACTCCAGGCTCTGGCTCTCGGACAGTATCTCTAGACTCACTGGGGGCTTGGAGGAACTTGACACCCTGAAGGGAAGGACAGAAGCCTGGCTGGCTTTAGCACCTGCTGATTGTAGAACCCTAGGGCCTTGAGCAAACATAGGTAGCATTCAGGTAATGGTTAGAGTGAGCTTTGGGCAAGACCCAGTGCCGTGGTGGCTTCATGTCTGACCCAGCACAGTCCCAGTGGTGGTGGCCACAGGGGTGCTTGTGAGCCACCCCCAGCCAGCTCATCAGAGAGAGAGAGAGAGAGAGAGAGAGAGAGAGAGACTCCATTTATTTGGGAGAAAGTAAGGGAAGAGAAGAAGAGTTTCTGCCTGGTAATCCAGAGAATTCCTCTGGGTCTTATTCAGGATTACCAAGGTACTGCTTCTACAGGTCTGCAAGAAGCACAGCATTACTGGGCATGGGGTGCCCCCTAATGCAGATAGAGCTTAGATCACAACACCCAAGTACTTTTGAAGCACTGCAAAGCCTTCTTAAGGCGGACAGGTACCAACAAGCCCAGATGGCAGAGACTACAATAAATACCTAACCTTTCAATACCGTGACACCAACAAATATCCACAAGCATCAAAGCCATCCAGGAAAACATGACCTCACCAAACAACCTAACTAAGGCACGAGGGACCAATCCTGGAGAAACAGAGATATGTGATCTTTCAGGCAGAGAATTCAAAATAGCTGTTTTGAGGAAACTCAAATAAATTCAAGATAATACAGAGAAGGAATTCAGAGTTCTACAAGAGAAATTTAACAAAGCAATTGAAATAATTAAAAAGAATCAAGCAGAAACTCTGGAGCTGAAAAATACAGCTGACATACTGAAGAATGCATCAGAGTCTTCTAATAGCAGAATTGATGAAGTAGAAGAAAGAATTAGTGAGCTTGAAGGTAGGCTATTTGAAAATACACAGAGAATACAAAAGAATAAAGAATAAAAAGTAATAAAGCACACCTACAGGACCCAGGAAATATCCTCAGAAGGGCAAATCTGAGTTATTAGACTTAAAGAAAAGATACAGAAAGAGATAGGGGTGGAAGATTTATTCAAAGGGATAATAACAGAGAAATTCCCAAACCTAGAGAAGGATACCAATATCTAAGTACAAGAAGGTTATAGAACACCAAGCACATTTAACCCAAAGAAGACTTCCTCGAGGCATCTAATGAACTCCCAAGGGTCAAGGACAAAGGAAGGATTCTAAAAGCGGAAAGAGAAGAGACACAAATAACATACAATGGAGCTCCAATACATCTGGCAGCAGACTTTTCAGTGGAAACTTTACAGGCCAGGAGGGAGTGGCATGACATAAAGTGCTGAAGGAAAAAAAGCTTTTACCCTAGAATAGAATAGCTGGTGAAAATATCCTTCAAAGATGAAGGAGAAATAAAGACTCCCAGACAAATAAAAGCTGAGGGATTTCATTAACACCAGACCTGTCCTGCAAGAAGTGCTAAAGGGAGTACTTCAATCAGAAAGAAAAGGACATTAATGAGCAATAAGAAATCATCAAAAGGTACAAAACTCACCAGTAATAGTAAGTACACTGAAAAATATTACAACTCTGTAACTGTGGTGTGTAAACTACTGTTATCTTAAGTAGAAAGACTAAAAGATGAATGAATCAAAAAAATAGTAACTACAACTTTTCAAAACATAGTATAATATAGAAATAGAAACAACAAAAAGTTAAAAAGCAGAGGGACAGGCCAGGTGCAGTGGCTCATGCCTGTAATCCCAGCACTTTGGGAGGCCCGAGGCAGGCAGATCACGAGGTCAAGAGATCGAGACCATCCTGGTTAACCAACATGGTGAAACCATGTCTCTACCAAAAATATAAAAATTAGCTGGGTGAAGTGGCGCATGCCTGTAGTCCCAGCTACTCAGGAGGCTGAGGCAGGAGAATCACTTGAACTAGGGAGGCAGAGGTTGCAGTGAGCTGAGATTGCGCCACTGCAAAAAAAAAAGCAGAGGGACAAAGTTAAGGTATAGAGTTTTTATTAGTTTTTTGTTTGTTTATGCAAACAATGTTAAGTTGTTATCAGTTTAAAATGATGAATTATAAGATAGTATTTGAAAACTTCATGGTGCTGGGTGTGGTGGCTCATGCCTGCAATCACAGTACTTTGGGGAGGCCGAGGTGGGCGGATCACCTGAGGTCAGGAGTTTGAGACTACCCTGGCCAACATGGTGAAACCCTGCTTCTACTAAAAACACAAAAATTAGCCAGGTGTGGTGGTGGGCACCTGTAATCCCAGCCACTCAGGAGGCTGAGACAGGAGAATCGCTTAAATCCAAGAGGCAGAGGTTTCAGTGAGCTGGGATTGCACCACTGTACTCCAGCCTGAGTGACAAAGCAAGACTCTGTCTCAAAAGTAAATAAATAAAATAAAAATAAAAAAATAAAAAATAAATGAAAGCTTCATGGTAGTAACCTCAAATCAAAAAACATACAATGGATACACAAAAAGTAAAATGCATAGCTTAACTGGGTCCTCTGCTTCAGTCTCTCACAAGCCAAAATCAAAGTATCAGCCCAGGGTCTGTGGTTTCATCTGAGGTTTCAACTGGGGAAGGTTCTGCTTCCAAGCTCACTCAGTGATTGTTGGCAAGATTCAGTTCCTCATGCTCTTTTGGGCTGAGAACTTCAGTTCCTCACTGGCTGTTTGACACAGGTCACCTTTAGTTCCTGGCCATGTGGGGCCTCTCCAGTGTAGCTGCTTCATAAAAGTGTGAACACAAAGAAGGCAATAGAAAGTCAGCTAGCCTCTCCCTTTCCCTCTCCCTCTCCCTCTGTCTCTCCCTCTGTCTCCCTCTCCGTCTCCCCCCTTCTTTCTTCGGTCTCCCTCTACTTCTTTCTTTGGTCTCCCTCTGTTGCCGAGGCTGGACTGTACTGCCGTGATCTCAGCTCGCTGCAACCTCCCTGCCTCGGGCTCCTGTGATTCTCCTGCCTCGCGAGTGCCTGGGATTGCAGGCGTGTGCCACCATGCCTGACTGGTTTTTGTATTTTTGGTGGAGACGGGGTTTCGCCGTGTTGACCGGGCTGGTCTCCACCTCCTGGCCTTGAGTGATCTGCCCGCCTCGGCCTCCCGAGGTGCTGGGATTGCAGACGGAGTCTCGCTCACTCAATGCTCAATGTTGCCCAGGCTGGAGTGCAGTGGCATGATCTGGGCTTGCTACAACCTCCACCTCCCAGCTGCCTGCCTTGGCCTCCCAAAGTGCTAAGATTACAGCCTCTGCCAGCCCGCCACCCCGTCTAGGAAGTGAGGAGCGTCTCTGCCTGGCCGCCCATCGTCTGGGATGTGAGGAGCCCCTCTGCCCGGCCGCCCCGTCTGGGAAGTGAGGAGCGCCTCTGCCCGGCCGCCATCCCGTATAGGAAGTGAGGAGCGCCTCTACCCGGACCCCCGGTCTGGGATGTGAGGAGCGCCTAGGCCCAGCCACCCCGTCTGGGAAGTGAGGAGCGCCTCTGCCCAGCCGCCCCGTCTGGGAGGTGAGGAGCGCCTCTGACCGGCCGCCACCCCGTCTGGGAGGAAGTGAGGAGCGCCTCTGCCCGGCTGCCCCTTCTGGGAAGTGAGGAGTGCCTCTGCCCGGCCGCCCCGTCTGGGAGGTGAGGAGCACCTCTGCCCGGCCGCCCCGTCTAGGAGGTGAGGAGCGCCTCTGCCCGGCCGCCCCGTCTGGGAGGTGAGGAGCACCTCTGCCCGGCCGCCACCCCGTCTGGGAGGAAGTGAGGAGCGCCTCTGCCCGGCCGCCCCGTCTGGGAAGTGAGGAGCGCCTCTACCCGGCCGCCCCATCTGGGAGGTGAGGAGCACCTCTGCCCGGCCGCCCCATCTGGGAGGTGAGGAGCGCCTCTGCCCAGCCGCCACCCCGTCTGGGAGGAAGTGAGGAGCGCCTCTGCCCGGCCGCCCCATGTAGGAGGTGAGGAGTGCCTCTGCCCAGCCGCCCCGTCTGGGAGGTGAGGAGCGCCTCTGCCCGGCTGCCCTGTCTGGGAGGTGAGTGCCTCTGCCCGGCCGCCACCCTGTCTGGGAGGAAGTGAGGAGCACCTCTGCCTGGCCGCCACCCCATCTGGGAGGAAGTGAGGAGCGCCTCTGCCCTGCCGCCCCATCTGGGAAGTGAGGAGCGCCTCTACCCGGCAGCCCCATCTGGGAAGTGAGGAGCACCTCTGCCCGGCCGCCCCGTCTGGGAGGGAAGGAGCGCCTCTGCCCGGCCCCCCCGTCTGGGAGGTGAGGAGCGCCTCTGCCTGGCCGCCCTGTCCGGGAGGTGTACCCAACAGCTCCGAAGAGACAGCGACCATCGAGAACGGGCCATGATGACAATGGCGGTTTTGTTGAAAAGAAAAGGGGGAAATTTGGGGAAAAGAAAGAGAGATCAGATTGTTACTGTGTCTGTGTAGAAAGAAGTTAGGCATAGGAGACTCCATTTTGTTCTGTACTAGGAGAAATTCTTCTGCCTTGGGATGCTGTTGATCTATGGCCTTGCCCCCAGTCCCGTGCTCTCTGAAACATGTGCTGTGTCAACTCAGGGTTAAACGGATTAAGGGCGGTGCAAGATGTGCTTTGTTAAACAGATGCTTGAAGGCACCATGCTCGTTAAGAGTCATCACCACTCCCTAATCTCAAGTACCCAGGGACACAAACACTGCCTAGGAAAACCAGAGACCTTTGTTCATGTGTTTATCTGCTGACCTTCTCTCCACTGTTATCCTATGACCCTGCCACATCCCCCTCTCTGAGAAACACCCAAGAATGATCAATAAATACTTTAAAAAAAAAAAAAAAAGAAAGAAAAGAAAGTCAGCTAGCAAGTCACAAGTAATAATCTTTTGTAACTTACTCATGGAAGGTGACACACCTCAGTGTTGCACTATTCGATTGGTCAAAGACAAGCTACTAAAGGGAGGCAATTATACAATGTCATGAATATCAGGAGGTGGGGCTGCCCCCCTGTCCTCAGAATATCCAGTTCTCTGGGTCAGATTATTTTTAATTCCTGAAATCCAAATATATTTCCTGCTAAACAAATACTTTAAGCATACTATTTCCAACCAACTCTTTGGAATAATGATAATTCTTATGTGAAAGCAGAGTTCCTTGCCTGTTTCTACCCAGCACTAAGGCAAGTTTCACACCGTTCAAGCCACAGTGGGGTCCCTGTAGAGCTGTGTGCCTGCCTTTCTGTGTGCTTTTTCCCTCCTCCTGGAATAATTTTTCTTCCTTTATCTATTACAGAAACTCTTATTCATCTTTCAAGATATAGCTCATGAAACACCTTTCAAGGAGGTCAGCAATTGACTCCTGGAAGCATGTTCCTGAAAGATTGTCTGAGAACCTCAGGGAAAGCCACGTACCTTACATAAAAGGTGACCAGCCACAAGGGTATGAAAAAACAAAAGAACCAGGGCCTATAAAAAAAAATGCTGAATGCACAGCATTGACCCTGAGCTCAGTGCACATCTGGGTGGCATCAACCCTAATAAGACTCTAACCAAAGCCATAAAAAAGAGTGTCCTTTTACCTCCTTCATGATACTCCTGCTCATTGAGGAAATCCAGCCCACTGGTCTGCCTATTTTCCAGGGACTTGCTATTGCTTTAGAAATCCAGTACCTCACTGCAGGGCTCTTGGAGCCTGTTGATAGCCAGCCTAGCCAGTCACCTGGCAGTAACTTACGTGCTATTTTTAGTTTCCATTTCTGTAGACCAGCTGTCCCTCCATTCACCATGTTTATCCAGCACAGCAACACTAGCCTCAGTCATCTCAGGAAAGCATGGCCATCCTAAATTAACAGAACTATTTTGGATTTTTCAAGTACTGAAACTAAATCCTCCTGGCCTCAGCTCTAGACTACAAGGCATGAGGAAAGTCCTGCTGCTGTATAATATTTACTGAAAGCTCGAAAATCTCAATATACATGAGAATAAAATTATGGCATGATCTTCAGCCTCTGGGGGTCTGGGCTGAAGTCTTCATTTAAAGCCACGGTGCTGACTTCCCACAGAAGCAGAGCAACAGTTAAAGAACATCACACCATCAGTGATTGGCTAGCGGGATTACACTTAGGAAGCAAAGTTTTTCAGCAAAATGGAGACACACTCCCTGTTCTCTGCACTAGGTCCCTGATGAACAGATTCAGTTCCCATTTAATGCAATTATTACACCCCATGTAAATCACCATCCACTTGTTTGCCTCTTTTATAAACATTTGTTGAGTGTAGCCTGTGCAGTTGAGGTGACTGTTTTCTTGGACAAACAGAGGTAATGGAGAGAGGTGGGGAGGTACCAGGTAGACCCCTTCAGGGTCTACAAACATGAAAACTAAAAATAGCTTGTAGGCTACTGCCAAGTGACAGAATAGCTGAGTAGGAATAGGCTTCAAGAGCACTGTAGTAAGGCACTGGATATCCTAAGGAACAGCCAGTCACTGGAGAACAATCAGACTCCTTGGGGCTTGGATTCCCTCAAAGACCACAGAAGATAGGGACTCCTTTTGATGGTTTTTCTTAAAAGTCTCAGGGTTGATGCTGATGTGAACAGTGAGCTCAGGATTTGTGCCATGCATTCTGTACTTTTTACAGACCCTAGTTCTGTTGGTTTTCCATACCCTTGAGGCTGGTCAACTTCTATGTTAGGTATGTGGCTTTTCATAAGGCTCTCAAACAATTCTTCAGGCACATGTTTTCAGGAACCAATTGTCAACCACTCTGAAAATTTTCACCTGTAAGTGTAGATACTGTTGCTAAATTTCTCCAGCTTAGACCCAAGACAGAGGATATGCATTTTCAAAGCTTCCTACTTGTGCCCCGCTACAAGTCTAAAGGACACAACATAAATGGAGGGGACTGTTGATTTTGGTAGTGATGGTCTCTCTTTTCTAATCATTGTGGTTGTGGAAACTGGCTAAATTCCAAAATTTTGTAGCTCTCCTCTGTGATCAGAAAAATCACCCATACTCAGCATATGGGTTACCTGTTCTCATCCTTGCTAGCCCTGACTCACAGTTCAGGCTCTACTTTTGGGGAAGCAGAGTAGGTGTGATGAGCTGAAGACTTTGTAGTTCTGGAATTCCGTTTGAAGATTTGGTCTGATCAGTCTTTCTGGTCCAATTTGAGAAAAAGAAAGAATCATGACACCATTATCTCAAACATTTTATGTTGTCCAGTCATCTTTGTAACATTCATTCAACAAAGTATATAGAACACATGTTCTGTGGAAGGCAGTGAGAACTATCTCGATTTGTTTTCCTCTGTCCTATTCTCTATGAAAAACTGGGGTTTCATTTTCTTCCTATTGAACCCTCTGTGGTTGCTTCCACCCATTCTCCCTTTCAGAGGTTTCTTTTATTTGTTTTTGCCTAATGAAGCTCTGTCACTTTTAACAGGAAATCACTGTCATTCTTTTGAGTCTTCCAAAAAGTTGTCACCCCCATATCAAGAATCAAATGACAGCAAAGGCTCATCTTTTATATTTGCATTTAACATAGCAGTATGAGAGAGCTCTGGTTGCAACTGATTAGGAGGCTGCTCATCAGACTTCCGCAGCTACTTATCCTTATAGAGAGAGGTAAAGGAGGGAGGTTGCCTAAATGCTTTCTTATTTCTTCTTTTCCTTCTCTTTTTTTTTCCTTCAACTTTAAGTTCTGGAGTACATGTGCAGGTTTGTTACATAGGTAAATGTGTGCCACGGTGGTTTCCTGTACAGATCAACCCATCACCTAGTCATTAAGCCCAGCATCCATTAGCTATTCTTCCTGATGCTCTTCCTCTCCCAGCCCTCCATGACAGGCCCCAGTGTGTGTTGTTCCCCACCATGTGTCCATGTGTTATCGTTCAGCTCCCACTTATAAGTGAGAACATGCAGTGTTTGGTTTTCTGTTCCTGCATTCGTTTGCTGAGGATAACAGCTTCCAGCTCCATCCATGTCCCTGCAAAGGACATAATCTCATTTCTTTTTATGGTTGCATAGTATTCCATGGTATGTATGTGCACAATTTTCTTTCTCCAGTCTACCATTGATGGGCATTTGGGTTGATTCCATGTCTTTGGTATTCTGAATAGTGCTGCAATGAATATATGCATGCATGTATCTTTATAATAGAATGACTTATATTCCTTTGGGTATGTACCCAGTAATGGGATTGCTGGATCAGATGGTATTTCTGCTTCTAGATCTTTGAGGAGTCACCACACTGTCTTCTATAATGGTTGAACTAATTTACACTCCCATCAACAGTGTAAAAGCATTCCTTTTTCTCCACAACCTGGCCAACATCTGTTGTTTCTTGACTTTTTAATAATCGTGATTCTGACTGACGTGAGATGTTATCTCCTTGTAGTTTTGTGTTTCTCTAGTGATGAGTGATGTTGAGCTTTTGTTCATGTTTCTTGGCCATATGAATGTCTTCTCCTTCTCCTGCTGCAGAACAGCTCCCCCTGCCTCCTACTTTACCCTTACAAATAAGCAAGTTCTCTGCAGAGAAATGTGTGTGTTTTGTATACACACACACACACACACACACACTGCCTGCATATATCTTACTACCTTACAGATACATCTAGAGAGGTTTTTTTGTTTGTTTTGTTTTTGGCTGCAATAGTACCAAGGAAAGATTCAGGCTATAATCTGCCTTCATTTTCTTTAGTTCATATAGCCAGATGACCCTAATCTACCTTCTTATCCCACTTTTTGAGGTTCTTTTTGAGTCCTCACCACAAATTATCTGACTTTTCATCCTTGTTAGGAAGGCAGAAATTCCCAGTTTTCAACCAAAAAAGTAATCATTAGGCATAATTTGTGGCACCTTTGTCATTTCATTTCTTTACAATTTCTTTTTCTTAGAACTTCTTCCAGCACAATGGAGGCCAGTCTTTCTCATCAGGTATTCGTTTTTGTTGTTTTTTTAAACTAATAAGCTTTATTTTTTAGAGCAGTTTTAGGTTCACAGTAAAATTAAGTGGAAAGTACAAAAAGCTTGCATATGCCACCACCCCAGCAAAACCTTCCCCACTATCAACATCCTGCACTACAGTCCTAAACTTGTTTCCACTGATGAACCTACATTGACACATCATTATCACCCAAAGTCCATCATTTACATTAGAGTTCACTCTTGGGGGAGTGTGCATTCTATGGATTTTGATAAGTATATAATGTATAGTAATACTACATAAATGTATAAATATATATATTTTGATAAGTGTAAATCGACCCTTGTTAGTATCATGTAGAATAGTTTCACTGTCCAGAAAAAAAATTCTCTGTGCTCTACCTATTCATTCATCCCTCCCCGTAACCTTTGGCAACTACTTACCCTTTTACTGTCTCCATAGTTTTACCCTTTTCCAGAATGTCATACAATTGGTATCATACAGTATGTAGCCTTTTCAGATTGATTTCTTTCACTTAGCAGTATGTATTTAAGGTTCTTCCATGTATTTCTTTTTTTTTGAGACAGGGTCTCATCCACCCAGGCTAAAGTGCAGTGGTACAATCATGGCTCACTGCAGGCTTGACCTCCTGGACTCAAGCAGTCCTCTCAGCTCAGCCTCCCAAGTAACTGGGACCACAGGTGTGCACCACTATTCACAATGGCAAAGACATGGAATCAACCCAAAGACTACCTTCCGTGTCTTTTCATGGCTTCATACCTCATTTCTTTTTAATGCTGAGCAATATTGCATTGTATGGACATACTAAAGTTTATTCATCTGTAGAAAGACATCTTGGTTGCTTCCAAGTTTTGGAAATCATGAGTAAAGCTGTTATAAACATCCATGTGGTTTTTATGTGGCTATAAGTTTTCAATTCATTTGATTAAATTCATTTGGCTATAAGTTTTCAATTCATCTTGGTTGCTTCCAAGTTTTGGAAATCATGAGTAAAGCTGTTAGAAACATCCATGTGGTTTTTGTGTGGCTATAAGTTTTCAATTCGTTTGGATAAATACAAAGAAGCTCACTTGCTGGATCGTATGGCAAGAATATATTTAGGTTTATAAGAAATTACCAGCCTGTTTTCCAAAGTGTTTGTACTATTTTCCCACCAGCAATGAACGAGAGTGCCTGTTGCTTCCACATCCTTGTCAGCATTTGCTGTTGTCAGTGTTTTGGATTTTGGCCATTTTAATAGCTATGTAATCTTGTCTTGTTGTTTTAATTTGCAATTCCCTAAGGACATATGGTGTGGAACATCTTTTCACATGTTTACTTGCCATCTGTATACCTTCTTTGGTGAGGTGTCCAAGTCTTTTGCCCATTTTAAAATTCAGTTCTTATTTTATTATTGTTGAGTTTTAAGAGTGCTTTGTATACTTTGGATAGCGTCCTTTATCAGATGTGTATTTTGCAAATATTTTCTTCCAGTAAGTGGTGTGTCTTCTCATTCTCTTGACATTGTCTTTCAGAGAGAAGACATTTTTCATTTTAATGATGTCCAGCTTATCAATTATTTCTTTCACAGATCATGACTTTGATGTTATACCTAAAAAGTCATCATCATACCCAAGGTCCATTAGGTTTTCTCCTATGTTATCTTTTGGGGTTTTTTAGGTTTCTGTTTTATGTTTAGGTCTATGATCCATTTTGAATTAAGTTTTGTAAAGGATGTAAGGTCTGTGTCTAGGTTCATTTTTGCATATTGATGTTCAGTTGTTCCAGCACCATTTTCTCCTTTGTCAAAGATCAGTTATATTTCTGTGGATCTGTTTCTGGGCTCTCTATTCTGTTCCATTGATTTATGTGTTCTTCACCACTACCACACTGTCTTGATTACCGTGGCTTTATAATAAGTCTTGAAGTTGAGTAGTATCAGTCCTCCAATCTTGGTCTTCTCCTTCCATGTTGAGATAGTCTTTTACCTCTCCATCTAAACTTTAGAAGCAATTTGTCATTATCCATAAAATAGCTTGCTGGAATTTTTATTGGGATTGCATCAAAGCTGTAGATCGAGTTGTGAAGAACTGAGATCTTGACAATATTGTCTTCCTATTCATGAATATTGAATATCTTTGCATTTATTTAGTTCTTCCTTGATATCTTTCATCAGGGTTTTGCATATGTATATATTTATTTGTTTTCCTCATAAAGATCTGCTACATAGTTTGTTAGGTTTATACGTATGTATTTCTTTTTTCCTTTTGAGTGCCAATGTAAACAGCAATGTATTTTTTACTTCAACTTCCATTTGTTCATTGCTGGCATGCAGAAAACAATTGGCTTTTGTATATTAACTTTGTATCTTGAAACCTTGTTATAATTGCTTATCAGTTCCAGAAGATTTTTCTCTCTATCCTTGGTAATGTTCTACATAGATGCTTATGTCATCTGTGAACAAAGGCAGTTTGATTTTTTTCCTTCCCAGTCTGTATACCTTTTATTTCCTTTTTGTGTCTTATTGCCTTAGCTAGGACTCCTTAGGCACTTGCTTTTATCCATCGCTATATTAGCCTGTTCTCATGCTGCTAATAAAGACATACCAAAGACTGGGTAATTTTTAAAGGAAAGAGGTTTAATTGGCTCACAGTTCCACATGGCTGGGGAGGCCTCTTAATCATGGTGAAAGGCAAGGAGGAACAAAGCCACATCTTACATGGTGGTAGACAAGAGAGAATGAGAGTCAAGCAAAAGGGGAAATTTTTTTATAAAACCACCAGATCTCGTGAGACTTATTCCCTACCACCAGAACAGTATAAGGGAAACCGCCCCCATGATTCAATTATCTCTCACCAGCTCCCTCTCACAACATGTGGGAATTGTGGGAGCTACAATTCAAGATGAGATTTGGGTGGGGACACACCCAAACTGTATCAATCACTAACCACTGTCACTTGTTTCTCTAAAAGTTAGAGCTGAATTTGTTAATTTATCAAATACCCCATGCACACATCTTAGATATTTGGCCACATTCACTTTTAATCAAGGTGTCTTTTGTATATAGGTTTGATCCTTTCCTCCTTTAAGCTTTAAAGGTTTTAGCCTTAGTCATGAAGCCTAAATCTGTTGTGTTCTCAGTTTACTCTGAGAATAAAAGACAAGTCCATTCAAAATGACTTGCAGCCAGGTGTGATGGTGCACACCTGTAGTCCCAGCTTCTCAGGAGACTAAGGTGGGAGGATCGATTGAACCCAAGAGTTTGAGTCCAGCCTGGGCAACATGGTAAGAGCCTGTCTTTAAAGACTTGAGATCTTATTTGGCTTTTGATGTTTTCTTTTTAATGGTTCTGTTATATATTTGCTGCCTTCACAAGCATAAGGAAACCTAGAAAATTGAGCCGTCTCAGATAAAAGGAACAGGAGTGCTCTTAGAGCTGATGGTCTTGGTTGGAAAGTATTGAGTTTTTGTGGGAAGAGTGGGAAGAGCAACGTTTGTTTGTTTTAATGGTGAATATCAGCTTTAGTCTTCATTGTAATTCCTTTAAAGACAAACTCCCAAAACCATTGCAATTAAATCATTAAAAACTGAGATTGCTTAATAGTGATTCTTGTTACTCCTACAGAGAATTATGATTTATAGCAGGACTACAGTGTGTTAGGAGGTGCCCATGGTTAGTTTGCCAATATACTCTTAGTGAGTCATTTACTTACAGAGTAACCCTCTTTCTTGGCTGTCCTTTGTCTAATAACTATTTTTATATTATCCGAAAAAAAGCAGTAAGAACCATATGCATACCATTGATTTTCCTCCAAGGAGTAACTCTTGAAAAAGTGAATTTAGTGTGTTTCTACCAGGTCTTCAAACAAATGTTTCTAAATATTTAAAACGTAAAAGTCTTATGACTGCTCCCTAAAACTTCTGATACAACTTCTGAGAAGGGGCACACCCTAATTATTTAAAGCACTAGTGTCTTCTGTGTATCCCCAAGAACTAAGAAGATAATGTAAAGCTCTGCTGTTTTGTAGTCTATATTACAAAGTGAGAAAAAAGTAACAGCTTTTAATGTTTACTTTTCAAGCATAAAGATGTATGTTATAATGGATATGCTTTTTCTTTTTTTTAATTTTATTATTATTATACTTTAAGTTTTAGGGTACATGTGCACCATGTGCAGGTTTGTTACATATGTATACATGTGCAATGTTGGTGTGCTGCACCCATTAACTCGTCATTTAGCATTAGGTATATCTCCTAATGCTAGCCCTCCCCCCTCCCCCCACCCCACAACAGTCCCCAGAGTGTGACGTTCCCCTTCCTGTGTCCATGTGTTCTCATTGTTGAATTCCCATCTATGAGTGAGAACATGCGGTGTTTGGTTTTTTGTCCTTGCGATAGTTTGCCGAGAATGATGGTTTCCAGTTTCATCCATGTCCCTACAAAGGACATGAACTCATCATTTTTTGTGGCTGCATAGTATTCCATGGTGTATATGTGCCACATTTTCTTAATCCAGTCTATCGTTGTTGGACATTTGGGTTGGTTCCAAGTCTTTGCTATTGTGAATAGTGCCGCAATAAACATATGTGTGCATGTGTCTTTATAGCAGCATGATTTATAGTCCCTTGGGTATATACCCAGTAATGGGATGGCTGGGTCAAATGGTATTTCTAGTTCTAGATCCCTGAGGAATCACCACACTGTCTTCCAGAATGGTTGAACTAGTTTACAGTCCCACCAACAGTGTAAAAGTGTTCCTATTCCTCCATATCCTCTCCAGCACCTGTTGTTTCCTGACTTTTTAATGATCGCCATTCTAACTGGTGTGAGATGGTATCTCATTGTGGTTTTGATTTGCATTTCTCTGATGGCCAGTGATGATGAGCATTTTTTCATGTGTCTTTTGGCTGCATAAATGTCTTCTTTTGAGAAGTGTCTGTTCATATCCTTCACCCACTTTTTGATGGGGTTGTTTTTTCCTTGTAAATTTTTTTGAGTTCATTGTAGATTCTGGATATTAGCCCTTTGTCAGATGAGTAGGTTGCGAAAGTTTTCTCCCATTTTGTAGGTTGCCTGTTCACTCTGATGGTAGTTTCTTTTGCTGTGCAGAAGCTCTTTAGTTTAATTAGATCCCATTTGTCAATTTTGGCTTTTGTTGCCATTGCTTTTGGTGTTTTAGACATGAAGACCTTGCCCATGTCTATGTCCTGAATGGTATTGCCTAGGTTTTCTTCTAGGGTTTTTATGGTTTTAGGTCTAACATGTAAGTCTTTAATCCATCTTGAATTGATTTTTGTATAAGGTGTAAGGAAGGGATCCAGTTTCAGCTTTCTACATATGGCTAGCCAGTTTTCCCAGCACCATCTATTAAATAGGGAATCCTTTCCCCATTGCTTGTTTTTCTCAGGTTTGTCAAAGATCAGATGGTTGTAGATATGTGGCATTATTTCTGAGGGCTCTGTTCTGTTCCATTGATCTATATCTCTATTTTGGTACCAGTACCATGCTGTTTTGGTTACTGTAGCCTTGTAGTATAGTTTGAAGTCAGGTAGCATGATGCCTCCAGCTTTGTTCTTTTGGCTTAGGATTGACTTGGCAATGCAGGCTCTTTTTTGGTTCCATGTGAACTTTAAAGTAGTTTTTTCCAGTTCTGTGAAGAAAGTCATTGGTAGCTTGATGGGGATGGCATTGAATCTATAAATTACCTTGGGCAGTACGGCCATTTTCATGATATTGATTCTTCCTACCCATGAGCATGGAATATTCTTCCATTTGTTTGTATCCTCTTTTATTTCATTGAGCAGTGGTTTGTAGTTCTCTTTGAAGAGGTCCTTCACATCCCTTGTAAGTTGGATTCCTAAGTATTTTCTTCTCTTTGAAGCAATTGTGAATGGGAGTTCACTCATGATTTGGCTCTCTGTTTGTCTGTTATTGGTGTATAAGAATGCTTGTGATTTTTGCACATTGATTTTGTATCCTGAGACTTTGCTGAAGTTGCTTATCAGCTTAAGGAGATTTTGGGCTGAGACAATGGGGTTTTCTAGATATACAATCATGTCATCTGCAAACAGGGACAATTTGACTTCCTCTTTTCCTAATTGAATACTCTTTATTTCCTTTTGCTGCCTAATTGCCCTGCCCAGCACTTCCAACACTATGTTGAATAGGAGTGGTGAGAGAGGGCATCCCTGTCTTGTGCCACTTTTCAAAGGGAATGCTTCCAGTTTTTGCCCATTCAGTATGCAGAAAAGGCCTCTGACAAAATTCAACAACCCTTCGTGCTAAAAACTCTCAATAAATTAGGTATTGATGGGACGTATCTCAAAATAATAAGGGATATGCTTTTTCAATCCACTCGTTTGTCACCTCTTTCTGGAGTTTCATATATGTACCCCACTGCCTACCCAGGATCTAACCAATTCACCATTTGAGATTTGTGTCTCCAGACTTTTTATTCCTGTTGGATTGACTTTATTTTTTTCTCTTTTTTGTAGCATGAGTATATCACAAGTTATTTGGTAATTCCCCTATTAAAGTTGTTTTTGCCTCTTAATCACCATAAACAATGCTCCAACAAACATTCATTTAGATATGCCTGCAGGTCAGAAAGGATCAGCCTCTCACATAGTACAGGGTTTTATCCAGTCAAAGGTATGTTAGTAGTGTCCGTTTTCACTACACCTTTCAATCACACAGACTCTTCTTAAATTATTATTATTATTTTTAAAAATTTTTGTGGGTACATAGTAGGTGTATATATTTAAGGGGTACTTGAGATGTTTTCATACAGGCATGCAATATGAAATAGGCACATCATGGAGAATGGGGCATCCATCCCCTCAAGCATTTATCCTTTGGGTTACAAACCAATTATTAACACATTTTTCAAGTTATTTTAAAATATACAATTATTACTGATTATAGTCACCTTATTGTGCTATCAAATAGTAGGTCTTATTAATTAATTCTATCTTTTTGAACCCATGAACAATTTTCACCTTCCTCTCAAACCCCACATCCTTCCCAGCCTCTGGTAACCATCCTACTCTATGTCTGTGAGTTCAATTGATTTGATTTTTAGATTCCACAAAAAAGTGAGAATATACTATCACACACTCTTAAGCTTGAGAATTCTGTTCTTGCATCACTCCAGTCAAGGACAAAGCTTACCTATACTCCACATATTCTTCTTGTCTTTTAGAGGTAACCATCTTTAAACAAAATGACAAAAGTGTATTTCTTTAATAAAAAATGTAAAATGATCCTAAGGCTGTATTTTTCAAACTGCAGGTCCAGGCCTATTATTGTCACAAAATCATTTTAGAGAGTCACCTTTAGAGATTTTTTTATTGAAATATGATAGAAAATATTAGAGAGCATCACATATAATAAAAGTAGGATTGTTTCACAAAACTTTGAATTCAGTTACAGATCTATAAACATTTATAAAAATATATGGCAGGGTCATTTCATAAATTATATTTTTTACTATGGGTCACAGTCACTACATAGTCACAGTGAAAAAAATTGAAAAACATACCGTGAAAGATTTCTGAGGAAAGCACTGGAGCCTTGACAATATAACTGGTCATGTGGAATGTATGCAGTGAAGGATTGTGTTCAGTTTTACATTCTTCCACCAGGTGTGTCGGTTCCTCTCCATTGGGGACATGCTTCCTCACCTAATCGTAGAGCACATCTGGTGCTCATGAGGCATGTGGGCAGTGTCTGGGGCCTATCAACCCAGCCTCTCATTTCAAGAACCTCCTAGGTCAATAGCCTAAGCAAAAGCTCTTTCTCTCTCTCTCTCTCTCTCTCTCACACACACACACACACACACACACACACACACACACTCCTTCCAAGTCCCTAGCTGGATATTCCAGTTAGGTCCATGGACTTTTAAAAAGAATTTGAAAGAAAGCATGAGCATTCCAGATGTTTATGACAGAAAGGGATCTCTGTGACTCTCGGATCCAATACACTTACCATATGACCTAGCAATTAAGCTCCTTTGTATTTACCCAAAAAATTGAAAACCTATATCCACACAAAAACCTGCACATGGATGTTTATCGCAGCTTTATTCATGATCGCCAAAATTTGGAAGCAACTGAGATGTCCTTCAATAGATGAACAGATAAACTGTGGTATATCCATGCAATGGAATATGACTCAGCATTAAAAAGAAATGAGGTGTCACACCATGAAAAGACATGGAAGAACCTTAAGTACATATTACTAAGTGAAGAAGTCTTCACTTAAAATCTGAAATCTGAAAAGGCTACATACTGTATGGTTCCAACTATATGACATTCTGGAGAGGGCAAAACTATGGAGACAGTAAAAAGATCCATAGTCAACAACAAAAATCTCAAAAGGCCCAATTCAAAAATGGTCAATGTGTTCAAATAGACAGTCTCCAAAGAAGATACACAGATGGCAATAAGCACATGAAAAGATGCTCAACATCATTACTTATTAGAGAAATGCAAATCAACACCACAATTATACACCATACCACTTAGAATGACTATTATTAAAAAAAAAAAAAAAAAAAAAAAGCAAGTGTTCTGTAGGATGAAAAGAAATTGAAACCCTGGTGCATTGCTGGTGGGAATGTAAAATGGTACAGCCATTTGAAGAAACCAGTTTGGCAATTCCTCTATTAATTACCATAATGATTCAGCAATTTTACTCCTGGGTATATACCCAAAGGAAAACAAAGCAGGGTCTCAGATACTTCCACACCAATGTTCATAGTAGCATTATTGACAATAGTCAAAATGTGGAAACAAAGATGAAATGGATAAAAAAATTGTGGTATATACATACAATGGAATATTATTTGCCATAAAAAGGAACAAAATTCTGACATATGACCGGGCATGGTGGCTCACATCTGTAATCCCAGCACTTTGGGAGGCCAAGGTGGGCGGATCACCTGAGGTCAGGAGTTCGTGACCAGCCTGGCCAACATGACGAAACCCTGTCTCTACTGAAAATACAAAAATTGGCTGGGTGTGGTGGCACGCGCCTATAATCCCAGCTACTCGGGAGGCTGAGGCAGGAGAATCACTTGAACCCAGGAGGCAGAGGTTGCAGTGAGCCGAGATCACACCACTGCACTCCAGCCTGAGCAACAGAGCCAGACTCTGTCTCAAAAAAAAAAAAATTCTGACACGTTCAACGTGGATAAACCTTGAAAACATTACACTAAGTGAAATAAGCCAGACACAAAAGGACAAATATTGTATGATTTCACTTATATGAGATACTTAGAATAGGCAAATTCTCAGAGACAGAAACTGGAATTGAGGTGACCAGGGTCTCAGGGTTTGGGGGAAGGATGAGGGAGTTATTGTTTAGTAGGTACAGAGTTTCTGTTTGGTATGATGAAAAAGTGTTTGAAATAGATAGTGGTGATGGTCACACAACATTGTGAATGTATTTAGTGCCACCAAATTCTACACTTAAAAATGGCTAAAGTGGTATGCTTTGTGTTATATATATTTTTACCATAATTTATTATTATTATTATTATTATTATACTTTAAGTTTTAGGGTACATGTGCACCATGTACAGGTTAGTTACATATGTATACCTGTGCCATGCTGGTGTGCTGCACCCATTAACTCATCATTTAGCATTAGGTATATCTCCTAATGCTATCCCTCCCCCTTCCCCCACCCCCCAACAGTCCCCAGAGTGTGATGTTCCCCTTCCTGTGTCCATGTGTTCTCATTGTTCAATTCCCATCTATGAGAGAGAACATGCGGTGTTTGGTTTTTTGTCCTTGCGATAGTTTACTGAGAATGATTATTTCCGGTTTCATCCATGTCCCTACAAAGGACATGAACTCATCACTTTTTATGGCTGCGTAGTATTCCATGGTGTATATGTGCCACATTTTCTTAATCCAGTCTATCGTTGTTGGACATTTGGGTTGGTTCCAAGTCTTTGCTATTGTGAATAGTGCCGCAATAAACATACATGTGCACCTGTCTTTATAGCAGCATGATTTATAGTCCTTTGGGTATATACCCAGTAATGGGATGGCTGGGTCAAATGGTATTTCTAGTTCTAGATCCTTGAGGAATCTCCACACTGTCTTCCACAATGGTTGAACTAGTTTAGAGTCCCACCAACAGTGTAAAAGTGTTCCTATTTCTCCACATCCTCTCCAGCACCTGTTGTTTCCTGACTTTTTAATGATCGCCATTCTAACTGGTGTGAGATGGTATCTCATTGTGGTTTTGATTTGCATTTCTCTGATGGCCAGTGATGATGAGCATTTTTTCATGTGTCTTTTGGCTGCATAAATGTCTTCTTTTGAGAAGTGTCTGTTCATATCCTTTGCCCACTTTTTGATGGGGTTGTTTGTTTTTTTCTTGTACATTTTTTTGAGTTCATTGTAGATTCTCGATATTAGCCCTTTGTCAGATGGGCTAATAAAATGGGTTGCGAAAATTTTCTCCCATTTTGTAGGTTGCCTGTTCACTCTGATGGTAGTTTCTTTTGCTGTGCAGAAGCTCTTTAGTTTAATTAGATCCCATTTGTCAATTTTGGCTTTTGTTGCCGTTGCTTTTGGTGTTTTAGACATGAAGTCCTTGCCAATGCCTATGTCCTGAATGGTAATGCCTAGGTTTCCTTCTAGGATTTTTATGGTTTTAGGTCTAACGTTTAAGTCTTTAATCCATCTTGAATTAATTTTTGTATGAAGTGTAAGGAAGGGATCCAGTTTCAGCTTTTTACATATGGCTAGCCAGTTTTCCCAGCACCATTTATTAAATAGGGAATCCTTTCCCCATTGCTTGTTTTTGTCAGGTTTGTCAAAGATCAGATAATTGTAGATATGTGGTGTTATTTCTGAGGGCTCTGTTCTGTTCCATTGATCTATCTATATCTCTATTTTGGTACCAGTACCATGCTGTTTTGGTTACTGTAGCCTTGTAGTATAGTTTGAAGTCAGGTAGTGTGATGCCTCCAGCTTTGTTCTTTTGGCTTAGGATTGACTTGGCGATGCAGGCTCTTTTTTGGTTCCATATGAACTTTAAAGTAGTTTTTTCCAATTCTGTGAAGAAAGTCATTGGTAGCTTGATGGGGATGGCATTGAATCTATGAATTACCTTGGGCAGTATGGCCATTTTCACGATATTGATTCTTCCTATCCATGAGCATGGAATGTTCTTCCATTTGTTTGTATCCTCTTTTATTTCATTGAGCAGTGGTTTGTAGTTCTCCTTGAAGAGGTCCTTCACATCCCTTGTAAATTGGATTCCTAAGTATTTTCTTCTCTTTGAAGCAATTGTGAACGGGAGTTCACTCATAATTTGGCTGTTTGTCTGTTATTGGTGTATAAGAATGCTTGTGATTTTTGTACATTGATTTTGTATCCTGAGACTTTGCTGAAGTTGCTTATCAGCTTAAGGAGATTTTGGGCTGAGACAATGGGGTTTTCTAGGTATACAATCATGTCATCTGCAAACAGGGACAATTTGACTTCCTCTTTTCCTAATTGAATACCCTTTATTTCCTTCTCCTGCCTAATTGCCCTGGCCAGAACTTCCAACACTATGTTGAATAGGAGTGGTGAGAGAGGGCATCCCTGTCTTGTGCCGGTTTTCAAAGGGAATGCTTCCAGTTTTTGCCCATTCAGTATGATATTGGCTATGGGTCTGTCATAGATAGCTCTTATTATTTTGAGATACGTCCCATCAATACCTAATTTATTGAGAGTTTTTAGCATCAAGCGCTGTTCAATTTTGTCAAAGGCCTTTTCTGCATCTATTGAGATAATCATGTGGTTTTTGTCTTTGGTTCTGTTTATATGCTGGATTACATTTATTGATTTGCGTATATTGAACCAGCCTTGCATCCCAGGGATGAAGCCCACTTGATCATGGTGGATAAGCTTTTTGATGTGCTGCTGGATTCGGTTTGCCAGTATTTTATTGAGTATTTTTGCATCAATGTTCATCAAGGATATTGGTCTAAAATTCTCTTTCTTGGTTGTGTCTCTGCCCAGCTTTGGTATCAGGATGATGCTGGCCTCATAAAAAGAGTTAGGGAGGATTCCCTCTTTTTCTATTGATTGGAATAGTTTCAGAAGGAATGGTACCGTTTCCTCCTTGTACCTCTGGTAGAATTCGGCTGTGAATCCATCTGGTCCTGGACTTTTTTTGATTGGTAAGCTACTGATTATAGCCACAATTTCAGATCTTGTTATTGGTCTATTCAGAGAGTCAACTTCTTCCTGGTTTAGTCTTGGGAGAGTGTATGTGTCGAGGAATTTATCCATTTCTTCTAGATTTTCTAGTTTATTTTCATAGAGGTGTTTGTAGTATTCTCTGATGGTAGTTTGTATTTCTGTGGGATCGGTGGTGATATCCCCTTTATCGTTTTTTATTGCATCTATTTGATTCTTCTTTCTTTTTTTCTTTATTAGTCTTGCTAGTGGTCTATCAATTTTGTTGATCCTTTCAAAAAACCAGCTCCTGGATTCATTACTTTTTTGAAGGGTTTTTTGTGTCTCTATTTCCTTCAGTTCTGCTCTGATTTTAGTTATTTCTTGTCTTCTGCTAGCTTTTGAATGTGTTTGCTCTTGCTTTTCTAGTTCTTTTAATTGTGATGTTAGGGTGTCAATTTTGGATCTTTCCTGCTTTCTCTTGTGGGTATTTAGTGCTATAAATTTCCCTCTACACACTGCTTTGAATGTGTCCCAGAGATTCTGGCATGTTGTGTCTTTGTTCTCGTTGGTTTCAAAGAACATCTTTATTTCTGCCTTCATTTCGTTATGTACCCAGTGGTCATTCAGGAGCAGGTTGTTCAGTTTCCACCTAGTTGAGCGGTTTTGAATGAGTTTCTTAATCCTGAGTTCTAGTTTGATTGCACTGTGGTCTGAGAGACAGTTTGTTATGATTTCAGTTCTTTTACATTTGCTGAGGAGAGCTTTACTTCCAACTATGTGGTCAATTTTGGAATAGGTGTGGTGTGGTGCTGAAAAAAATGCATATTCTGTTGATTTGGGGTGGAGAGTTCTGTAGATATCTATTAGGTCTGCTTGGTGCAGACCTGAGTTCAATTCCTGGACATCCTTGTTAACTTTCTGTCTCGTTGATATGTCTAATGTTGATAGTGGGGTGTTAAAGCCTCCCATTATTATTGTGTGGGAGTCTAAGTCTCTTTGTAGGTCACTCGGGACTTGCTTTATGAATCTGGGTGCTCCTATATTGGGTGCATATATATTTAGGATAGTTAGCTCTTCTTGTTGAATTGATCCCTTTACCATTATGTAATGGCCTTCTTTGTCTCTTTTGATCTTTGTTGGTTTAAAGTCTGTTTTATCAGAGACTAGGATTGCAACCCCTGCTTTTTTTTGTTTTCCACTTGGTTGGTAGATCTTCCTCCATTCCTTCATTTTGAGCCTATGTGTGTCTCTGCACATGAGATGGGTTTCCTGAATACAGCACACTGATGAGTCTTGACTCTTTATCCAATTTGCCAGTCTGTGTCTTTTAATTGGAGCATTTAGTCCATTTACATTTAAAGTTAATATTATGTGTGAATTTGATCCTGTCATTATGATGTTAGCTGGTTATTTTGCTCGTTAGTTGATGCAGTTTCTTCCTAGTCTCGATGGTCTTTACATTTTGGCATGATTTTGCAGTGGCTGGTACCGGTTGTTCCTTTCCATGTTTAGTGCTTCCTTGAGGAGCTCTTTTAGGGCAGGCCTGGTGGTGACAAAATCTGTCAGCATTTGCTTGTCTGTGAAGGATTTTATTTCTCCTTCACTTATGAAGCTTAGTTTGGCTGGATATGAAATTCTGGGTTGAAAATTCTTTTCTTTAAGAATGTTGAATATTGGCCCCCACTCTCTTCTGGCTTGTAGAGTTTCTGCAGAGAGATCCGCTGTTAGTCTGATGGGCTTCCCTTTGTGGGTAACCCGACCTTTCTCTCTGGCTGCCCTTAACATTTTTTCCTTCATTTCAACTTTGGTGAATCTGACAATTATGTGTCTTGGAGTTGCTCTTCTCGAGGAGTATCTTTGTGGCATTCTCTGTATTTCCTGAATCTGAATGTTGGCCTGCCTTGCTGGATTGGGGAAGTTCTCCTGGATAATATCCTGCAGAGTGTTTTCCAACTTGGTTCCATTCTCCCTATCACTTTCAGGTACACCAATCAGATGCAGATTTGGTCTTTTCACATAGTCCCATATTTCTTGGAGGCTTTGTTCATTTCTTTTTATTCTTTTTTCTCTAAACTTCCCTTCTCATTTCATTTCATTCATTTCATCTTCCATCACTGATACCCTTTCTTCCAGTTGATCGCATCAGCTCCTGAGGCTTCTGCATTCTTCACGTAGTTCTCGAGCCTTGGCTTTCAGCTCCATCTGCTCTTTTAAGCACTTCTCTGTATTGGTTATTCTAGTTATACATTCGTCTAAATTTTTTTCAAAGTTTTCAACTTCTTTGCCTTTGGTTTGAATTTCCTCCTGTAGCTCGGAGTAGTTTGATCATCTGAAGCCTTCTTCTCTCAACTCATCAAAGTCATTCTCCTTCCAGCTTTGTTCCGTTGGTGGTAAGGAACTGCGTTCCTTTGGAGGAGGAGAGGTGCTCTGCTTTTTAGAGTTTCCAGTTTTTCTGCTCTGTTTTTTCCCCATCTTTGTGGTTTTATCTACTTTTGGTCTTTGATGATGGTGATGTACAGATGGGTTTTTGGTGTGGATGTCCTTTCTGTTTGTTAGTTTTCCTTCTAACAGACAGGACCCTCAGCTGCAGGTCTGTTGGAGTTTGCTAGAGGTCCATTCCAGACCCTGTTTGCCTGGGTACCAGCAGCGGTGTCTGCAGAACAGCGGAGTTTCGTGAACTGCGAATGCTGCTGTCTGATCATTCCTCTGGAAGTTTTGTCTCAGAGGAGTAACCAGCCGTGTGAGGTGTCAGTCTGCCCCTACTGGGGGGTGCCCCCCAGTTAGGCTGTTCAGGGGTTGGGGTCAGGGACCCACTTGAGGAGGCAGTCTGCCCGTTCTCAGATCTCCAGCTGCATGCTGGGAGAACCACTGCTCTCTTCAAAGCTGTCAGACAGGGACATTTAAGTCTGCAGAGGTTACTGCTGTCTTTTTGTCTGTGCCCTGCCCCCAGAGGTGGAGCCTACAGAGGCAGGCAGGCCTCCTTGAGCTGTGGTGGGTTCCACCCAGTTCGAGCTTCCCGGCTGCTTTGTTTACCTAAGTGAGCCTGGGCAATGGCGGGTGCCCCTCCCCCAGCCTCGCTGCCACCTTGCAGTTTGATCTCAGACTGCTGTGCTAGCAATCAGTGAGACTCCATGGGCGTAGGACCCTCCGAGCCAGGTGTGGGATATAATCTCCTGGTGTGCTGTTTCCTAAGCCCGTCGGAAAAGTGCAGTATTGGGGTGGGAGTGACCCGATTTTCCAGATGCCGTCTGTCACCCCTTTCCTTGACCAGGAAAGGGAACTCCCTGACCCGTTGCACTTCCCGAGTGAGGCAATGCCTCGCCCTGCTTTGGCTCGTGCACGGCGCACTGCACCCACTGTCCTGTGCCCACTGTCTGGCACTCCCTAGTGAGATGAACCCGGTACCTCAGATGGAAATGCAGAAATCACCCATCTTCTGCGTCGCTCACGCTGGGAGCTGTAGACCAGAGCTGTTCCTATTTGGCCATCTTGGCTTCTCCCTCCATAATTTTTTTTAATGATCAGTGATTACCAGGGATTTGGGGGAAGGGAGAGAGGGACTGAATAGGTAGAGCACAGGAGATTTCTTTTATATAGTTTAAGTTCTGGGGTACATGTGCAGAATGTGCAGTTTTGTTACATAGGTATACATGTGCTACAGTGGTTTGCTGCACCCATCAACCCGTCACCTACATTAGGTATTTCTCCTAATGCTATCCCTCCCCTAACTCCCCCTCCCCAACAGACCCTGATGTGCGGTGTTCCCCTTCCTGGAGCACAGGGGGTTTTTAGGCCAGTGAAATTATTCAGTATGATACTGTAATGGTTGATACATGTCATCATACATTGGTCAAAACCCACAGCATGTATAACACAAAAAGTGAACCCTAATGTAAATGACAGGCTTTAGTTAATAATAATGTTATCAATATTGTCTCCTCAATTCTAACAAATGTATTACAGTAATGCAATATGTTAATAATAAGGGAAAGTGTGTATGTGGGCCAGTGGCAGGAGGGGAATATATAGGAACTCTCCATACTCCACTCAATTTTTCTGCAAACCTAAAACTGCTCTAAAGAATAAATTTTTTAGGGTTCTGGTTCCAAGATGGCCGAATAGGAACAGCTCCAGTCTATAGCTCCCAGCGTGAGTGACACAGAAGACGGATGATTTCTGCATTTCCAACTGAGGTACCAGGTTCATCTCACTAGGGCTTGTCGGACAGTGGGTGCAGCCCACGGAGTGTGAGTTGAAGCAGGGTGGGGCTTTGTCTCACCCGGGAAGCACAAGGGGTCGGGGAATTCCCTTTCCTAGCCAAGGGAGGCCGTGACAGACAGTAGCCGGAAAATCAGGACACTCTCACCCTAGTAACTGTGCTTTTCCAATGGTCTTAGCAAACGGCACACCAGGAGACTATATCCCACACCTGGCTCAGAGGGTCCCACGCCCATGGAGCCTCACTCACTGCTAGAACAGCAGTCTGAGATTGAACTGCAAGGCGGCAGCAAGGCTGGGGGAGGGGCGTCCACCATTGCTGAGGCTTGAGTAGGTAAACAAAGCGGCTAGAAAGCTCGAACTGGGTGGAGCCCACCACAGCTCAAGGAGGCCTGCCTGCCTCTGTAGGCTCCACCTCTGGGGGCAGGGCACAGACAAACAAAAAGACAGCAGTAACCTCTGCAGACTTAAATGTCCCTATCTGACAGCTTTGAAGAGAGCAGTAGTTCTCCCAGCGCGCAGCTGGAGATCTGAGAACGGGCAGACTGCCTCCTCAAGTGGGTCCCTGACCCCCGAGTAGCCTAACTGGGAGACACCTCCCAGTAGGGGCCGACTGACACCTCATACAGCCAGGTGCCCTCTGAGACAAAGCTTCCAGAGGAAGGATCAGGCAGTCTGGAAGGATCAGGCAGTAACAGCTGCCATTCTGCAATATTTGCTGTTCTGCAGCCTCCGTTGGTGATACCCAGGCAAACAGGGTCTGGAGTGGACCTCCAGCAAACTCCAACAGACCTGCAGCTGAGGGTTCTGACTGTTAGAAGGAAAACTAACAAACAGAAAGAACATTCACAACAAAACCCCATCTGTAGGTCACCATCATCAAAGACCAAAAGAAGATAAAACCACAAAGATGGGGAGAAACCTGAGCAGAACAGCTGAAAATTCTAAAAATCAGAGCACCCCTTCTCCTCCAAAGGAATGCAGCTCCTCACCAGCAACGGAACAAAGCTGGACGGAGAATGACTTTGATGAGTTGAGAGAAGAAGGCTTCAGATGATAGGTAATAAGAAACTTCTCCGAGCTAAAGGAAGATGTTCAAACCCATCACAAAGAAGCTAAAAACCTTGAAAAAAGATTAGATGAATGACTAACTAGAATAAACAGCATAGAGAAGACCTTAAATGACCTGATGGAGCTGAAAACCATGGCACGGGAACTACGTGACATGTGCACAAGCTTCAGTAGCTGATTCGATCAACGGGAAGAAAGGGTATCGGTGATTGAAGATCAAATGAATGAAATGAAGCGAGAAGTTTAGAGAAAAAAGAGTAAAAAGAAACAAACAAAGCCTTCAAGAAATATGGGACTGTGTGAAAAGACCAAATCTACATCTGACTGGTGTACCTGAAAGAGACGGAGAGAATGGAACCAAGTTGGAAAACACTCTGCAGGATATTATCCAGGAGAACTTCCCCAATCCAGCAAGGCAGGCCAACATTCAGATTCAGGAAATACAGAGAACGCCACAAAGATACTCCTCGAGAAGAGCAACTCCAAAACACATAATTGTCAGATTCACCAAAGTTGAAATGAAGGAAAAAATGTTAAGGGCAGCCAGAGAGAAAGGTCGGGTTACCCACAAAGGGAAGCCCATCAGACTAACTAACAGTGAATCTCTCGGCAGAAACTCTACAAGCCAGAAGAGAGTGGGGGCCAATATTCAACATTCTTAAAGAAAAGAATTTTCAACCCAGAATTTCATATCCAGCCAAACTAAGCTTCATAAGTGAAGGAGAAATAAAATCCTTTACAGACAAGCAAATGCTGACAGATTTTGTCACCACCAGGCCTGCCCTAAAAGAGCTCCTCAAGGAAGCACTAAACATGGAAAGGAACAACCGGTACCAGCCACTGCAAAATCGTGCCAAAATGTAAAGACCATCGAGACTAGGAAGAAACTGCATCAACTAACGAGCAAAATAACCAGCTAACATCATAATGACAGGATCAAATTCACACATAACAATATTAACCTTAAATGTAAATGGACTAAATGCTCCAATTAAAAGACACAGACTGGCAAATTGGATAAAGAGTCAAGACCCATCAGTGTGCTGTATTCAGGAAACCCATCTCACATGCAGAGACACACATAGGCTCAAAATGAAGGAATGGAGGAAGATCTACCAACCAAGTGGAAAACAAAAAAAAGCAGGGGTTGCAATCCTAGTCTCTGATAAAACAGACTTTAAACCAACAAAGATCAAAAGAGACAAAGAAGGCCATTACATAATGGTAAAGGGATCAGTTCAACAAGAAGAGCTAACTATCGTAAATATATATACACCCAATACAGGAGCACCCAGATTCATAAAGCAAGTCCTTAGAGACCTACAAAGAGACTTAGACTCCCACACAATAATAATGGGAGGCTTTAACACCCCACTATCAACATTAGACATATCAACGAGACAGAAAGTTAACAAGGATGTCCAGAAATTGAACTCAGGTCTGCACCAAGCAGACCTAATAGATATCTACAGAACTCTCCACCCCAAATCAACAGAATATACATTATTCTCAGCACCACATTGCACTTATTCCAAAATTGACCACATAGTTGGAAGTAAAGCGCACTCCTCAGCAAATGTAAAAAAACAGAAATTATAACAAATTGTCTCTCAGACCACAGTGCAATCAAACTAGAACTTAGGATTAAGAAACTCACTCAAAACCACTCAACTACATGGAAACTGAACAACCTGCTCCTGAATAACTACTGGGTACATAATGAAATGAAGGCAGAAATAAAGATGTTCTTTGAAACCAATGAGAACAAAGACCCAACATACCAGAATCTCTGGGACACATTTAAAGCAATGTGTAGAAGGAAATTTATAGCACTAAATGCCCACTAGAGAAAGCAGGAAAGATCTAAAACTGACACCCTAACATCACAATTAAAAGAACTAGAAAAGCAAGGGTATACATATTCAAAAGCTAGCAGAAGGCAAGAAATAACTAAGATCAGAGCAGAACTGAAGGAGATAGAGACAAAAAACCCTTCAAAAAAATCAATGAATCCAGGAGCTGGTTTTTTGAAAAGATCAACAAAATTGATAGACCGCTAGCAAGACTAATAAAGAAAAAAAGAGAAAAGAATCAAATAGACACAATAAAAAATGATAAAGGGGATGTCACCACCGATCCTACAGAAATACAAACTACCATCAGAGAATACTAAAAACACCTCTACGCAAATAAACTAGAAAATCTAGAAGAAATGGATAAATTCCTGGACACATACACCCTCCCAAGACTAAACCAGGAAGAAGTTGAATCCCTGAATAGACCAATAACAGGCTCTGAAATTGAGGCAATAATTAATAGCCTACCAACCAAAAAAAGTCCAGGACCAGACGGATTCACAGCCAAATTCTACCAGAGGTACAAAGAGGAGCTGGTACCATTCCTTCTGAAACTATTCCCATCAATAGAAAAAGAGGGAATCCTCCCTAACTCATTTGATGAGGCCAGCATCATCCTGATACGAAAGCCTGGCAGAGACACAACAAAAAAAGAGAATTTTAGACCAATATCCCTGATGAACATTGATGCAAAAATCCTCAATAAAATACTGGCAAACCAAATCCAGCAGCACATCAAAAAGCTTATCCACCACGATCAAATGGGTTTCATCCCTGGGATGCAAGGCTGGTGCAACATACGCAAATCAATAAACATAATCCTCATATAAACAGAACTAAAGACAAAAACCACATGATTATCTCAATAGATGCAGAAAAGGCCTTCAACAAAATTGAACAGCGCTTCATGCTAAAAACTGTCAATAAATTAGGTATTGATGGGACGTATCTCAAAATAATAAGAGCTATTTATAACAAACCCACAGCCAATATCATAATGAATGGGCAAAAACTGGAAGCATTCCCTTTGAAAACTGGCACAAGACAGGGATGCCCTCTCTCACCACTCCTATTCAACATAGTGTTGGAAGTTCTGGCCAGGGCAATCAGGCAGGAGAAAGAAATAAAGGGTATTCAATTAGGAAAAGAGGAAGTCAAATTGTCCCTATTTGCAGATGACATGATTGTATATTTAGGAAACCCCATTGTCTCAGCCCAAAATCTCCTTAAGCTGATGAGCAACTTCAGCAAAGTCTCAGGATACAAAATCAATATGCAAAAATCACAAGCATTCCTGTACACCAATAACAGAAAAACAGAGAGCCAAATCATGAGTGAACTCCCGTTCACAATTGCTTCAAAGAGAAGAAAATACCTAGGAATCTAACTTACAAGGGACGTGAAGGACCTCTTCAAGGAGAGCTACAAACTACTGCTCAACGAAATAAAAGAGGACACAAACAAATGGAAGAACATTCCATGCTCATGGATAGGAAGAATCAATATCGTGAAAATGGCCATACTGCCCAAGGTAATTTATAGATTCAATGCCATCCCCATCAAGCTACCAATGACTTTCTTCACAGAACTGGAAAAAACTACTTTAAAGTTCATATGGAAGCAAAAAAGAGCCCACATTGCCAAGACAATCCTAAGCCAAAAGAACAAAGCTGGAGGCATCACACTACCTGACTTCAAACTATACTACAAGGCTACAGTAACCAAAACAGCATGATACTGGTACCAAAATAGAGATATAGATCAATGGAACAAAACAGAGCCCTCAGAAATAATACCACACATCTACAACCATCTGATCTTTGACAAACCTGACAAAAACAAGCAATGGGGAAAGGATTCCCTATTTAATAAATGGTGCTGGGAAAACTGGCTAGCCATATGTAGAAAGCTGAAACTGGATCCCTTCCTTACACCTTATACAAAAATTAATTCAAGATGGATTAAAGACTTAAATGTTAGACCTAAAACCATAAAAACCCTAGAAGAAAACCTAGGCAATACCATTCAGGACATAGGCATGGGCAAGGTGTTCATGACTAAAACACCAAAAGCAATAGCAACAAAAGCCAAAATTGACAAATGGGATCTAATTAAACTAAAGACCTTTTGCACAGCAAAAGAAACTACCATCAAAGTGAACAGGCAGCCTACAGAATGGGAGAAAATTTTTACAGTCTACCCATCTGACAAAGGGCTGATATCCAGAATCTACAAAGAACTTAAACAAATTTACAAGAAAAAATCAAACAACCCCATCAAAAAGTGGGTGAAGGATATGAACAGACACTTCTCAAAAGAAGACATTTATGCAGCCAACAGACACATGAAAAAAAATGCTCATCATCACTGGCCATCAGAGAAATGCAAATCAAAACCACAATGAGATACCATCTCACACCAGTTAGAATGGCGATCATTAAAAAGTCAGGAAACAACAGGTGCTGGAGAGGATGTGGAGGAATAGGAACACTTTTACACTGTTGGTGGGACTCTAAACTAGTTCAACCATTGTGGAAGACAGTGTGGCGATTCCTCAAGGATCTAGCACTAGAAATACCATTTGACCCAGCCATCCCATTACTGGGTATATACCCAAAGGATTATAAATCATGCTGCTATAAAGACATGTGCACACATATGTTTATTGAGGCACTATTCACAATAGCAAAGACTTGGAACCAACCCAAATGTCCATCAGTGATAGACTGGATTAAGAAAATGTGGCACATATACACCGTGGAATACTATGCAGCAATAAAAAAGGGCGAGTTCATGTTCTTTGTTTGGACATGGATGAAGCTGTAAACCATCCTTCTGAGCAAACTATCACAAGGACAGAAAACCAAACACCGCATATTCTCACTCATAGATGGAAATTGAACAATGAAAACACTTGGACACAGGGTGGGGAACATCACACACCAGGGCCTGTGATGGAGTTGGGGGAGTGGGGAAGGATAGCATTAGGAGATATACCTAATATATCTAATGTAAATGATGAGTTAATGGGTGCAGCACACCAACAGGGCACATGTATACATATGTAACAAACCTGCACGTTGTGCACATGTACCCTAGAACTTAAAGTATTTAAAAAAAGAATAATTTTTTAAAAATAAGACCACAGTATGAGTATTTTTATAACAGCTTTCTTGACTACTGTGTTCATACATTATTAATGTCTTTCCAGGGATTCAGCCTGGACAGGCAAGGACAAATACAGGGTGATGATAGGAAGGTTAACTAAAGGATAATGAGGCTGCTGGAAGAGGATGAGACTTAGAGCATGTGGAAATTTAGGGGCAGAGGATGTTTTCTAGTCCCTCTAGACTTTTACCCCAAGCTGCACAGAGGAGAGGGACTAGAATTTGAGTGGATGAGTGGAGATAACTGAGTCTTTGTGTCTGAGGATCTCCAACAAGATGGAATTTTGAGCAGAACAAGGAGTTTCTGCTCCTGCTCAGGGACTCCCAGTCCCTGGAGGGTGGCAAGAGGGTGGCATGACGGGACTGAACAAAACAAGGTGATGCTTCCACATTCACTTCTGCTCTCAGCATAGTCTATGACTTCCCTGCTAGGGGTGAGCAGGTACAAAAGTCAAGCAATCATGGTGGCCAGTTGCCTGAAATTACCATAATCAAAATCTGCTGGGACATGTAGGAGCCTGTGGGGGACCAGGGGAAGGACCTGCTCCACCCACCCTAAACCAAGATGTGTGTACATTCACCCCGGATTCCCACTTCATGCTGCTGTGACCCTTCTGAGTCACTTTCTTTCACTCTGTGTCTTCCTCCTACATGGCTTTCTGCCCAACTCCACTAGGCAGGCAGGATGTGCTCAACATAAAACCTCCTTTGATCTTTAGGGATGCTTTAGGCAAATACCTGTTAAGTGTTGGCTCAGTAGGCCTAGACCTTGTGCCTTCATAGCCTGGAGGCCATCTAGGACTGGGCCCCCATCCCTTAGGCACAGAACCATCATTCAGAGGACAGACACATCCATGCTTCTTCCTATCTGGGCTTTCTGCATCTTTTCAGAAGGACACATTATGCTTAACGCTGGGGTCCTGTCCGAGGAAGAAAGTCCTGCCACCTCCTTCTTCTGATGATGGGATGATGGATAATCCTGGATCTCCTTAGGAACCACGGGCATCCCAACTGTCTCTCACAACATGTCATAAAGAAGTCATTTCACTTCTTGCCCTTTCTTCAGCTCTTGGCTCCTCTGCGGTAAGTTGGAAGCAGAATGCAAAGGTGCCACCCTCTGAGGAATATCAGGTGGCCAAAGCAGAGGTCCCTCCCATCTGCTCAGGGCAGCCTCTGTCTTCCTGCTTCCCAGTCCACTTCTCCCACCCAGATAGCCTCCCTGGTCCCTTTCCTCACTAAGCACTAGGAAGCCACCCCTGCCCTGTTTCTCCATCTCCAGCCCCATGCTCTTGCTCAGGCTCCATGCATTTAGAGCTTTCTCTGTGATCTCTCCTGCTAGTACAGTCTTCCAAGAGCACCGGCTGCACAGATAATCAGCAGCAGGCTTTGACCACCTTTCCCTGCCTAGCTACACTCTCACACTGCCACTAACTGCTTGGGCCCTAATAGTAACTTTCAGAATCTCTCTCCACACCCAGCTCTCTGGCTTTGGTTCTCCATACCGTTCCCCCTACCCATACCCATGGTCCCTTCCTAGCTCCTCACTCGTCCCTCTGGGTCTGTGCCCACACTCCCTTATATGTGGAGGAATTCTTTCTTCTTCTAATCCATTATCTCCTCCATCATTAACTCAACTCTACTTCTCCCTACCACCAGAAAAATGTCTGCTTTTAGTAAAATCCAGCTCCTTGACTTGGGTACTTGCCCCCAACTTCTTCACTTCCACACCACAACGTTCCAGAAATTCTCCCCTTGCTGTCTTGCTCATCCCTCTTGACTGGATCTTTTCTATCACCATCCAACCATTCAATAGACTAAATCTCCTGTCTTAAAAAAAAAAAACTTCTGGATCCCACTCTCCCCTCCTGCACCTCTATGAAACAAAAGTCCTTGAAAGAGTTGATTACACTTGCTGTCACCAACTGCTCTTCTTCCATTATCTCTTGAATCCACTCCAGTCACTTCGGTTCCTCCACCTGAGGCTATTCTTCTCAGGGTCATTAGTGATCTTTATATTGCTAAATCTAATGGTCAACTACAAGTCCTCATCTTAATTGACTGATTGGCAACTTATCATTCCATTGGTCACCTTCTCCTTAAAACACTTTCCTTTCTTGGCTTCCAGTATGACAGTCTTCTAGCTTTCCTCCTGTCTTGCTGGCTGCTGTGTCTCAGTCTTCTCTGCCTACTGGTTCTTCCTCCTCTTCTCAATCTTTTAACATTAAAGAGTCCCAGAGACCAGTCCTTAGATCTCTTTCTTTTACACTCACTCCCTTCATGGTCATATCTAGTCTCATGGTTTTATATCTATCTATCTATCTAGCTAGCTATCTAATCTATCTATCTATCTATCTATCTATCTATCTATCTATCTATCTATCTATCTATCTATCTCTAGCTGTCTATCTGCCTGGAGTCTGGGCTGTTGCCTGAACGCCAGGCTCAAATGCCCAAATTGTCTAAACAACATACATTATCTAAGCAACATATATATCTCAAACAATACAAATGTGAACTCCTGACTCCCCTTCTCCCACCACCATCACCCAGTAACACCAAACCTACTCCAATGTCAGTATTTCCCACATCAATTAATGGCAACTTCATCCTGCCAGTTGTTCAGGGCAAAAACTTTGCTGCCATCCTTGACATTTTTTTCTCTAATTGTCCACATCCAATCTATCAGTAAATCCTATTGTCTCTACCTTCAAAATGAACCCAGCATCTAAATGCCTGTAATCTCCTCTGCTGCTATAATTACCGGAGGAACCTTACAACTAATCTCCCTGCTTCTACTCAAATCTATACCCTCAATGCTCTTATTTTTAGCGCTATGACCTAAGTGATCCTTTAAGACATAAGTCAGATCTAAGCAGAACCCCTAATAGCTCCCCAATTTACTCAAAGTAAGAGCCAGCTTCCTTGCTGGCTTTCTACCAGGCCTTATACCATGTGGCCCCTTACCACTGGAGTCATCCTCTACCATTTTCTCCCTTTATTCCTTTATTACTCTGCTTTAGGTTCACTGGCTTCCTTGTTCCTTCTGACAGGCTGGGCATCCTCCAACCTCCAGGCATCTGCATTAGCTATAATTTCTGACTGGAATGCTCGTCCTCATTTACCGACGTGGTTTACTCTCTTATCACCCTCAAGTCCTTGCTGAAATTTTAATTTCCTAGTGAGACCTTCCCTGAGCTCCTTATTTAAAACTGTACCCCGTTTGAAGTCTTCTCTAATCCCATTACCCTGATTTTTTTGCATATATCTGGTCACCTTCTATATACCATGTTTTTTATTTATACTTCTTTTCTCTTCCTCCCAGGCATGCTCCCAACATAAGCTCCTTGAGAGAGCAGATTTTTTTTTCCTCTTATGTTCACTGCTGTATTCCCAGTGCCTATAGAAGTGCCTGGCATATAATAGGTGCTCAATATTTATTGAAGGAATGAAGAATGGGTGAATGAATGCCATTCATTCTCCAGCTTGGCAACCTCATTCTGATCCCTTAAACATTTTACTGTGGTTTTTTTTTTTTTTTAATTATTATACAGGAGTTTCTCCAGTGAGTCACTATTCTCTGACACGGCATGCTGTTGTTTGATGCCATGCCTCTGTTCATGTTGTACTCTCAGCCTGGGGAAGCCTCTCTACTCCCTACCTCCTTCCCAACTAATGCCTGCTCATCCTTTAGAACTCAACCTACGTATCATCACTTCTAGGAAACTTTCCATGAACATTCCCCAAAACTAGATTAAGTGCCCTCCTATGTACTTTCATCTTATTGCTTCTAATGACTTTTTATATGACTGTCTATCCCAGAGTTAGTGAGCTTTTTGAGACAAGGCTTGTGTATTGTTCACTGTTATCTCTGTAGTGCCTGGCATAGTGCCTGACACATAGCAAGTACTTGAATATTTGAATTGTCGAATGCAAGACTCAGCCCAAAGTTGTTTTTATTGTGACCCTTTTAGGGATCTCTTCATCAACTAGTCTTCATTCTAGGCAGCATTCTTTCCATGCAAATGAAAGGCAATGGAGGTTGGAACAAGCAACAGGACTAGAGCGGGCTCTCAGATAGGTTACCCTTAAAGATCTCAATAACAACAGGGAAAAGACAGGGAGATTCTATCATCTGGTTTTGACATCTGTCATATTAGCTGTGTGCTTTTGATAAACATTCCTAAAGGAAGGAGCACCATGGCACTCTAAAGGACCTTCCCTCCAGGTTGTCAGCATATACTGTATAGAAGTCATCAGTGAATTTTGCCTGTGGGCCAAAAATGCATTAGATTCCTGGCCACTGCTTTTTATACTATCGCCATGTCCACATTCCTCCTCTGAGCCCAACACACCATGGGACAATAGAATTCAAGCCTGACCTTTACTTTCAATGCACCTAAAACAAGGGCCTTTCTTCTCTGTCAAGTCCCTTTATCCACATTCTAGGGTGGGGCTGGGAGGAGTCATGTGGAATGCTGACCCATCTGAAATAAAATGTGATTTAAGCTTCTATACCACATAAGAAGTACTTTTTAGGTCCTTTACTCTCTCTGTCTATCATATACCACATTGAAAATGAGGAGGCACAAACAGGTGGCTCTTTGCTTAAAGGTACAAAGTATATTTGGAGAATGCCCTGCTTCACCTGCATGTTAATGGAAATGGCAATGAAAGCCTTTTTCAGGAGGATGCAGAGGTTCAGGAACCTATGAACTCCTTTTTCTTGTAATGGGTATTCTTGCATAAACCAGTGCCTTCTGCTGAGGTGAGTTAGACCTGGGATAGATTTCCTGGTTGAGTGGCACAAGTCATTTGAGGACAGAGTTTGGAGCATTTGTAGGAGTGGCACAGGACCCAGGATTGGCTGGACTGAAGGGAGTGTTGCTAGAGCAGATTATTTAGGCACTGGGGGCATCACAGAAGATCAGGCCTTCCTCCTCAGTAGAAGGAGGCTGAGCCTCAGGGTGCTCTGTTGTCTTCTCTGTTGTAGCTCCCCACACATGATCTTTGGTGACAGTTGGACTCTTCTCAATGTTTTTTGTCCTGTCTTGGGTCACTGTCTCAACCTTAGAAAGGAGAATGGATTCCTCATGCCTTCGATCTTTCATTTCAGGGTTAATCCAGTGCAGAAACAGCTTCATCTTGTTATCCAAGCCAACTTCTGGAGCTTCTGGAAGGATGATGCTCTTGTGAGTATGGACTGCCCTTACCAGACCCTGCAACTCTTAGCCCTAGAAAGCGTGGCCCTGCACATTTTGCCCCTGCAAATTTTGCTCTGTAAAATATGGCCCTAAACTATTTGACTCTGAAAACTTTGGATCTGAAAAAAATTTACCCCTTCAAATACTGTACTTGCAAAATTTTGGCCCAGCAAGTAATGGCCCAGTAAGTTGGCCCTTTAAGCTCTGGGCACTCCAGGTTTGGCATTCTCAGAAATCCTGTTTGGATGAGGTTATTCAGCTTAGTCTAACAGCTTTGCAAATTATTCTTATCTGGTCCTTTTGCCCCAAGTAATCCTGGAGGTTGCTCTTGGAACTCAAGGTTATGGAGAAGCTGGTGAAACAGCAATAGCCAGTACTGAGAGGATGGAAATGGGGCTCCACAGATCCAGAGAGATCCTTGCTAGTCCCTGCTCAAGGCAACCATCTTAGCTAAACTAAAGTTTTACCTAAGAAAGATCCTGGAGATATATTTGGCAAGTTGTGAGCTCTAGAGTTCTGCTTAGAAGTGCCCCTACTCGCCCCTGAACCTCGGCAGAAAGGGTGTTCTCTCTGGCTGGGGAGAGCTCCAGTGCTGTCCGGACACCCCCTTCTCTGTGATTTCCAGCTGCTTTGAATGTCATCAAATGTCACTGGGTCATCTGTTTTCTCTGCTGGGGTAGGGACTTGTCCTCACTTTTGCAAAGACCTGATCTAAGGGGCTCAGGGCCCTCCAGGCTGGGTTGTTCACTCTAGCCTCCAGCTGAACACAAAGTACCTGGGCCTCTGTCATGCCTCCACTGGGTGTGAGATCCCAGAATCCCAGTAGGCATGGGGTACTGCTATGGAACTAGATCACTTGTAGCTCTGCTGCACTGTCTTTAGTTCAACTACAAGCTATTCTTTCAGTCCAGCCCATTCTGGATCTGGGGCACATGGGATGCCTGGTGGGATATGAAGTTTCTGGAGTAATGTTTTCCCTTGGTTTAGCAATCTTCAGACTCCTAAAGGATCCCCGCGTGGAGATATTCTTTGGGATGGTCAAAATTTGTTCCTTGGATTCCCTTGTTTTTATGGGACTTCCCAAATGTATCTCAAGGAATTTATTTTTCAGGTAGAAATTTAGTTTGGCCAAGATGGGTGCCTTGAGTGATTAGGGGCTGTAAGGATCTGTCTGCCTCTCTAGCGGTACCATCTCCATCAGCTTGTGTTTTAGTGCAGAACACTTGTACATTATCTACACAAGCCTCATTGGTGTTTTGAAAGCATGGCCCAGGACTTACACATTGCTGTTCAGATGAGATTGAGTCAGAGGCTCTGATGGGCTCAATCTGTGATTGTGGATTCGTGAGTGATTGCCTGGGCCACAGCCCTGGAAGGAGCCACATAATAGAGAGCAGGCAGCCCTGACAGAAGGGCCAAAACTTGTCTCAAGTTTCTCAGTGGCTTCCTGGGACAGGGTCTGGGCAGCTCAGGATCATCAGTAACAGCATCTGGAAAGGCCTGTTGCTGCTGATCAAGGCCTGTCAGTATTCAGAGTGTCCTTTCATGATCTGTATAGGGGCTGATATGTGTCACTTCCAGGTCCAGGTGTTTGCTTTTCAGAGGACAGGGGCACGAAGTTGCTTCCCAGGCCTTTGGAATACTGCAGAACCAGTGATTTGTAGTCCCAACAATGGCAGATGTGGGCAGGGACAATGCCCTAGCAGATCTTCCCATATTTGTAATCTGTGTGGCTCTGCAACATTACCTTGGCCTGAGGAAACAATTGCGGACTGGCCTTCCTGCCACAGTGGATCAGAGAAGGCCACTGTTCCCACTGGCTTCCGGTGCTCCATGCTGGGAAGACCCACATAGGTGAGGGCTGTCCTGCTCCAGGGCAGGGATTATTGGTCATCAGGTCACAGGATGAACTGGATAGACTGCTGGATCTTTTGGATCAGGTCCCAGCAATGGCAAATCAACCCTCTGTTTCAGTTGCTCCTGGAGGTGGAATCCTAGCCGCCTCTGGGCATGGTCTAGGAAAATGCTTCCTCCCTCTTGAGGACTGAAATGGACTTCCCCAATCAAAGAGGGTCCTGGATCTAGTGGGAAAGGCTGCAACATGTCTCAGGGCTTACATTGTATGATTTCCTGGATCTACAGAGATCTCTGGACAACAGCTGGCAAACTCCACTGAAGCTGGAGCTGCCTCTACAGCAGGTGCCACTCCAAGGCTTTCACTTAGCCTGAGTCAGATACAGGACATTGATCTGGATTTGTCAATGGTCGGATGGAGGATGGGGGGGGAAAGGTGGGGAAGGAGGGGAGATTTTAATTAGTACAGAGGTGAAGGAGAAATCATTGCAGAGAAAGGGCCAAAGGCTCCCCTGTTTTGGAGATTTCTAAAGGCAGACCAGGGATCTCTAAACGCAGACAGTAATGTGCAGAAAAGAGAAACCACTGTAAGGTAGCTACAGATGTGGCACACTGAGGCCTCAGTGCATCCCCCAGTCAGTGGACAGAGGCCACTTAGAAGCCGAAAGAGAGGAGAGGGTAGAGCTAGAGCCATGGGGTTTGGGATTTGTTCACAGTAATTTTTCCGCTCTGAGTCCGTAGTGGATCCTTCAAAAACCCTGAAAGCTTAGGTGGACCAGCTAGCCTCCCATGAAACCCAGAGTCAAAGGGATGGAAGCTCATCTGTTCAGCAGAAGCCTTAGAGATGGCATTCAGAGTGAAAGAAATGGCTGTTTGTCTGTTTTCCATCCTTTGGAAAATTAGAAGTGGTGTGGTATAAGCTGCCACAGAAACTCCTCCACAGATCTTGGGAGCCCTCAATTGTGGGAATATGTGCAACAATATCCTTGTACTTGAAGATTCTTCAGGACTTTTTGGACATTGCAATAGCAGTTGAAAGGAATGTAGTAGGGTCATAGGGTGTTGTTTTAGGTTTGGGAGCTCTGGGTTCAGGGAAAGAAAGGGAATCTAGTATTCAAGGGCTGCTGACCTTGGTTCTCCAGGACAAATTTGGAGTTGTTTTTCTTCCTCTCCTGCTGGCTCAGAGGAATTCCAGGCTTCTCAAAGTTTGAAGACAGAGATCCCATGACCTGGGACACAGCTGGGACTTGAGATCTCTGTCCTCGCTGAAAGTGATCAGCCCAGGAATCTTGGATGCTGTCTGCACCAGCTGACTGGGCAGCTGACTGGGTTAAAGATTTCTGATCCATTAATTGTGACAGTGTTGGAGTTACAGATGCCAGTGAAAGCTCTTTGGATTTCGGGGAGCCCAGATCCTGACTATGCTCAAAAGACACACTAGACGTGGACAAAGCCTCTAGGCAAGAGGAGCCCTGTGATGGCCCCAGTGAAGTAAGGGAGATCTGGTTGTTCTCACCCGCCAGCAATTGCTTAATCTCCAGAGCCATAACGTTGCAGATTTGGCAGCAGGGGTCTGCACAAAGGATTCGCCGCACACTTCCTTCCTGAGGAAGCCAGCCCTGGCTGGGAAGAGAAACATGACAAACATTAATGATGGAGTGACATCTGCCTTCTCGGAAAGTGTGGACCAGGGTTGGCATTGTCCTTTCCCAGTCCTGAAAATCCTGGAGCCTACACTCTCTTGTTGTCTACCTCTCTGCTTTTCTTCCTAAGAAAATGCCATTTGGAGGCTGGACACAGTGGCTCACGCCTGTAATCCTAGCACTTTGGGAGGCTGAGGTGGATGGATCACCTGAGGTCAGGAGTTCGAGATCAGCCTGGCCAACATGGTGAAACCCCGTCTCTACTAAAAATACAAAAATTAGCCAGGCATGGTGGCGCATGCCTGTAGTCCCAGCTACTTGGGAGGCAGAGGTAGGAGAGTCGCTTGAACCTGGGAGACGGAGCTTTCAGTGAGCCGAGATTGCGCCGTTGTACTCCAGCCTGGGCAACAAGATTGAAACTCTGTCTCAAAAAAAAAAAGAAAAAAGAAAAGAAAAAGAAAAAGCCATTTGGCAAGGTGGGCTAGGCTGACGGTCTAGAGCTTGTTGGGCAAGGCTTCAGACAACCCATGGGAGGGCGTGGCCCTCAGAGAAGGCTGGGAGCTGGGGTCAGTTCTCTGTTGACCTTGTTGAAAAGCTGAACTAGGAGAACGGAGCCAGGTGGTTAGCTGATGGGGCATCACCAGTTAGAACCCGGATCAGTCTCATTTGAGGCTAAGAAACCCAAAGCCTGGTATTTGGGCTTGAAGTTCATGTAGGACCTCTGCATTCTGAGAGCTATTTGGTATCCCTGCTGATATACTGAACATCTTTTGAGAATTAATCCTGTTCTCTAGAAATCTTAAGAAGAGGATAAGATGATAGGCTGCCATCTGAGGGCTGTCTCCCTAATGACAGAGCCAGAGGAGGTAATGTCAGCAGAATCCAGTCAGACTCAGAGGAGAGAGAATAAAGGGAATAAGACAGGGATGACTTCTTTATGCAAAATCCATTCCTCTTGACTGGATAGCTTGTCTCGTGGCTGAATGCAACCCTGTGTAGAGTCTTTTATGAATTGTACACTAGTACAAGCCTGAATTCTAGAACTACTGTGATCCTAGCCCAAAGCAGAATTGGGTGACCCTTCCCTCCTGAGATGTCTGGCCCAGCCCCCCTGCCCTGGCAACTCTCTCAACTAGTGAACCAGCCTCCACTGTGTATGTCTCCCTCCCATCCATTATCCCTCTTCTCATCTCTACCCCAAGCCAAGCTGAGAAATGATCACAGACCAGACTAGCAGCTGGGAGACTGCAAAGAACAAGAGATTACCTTTTCATGAGAAACAGCAGCTTCCACAACTTCTCGGCTTCTTCCTGGGAAGTTCTCCTAGCTGAAGAAACAGAAGATAGTGAGTGTTATGTGGAACTGGAGAGGATTCAGGGACATCCTATAAGAAGCTGAAGGCCTTTTAATGAGAGGATACTGAAAACCCCAAGAGTCGGAACACTAAGTCACATCTGTGTACAACTTAACCATTTACGATGTGTTGTTCTGCACCTTGTCTCATTTGTCCTTCACCATCACACTGGGAGTGAGGAAGGATCATCACATGCCCATTTTATGGAGAACAAGACTGAGAGTTGAAGAGGCTTCCACAGGTTTGTAAAACTAGTAAATGACAGAGTTGAGGACTTCTGCCCTACTTCCTCATTCTTTATTCTCAGGAGGATAAGATAGAGAATTTTTTAATGTTCCTAGGCTCTGATTTTCCACCCAAGGAAGCCTTCCATGAGAAATTGTCCCTGGGAGGTACTAGAGTCTGCAGTGGTTAGAGCACCTGGCTGTTAGCACCAGGGGTCATAGAGGGTCAGGATCCATGGGAACCTCACCCCCAGCAGAAGCAAATTAGAGGAGAGACTGGGACTTTACCTCTTGATGTTCTATCTCCAGACTTTTGTTGGACTCTTCGGTGACACTTAAAGACAAAAACATTATCATGTAAAGCTGCTACACCATTTTTTTCCATATCTAAAATGAAACAAAACTCATAAACATTTCCCAGTCTTTTTCTGTGTTCCAATTTTATATACTCTTCTGTCTTTCCTTTCTGTATTCTTTTTCACCCCAAGAGTTTCCTTATTTGCTTATTTCTGACTCACTTTCTGGCTCTTCCATACTCCATGCCTCCCACCCCCATTCCTTTCATAAGTTCTGTGGGGACTTTAGGATGAGACGGGAGGAAAAGTGGAACAGATTAAAGGATGGATGGGTCCAGAAGTCAAAGGAGTTCAGCCATCAAATGGCCCTAAATAGCTGCCAACCAGAATAATCACCCAAATTGGGAGCTCTTCTGGTATCCAGTGAGGAAACCCCTTAAAAAAGCAAAGGCTAAGAGTAACAAGAGAAAGCTGGGGGTAAAATCTTGTTTGAGGCACATCAATTTAGCCATGGTCATAGTGTTTCCCTACCCGGCAACAGGTCCTGTTAGGTCCCAACCTTAATTTTTGGTGGCTTTTTTTCACTTGCCAAATAATTAATGCAATAATGCAGATGGATCCATAGGTGTATAAGGGATATCCAACATCCCACAAAACAAAGATAGGGCTCAACATGATCTAAACCTCACTAGCCATCCCTCTTCCTAGTCTTTCACTGTCTTGGAACCTAATACCTCCAGATTCTACACCTCGTCATTTCTGCCTCACAGAAGAGGGATCCAAACCACCAGACTGCATCACAAAGCCCTCCTGTTCCACAAGGCAGGGATAGCATCACAGACCTTTATCTGTTTTTAAAGAGGCTTACTATGGTGATTCAATGTTCAGATGAGGGTGTCTGGTGCTCTGTATGGCCTACAGAGCCCGGGGGAAAAGATGCCAAGGTCATAGGCAACATGTACCTTTTCATGTTCTCTCTACTCTCTATACTCTTATGGCTCAGCTCTCTCCTTTACTACAATGGCCTGACACCTATCCCTAGATAACCGAGTCTCTATGCACACTACATGCCCTATAAGAGAGACAGTGGATAGATCAGAGGAACTCCATGAACTGCATCATCTGTACTGGGAAGATAACAACAACAATAACAAAAAAAAAAAAATAGAGGATAGGGCAGGCATCATATTGTTAAATCTTGGAAACCGATCTTTAATGTCACCAGCAATGATATATGGTCAGTATTGAGAGGTTCAGAAAGAGGGCAGTGTATGATGTGTCAAGGAAAGGACAAAGCTGATGTTCTTTTAAATAACTTTCTGAGAGTTAAAGAAGGACTCCTCCCAATCTGCGTGGTCCAGCCTGAGATGGGTGAGCAGAGATTGTAAGCACTACCTTTCATGGAGGCAAATGAATGAGGCTCACTTCTGGAGCTCTGTACAAGGCTTGATTTTCCAGAATTGCCTCTACAGATTTTATAGCATCTAGCCTATTCATGGAGATGAGTTATTGGCAAAACTTTCGATAAGGTTCACAAACTTGTGGCTCTCTGGTTGAATCCACCATGGTTGGAATGTTTGCCTGAAAGAGTGTTTTATGAAAATCTGAATTTGAATAACTTTAGGCAGAGCAGAATTTTCCCTCATTTAACCCCAGGATCTACCACTCCTTTGCCCACTGATTCTCACATTAATGTTAACTTCATGACCCCTATCAATATTATGGCATGTCCCCAACACCCTAGGATTTCTGAGTTTCCTTGAGAAGTTCTTGCCCTGATAGGAGTGGTTGGTCTTAGGCTCAAAATCTCTGAAAAAGGGCCAAGTGCGGCGGCTCACACCTGTAATCCCAGCACTTTGGGAAGCTGAGGCAGGTGGATCGCCTGAGGTCAGGAGTTCGAGACCAGCCTGGCCAACATGGTGAAACCCCATCTCTACTGAAAATACAAAAAATTAGCCAAGCATAGTGCTGGGCGCCTGTAATCCCAGCTACTCAGGAGGCTGAAGCAGGAGAATCGCTTGAACCCAGGAGGCAGAAGTTGCAGTGAGCCGAGATCACACCACTGCACTCCAGCTTGGGTGACAGAATGAGACTCTGCCTCAAAAACAAACAAACAAAATCTCTGAAAAGGGTATTTGATCCTTCCTCCAGCATTCGTTCCTCCACTAGACAGGAATAGTGAGCACTCAATACGTGCTTAACCCTAAGTTGGGCAGTGTCGAGAGTACAAAGACATTTGGGTTGTATTGCCTACCTGCTTTCAAGATTCTTAAAAATCTAGTTTCAAAGACAAGGCATTCACAAGAAGCAAAAGCCAACCTTTTTCTGGGGAAGGGGCTGGAGAAGGGGGAAATAGAGAGTTATTGTTTAATGGGTACAGAAGTTTCTGTTTGGGGTGATGAATACAACCATCTTATTCATAAGTGAATGCCCTTAATGGCACTGAATTGTACACTTAAAAATAACTAAAATGGTAAATTTTATGTTAAGCATATCTTACCATAACTTAAAAACAACCAAAAAATTCATTAGCACAAGGGTTTCTTTTTGAACTAGCTATAAGGAAAAATATTCTAAAAATGATTTGACAAACAAATGGATTAGTGAACATTTTTCTCTTTTAATTTTTTTATTTCCATAGGTTATTAGGGAACAGGTGGTGTTTGGTTACATGAGTAAGTTCTTTAGTGGTGATTTGTGAGGTTTTGGTGCACCCATCACCCGAGCAGTATACACTGCACCCTATTTGTAGTCTTCTATCCCTCGCTTCCTCCCACTCCTCCCCCCAAGTCCCCAACTGTATCATTCTTATGCCTTTGCATCCTCATAGCTTAGCTCCAACATATCAGTGAGAACATATGATGTTTGGTTTTCCATTCCTGAGTTACTTTGCTTAAAATAATAGTCTCCAATCTCATCCAGGTTACCGCAAATGCTGTTAATTCATTCCTTTTTATGGCTGAGTAGTATTCCATCATATATATATATATATATATATATATACACACGTATATATACACATATATATATACGTATATATACACATATATACGTATATATACACATATATATGTATATATACACACATATATATACGTATATATATATATACACACATATATATATACACACACACACATATATATATACCACAGTTTCTTTACCCACTCATTGACTGATGGACATTTGGGCTGGTTCTACGTTTTTGCAATTGCAAATTGTGCTGCTATAAACATGCATGTGCAAGTATCTTTTTCGAATAATGGCTTCCTTTCCTCCAAGTAGATACCCAGTAGTGGGATTGCTGGATCAAATGGTAGTTCTACTTTTAGTTCTTTAAGGAATCTTCACACTGTTTTCCATAGTGGTTGTACTAGTTTGCATTCCCACCAGCAGTGTAAAAGTGTTCCCTGATTGCCACATCCATGCCAACATCTACTGTTTTTTTATTTTTTGATTATGGCCATTCTTGCAGGAGTAAGGCGGTATCACATTGCGGTTTTGATTTGCATTAGTGAATGTTTTTCTCAAATGTCCTTCTTATACCTACAAAAGGAAACTAGATCTTCATATTAAGGATAATTTAAGAAGAGTCCTACCTGAAAATGGGATGAATTTGAGCTATTTCAACATCTGCCCTGAACTTGCAAATTCCATAATACAGGAATGAGAAGACTTTTTCAACCAAAGAGCACTGAATGAAAGGTTAACAAAAATCAGTTAAAAGGCAGCTTGAGTCAGCTTTTTAGTAGTAGGTCATCAACATACCTGCAAAGTAGCCTGGATCCTTCATTACTTTCATTACTCCTACTTAACCAGCTGTTGCCACCCTCTATGCAGCTGTAACAGTTTTATCACCCATTAGCCTGACGTCTTGCACCCAGCAGAATCACCACATCTGCAAGTCCTGCACCTGCTCCTGCCAGTGCACTACTTACCTCACAGATAACCCACAGCCTCTGCCCTCCCACCAAGCCATTAAAACCATCTACTGAAAACTCCACTCCAGCAATTCGCCTGGCCCTTGCTCCTCTGCCTTAGAGCTGAAGAATTAGAGCCAAGGGCTGAGCCAAAAATGGTCTCATGTCTTTTTGCAGATTAGGCCTTTAGCATAGGTTTATTTACTGGTTTGGGGCTCATCGACAAGGGTGCTTGTGTGGACAGGACAGTGGGATCAGTGTCTTCCTAAACAAGAGCGCATTCATGTAATGATCACAGCTAAGCCTGGCATTTCTCACGATGTGGGCATGGATCATCACATTTGCCTTTCCTGCCTCGTGGTTGAGAGCGAACAGCAAACAAGGAAGATGAAGTACACGAAAAGCCTCTGTGGACGCTGGAGGGCTGCACAACTATCAAGGATTCTTCTTCATTTGTTTCTAGAAAACTTGCTTTAAGCCAGACCCTGCTTTCATTATAATGCTGCAGAGCCACAATGATTGCAACAGAATTTCTTCAAGGAACTGTTCATGGCTACCAATTCATACGTACCCATGAGTCCTGTCGCCTTGTAAACAAAAATGTGACTGACATGCCACTGATGTGAGATTGTCCCTCCACACAAGCCTTATGAAAGAGCTTCGCTGTGTCTCATACTCAGAAAATACTAGTGAACATCTCAAATATACCAAGGTGCCGGGGACAGCGACTCAGCAGCAACACTTTTATAGATGAGCACCTTTGTTAATGCCCAAGAGCTAGAATTTCCAGGGAGTTGGGCAGGAAGCCCCAGAGTAGTGTCAGGCAGCAAAACCACCAGAGCTCACGCAGCAGATTACTACCCAATGCGGGATTGTGGGGAGTAACGGTAGATGGCAGCCAGAGACACTAGAGGGCAGCACATGCCCACCCAATACGCCTAGTCCTGTGACATCTCCACCCTGACAGGAGCTTTCAAAGGTTATCTTCTCCAGTGGTCTCTCAATACCAGCCTTTACATCAGAATCACTCGGGAGCTTGTTAAAAATATAGATTTCCTGGTTTCACTCCAGACTAATGAATCGGAATCTCTAGATGCAGAGTCCAGCAATCTCTATATTAAATAAGTATCATGATATTGATTCTTCCTACCCATGAGCATGGAATGTTCTTCCATTTGTTTGTATCCTCTTTTATTTCCTTGAGCAGTGGTTTGTAGTTCTCCTTGAAGAGGTCTTTCACATCCCTAGTAAGTTGGATTCCTAGGTATTTTATTCTCTTTGAAGCAATTGTGAATGGGAGTTCACTCATGATTTGGCTCTCTGTTTGTCTGTTATTGATGTATAAGAATGCTTGTGATTTTTGCACATTGATTTTGTATCCTGAGACTTTGCTGAAGTTGCTTATCAGCTTAAGGAGATTTTGGGCTGAGACAATGGGGTTTTCTAGATATACTATCATGTCATCTGCAAACAGGGACAATTTGACTTCCTCTTTTCCTAATTGAATACCCTTGATTTCCTTCTCCTGCCTAATTGCCCTGGCCAGAACTTCCAACACTATGTTGAATAGAAGTGGTGAGAGAGGGCATCCCTGTCTTGTGCCAGTTTTCAAAGGGAATGCTATGTTTATTGCGGCACTATTCACAATAGCAAAGACTTGGAACCAACCCAAATGTCCAACAATGATAGACTGGATTAAGAAAATGTGTCACATATACACCATGGAATACTATGCAGCCATAAAAAATGATGAGTTCATGTCCTTTGTAGGGACATGGATGAAATTGGAAATCATCATTCTCAGTAAACTATCGCAAGAACAAAAAACCAAACACCGCATATTCTCACTCATAGGTGGGAATTGAACAATGAGAACACATGGACACAGGAAGGGGAACATCACACTTCGGGGACTGTTGTGGGGTGGGGGGAGGGGGGAAGGATAGCATTGGGAGATATACCTAATGCTAGATGACGAGTTGGTGGGTGCAGCGCACCAGCATGGCACATGTATACATATGTAACTTACCTGCACATTGTGCACATGTACCATAAAACCCAAAGTATAATAATAATAAATAATAAATAATAAATAAATAAATAAATAAGTATCAAAAATAACCCTTAAGCAAGAAGGCACTCAGTATGGGTTTGTATTTGAGACTCTGATGAAACTATGTCCCTCCCCTCACACTCAAAATTTGATTGAATTTCAGAGGCATTGACTCCACTTATGGACACTGTGGGGAACTCAGGAAGCCTGGTTAAGAAATTTGCATACAATTTATGCCAAGCGAAACACCATCACTCTGAGGTGGAAGCCTCAGCATGGCCAGGGTCCTTCATGTTTTAAAAAGTCATAGGAACTTTGGGAAAAAAGAGAGAAGACCAATGACCAATATTGAGAATGAGAGAGGTGACTCACCAAAATTCCAGAGATATTTAAAGGACAATCAGTTAATGTGAAGGCCAAGCACAGTGGCTCATGCCTGTAACCCCAGCACTTTGGGAGGCTGAGGTGGGTGGATCACTTGAGCTCAAGAGTTCGAGACCAGCCTGGGCAACATGGCAAAACTCCATCTCTACAAAAACTACAAAAGTTAGCTGGGCATGGTGATGTGCACCTGTAGTCTCAGCTACTCAGGAGGCTGAGGTAGGAGGATTGCTTGAGCCTGGGAGGTGGAGGTTGCAGTGAGCTGAGATATCACCACTGCACTCCAGCCTAGGTGACAGAGTAAGACCATGTCTCAATAACAATAATAATGTGAAAATTTTAATGTCTGTAAATGGACAATTTAGATGAAATGGACTGCTATGGTTTGAATGTGTTCCTTCCAAGCTTTATGTGTTGGGAACTTAATCCCCAGTGTGACAGTTTTGGGAGGTGGGGCCTTTTGGGAGGTGTTTTAGGTCAGGAGAACAGAGTGGATTAATGCCACTAAAAAAATGGTTTGCAGGAGTGGGTTCTCTCTCTTCTGCTTTTCTGCCCTTCTTCCACGTGAGGACACAGCAAGGAAGCCCTCATCAAATGCTGGTACCTTCCCACCCTTCAGAACTGTGAGAGAATAAATTCTCTCTTTATAAATTACCACTCTGTGGTATTCTGTAATAACAGCACAAAATGGACTAAGACTGGACAAATTATTTGAAAGACACAAACTATCAAAACTTAAGAAGAAATAGATATCCTGAATGGCCTTATATCCATTTAAAGAAATTGCATTTGTAGTTTAAATCTTGTCTCAAAAAAATTCTTGTCAAGAAAACTCTTATTTCTTTATGACCATATTTCTTCACTAGTGAATTCTAACAAATATTTGAGGAAGAAAGAATACCAATTCCACATAAATTCTTTCAAAAATTTAAAGAGAAGAGAATACTTCTCAATTCATTGTTTGAAGCCAGAATTGCCTTGATACCAAATCCAAAGACATTACAAGAATAGAAAACTAGAGACCAACATTCTTCATGAACATGAATGCAAAAGTTCTTAACATTTTAGCAGATCAAATTCAGCAACATATAATTGGTAGGAAATACAGAGGGCAAACAAACATGATAGACCACAGGGATGCAATCGGCAGAATCAGGACTATGGACAAAGGATCTAGTTTCTTCCATAAAAAAATTATAAGGAGAAAAGTTAAAGCAATGGAGCAGAATCTATGTATTAAAAGAGCATTAAGAGACATTTCAACTACTTGAAGTTTGTGGGCTGTATTTGTATTCTGATTCCAACAAACAAATTATAGAAAATAAAAACAGGGGGTCGGGCATGGTGACTGGCCAGGGGTGGTGGCTCATGCCTGTAATCCCAGCACTTTGGGAGGCCGAGGCAGGTAGATCATCTGATGTCAGGAGTTCGAGAAAATAAAAATAAATTTATAAGCCAATCAAGGGAATTTAAGCACTGATTGGGTATTTGATGATATTAAGAAACTATTATGAACTTTCTAGGTTTAATAATGGTAGCTCTGTCATTTTAAAAGCTTGTATATGTTTAGATGCATACTAAAATATTTAATGGTATAAATTTCTGATATCTGGAATTTACTTCAAAACGAGGAGGTAACTAGTGTAGGGGTAAAGAAGAAACAAGATTGTTAAAAAATATTAATTTGAAGTTGGGTGACAGGTACATGGAGGTATGTTATTTGAAATTTTCCCTAGTAAAAAGATAATTAAAAACAGAATCTTCCAAAAATGTTTTAAAATACCTTACTAATAAAGTAAAAACTCAGAAGACAGTCATGCGTAAATAAATAAACATGTAGAAATGCTTTTGATTTAATAATATACACATGAAGATCTTATAATCAAAATGATTAAATTTTATTTATACCTTGAAAATATGTTACTATGATTGTAAAAATGAATTTATATTCTTATTCTTATATAAAAGTATTATCCTATTAAATATTACTGATAGTTACTACTCAACCAAACAAAATAATTACATTTCCATCTGCCTCAATAATGCATCTAAAAGAAACTCCTATAAAAATTAAATTTTAGACTGGTCGTGATGGTTCATGCCTGTAATCTCAACACTTTGGGAGGATGAGGCAGGAGGATGACTTGAGCCCAGGAGTTCAAGACCAGCCTGGGCAACATAATGGGAACCCATCTCTACAAAAAATTATAAAATTAGCCAGACATGGTGGCATGCATCTGTAGTCCCAGCTACGCAACTCAGGAGGCTGAGGTGGGAAGATCTTTTGAACCTGGGAGGTCAAGGCTACAGTGAACCATGATCACACCGTTGCACTCCAGCTTGGGCAACAGAGTAAGACCCTGTCTCAAAAAAATAAAAATAAATAAATGAAATGAAATTTTAGTCATGATTTCAAAAATGTTTTCAGTAGCTGCGTCTTTTTCACCATTTAAAATGTTTCTAAATGTTCTGAAATTTTATTCCTATCTATGACAGATTTCAATTAAGAAAAAGAAAAGAGCTTTCTTGGGGAGGGGAGGTGGTTAATAGGGTGTCAGCAACTCTCTGTGGATAATATTATGAAAAGTCCTCATATAATAGGTGAGTTTGGCCATCTCTGGCGATGAGCTAACCTAGACAATGAACTATAAATAAAGGTCAAATAATTCAGGAACACAAGGAAGAAAGGGGAATTAACCCTGACTGAGCACCATTACCCAGTGCCAGGCCTGTTATACGGATCACCTCATTCATTGCTTACCACCAGCCAGACCCAGGTATTGCTATCCCACGTTATACAAGAGGAAACTGAATCACCAAGAAGTAAAATAACTAACCCATCACAGCAACTTAGAGATAGATGAAAATGTTGATTCTAAACTCCACTAAGGTCCTTGCCACCTCCATTTCATTCAAGTTAAGAGGGATATAAATACTCAGAATAATTATAAATAAGCTGTTTGAAATTGCAGACTATTCACATATCCAGTAGTTTTTTAAAAGAAGGACAGTAATAAAAGAAATTTTAAGACAGGAGCCCGGGCGGCCAAGGCAGGAGGACACTTGAGGGTAGGAGTTCAAAACCAGCCTGGGCAACACAGCAAGACCCCATCTCTACAAAAAATAAAAAATTAGCTGGGCATGGTGGCATGCTCCTGTAGCCCTAGCTACTCAGGAGGCTGAGGCAGGAGAATCACTTGAGCCCAAGAGGTTGAAGCTGCAGCGAGCTGTGATTGTGCCACTGCGTTCCACCCCAAGCTACAGAGCTAAACCCTATTTCAAAAATAAAATGAAATGAAATAAAGTAAATTTTTTAAAAACAGGAACCAAAGAGCAAGGCTGGATCCAAAGGTCTCCAGTATCATCCTGGTACACACCTAGTTCTTCTCATCAGGTGTGTCCCCCAACTGCAGGAAGGGCATTAGGCTGTCACAGCCCAGTGACACTAGCACCTGAGATTGTTCCACTCACAACCCTTTTGGCAGTATGGCCATTTTCACAATATTGATTCTACCCATCCATGAGATTGATGTGTTTCCATTTGTTTGTGTCATCTATGATTTCTTTCAGCAGTGTTCTGTAGTTTTCTTTGCAGAAGACTTTTGACTCCTTGGTTAGGTATATTCCTAAGTATTTTATTTTTATTTTTTTGCAGCCCTTGTAAGAGAGGTTGAGTTCTTGATTTGATTCTCTGCTTGGTCACTGTTGGTGCGTAGAAGAGTTACTGATTTGTGTACATTAATCTTGTATCTGGAAACTTTGCTGAATTATTTTATCAATTCTAGGAGCTTTCTGGAGGAGGCTTTAGGGTTTTTAGGGTAGACGATCATATCGTCAGCAAACAGTGAAGGGTTTTCAAGGTAGACGATCATGTTGTCAGCAAACAGTGACAGTTTCACTTCCTCTTTACCGATTTGGATGCCCTTTATTTCTTTCTCTTGTTTGATTGCTCTGGCTAGGACTTCCAGTACTACGTTGAAGAGGAGTGGTGAGAGTGGGCATCCTTTTCTTATTCTCCTTCTCAGAGGGAATACTTTCAACCTTTTCCCATTCAGTATTATTTTGGCTGTGGGTTTGTCATGGATGGCTTTTATTACATTAAGGTATGTGCCTTGTATGCTGATTTTGCTTAGAGTTTTAATCATAAAGGGATGCTGGATTTTGTTGAATGCTTTTTCTGCATCTATTGAGATGATCATGTGACTTTTGTTTTTAATTCTGTTTATGTGATATATCACATTTATTGACTTGCATATGTTAAACCATCCCTGCATCCCTGGTATGAAACCGACTTGAGCATGGTGGATTATCTTTTTGATATGTTGTTGGATTTGGTTAGCTAGTATTTTGTTAAGGATTTTAGCGTCTATACTCATCAAGGATATTGGTCTGTAGTTTTCTTTTTTGGTTATGTCCTTTCCTGGTTTTGGTCTTAGAGTAATGCCAGCTTCATAGAATGAATTAGGGAGGGTTCCTTCTTTCTCTGTCTTGTGGAATAGTGTCAAAAGGACCGGTACGAATTCTTCTTTGAATGTTTGGTAGAATTCTGCTGTGAATCCGTCTGGTCTTGGACTTTTTTTTGTTGGTAATTTTTAAATTACCATGTCAATCTCACTGCTTGTTAGTGGCCTGTTCAGGGTATCTAATTCTTCCTGATTTAAGCTAGGAGGGTTGTATTTTTTCCAGGAATTTATTCATGTCTTCTAGGTTTTCTAGTTTATGCACTCACAGCACTGACTGGATTACAAATTCATCAGACACTTCTGAGTAGCCTAGAACTTGCAATGTAAATAGACCTAGAAGGAGAGAATGCCCTGACCAGCAGGTGGGAGTAGGCCAGGTTCGTTGGAGTTACATTTATCACTATAAATTAGTAAATTAGCATTCCGATTTATGCTTCAGTCTCTTTTTAGTTTAGTTACAGTGGATCCATCCCAAAGAAACCACTTGGTTCAGAGAACCTTGACAAAATGGAACCTTTCTGCCTATAAAGCTGAAAGCTGGCTCCTGGTTCTCTCTGATTCCCCTCGTTAGTCTCCACCGTCCTGAACAGCTGCAGAGGCAGGGAGGGCAATCCTAAACACCAGACTACTGGCATGACCACAACCTGATCTCCTACCAGAGGAGACCAAGCACCCCCATTTCTCATCTAAGCCGCCTTCCTCTCCTGTGCTTTAGTTTTCTCCCTGTTAGCTAAAAGTGGTGTTCATTAAAACCTATTTGTTGAATAAAACACTGTAGGGGTTATAAAAGTATGTAGAAGTGAATTCTGATAACTTAAAAGTTACATGTTTTCAGCATAGTGGGAAATAATAGGTATCTATACAATAATACGGTATCTGAGAGTATGTGGTATATAATCTCCTTATAAATATTATATAAAGTTGCTATATAAATCTCCTGTAAAGGGGAGATTATTTTTGGCTGAAGTGATCTGGGAAAGCTTCATGTAGAAGATGGCATTCAAGCTGGTGCTTGAAGCTGAGAGAGGATTTTAATATGTGGAGTTGGAAGAGGGAGTGATCCAAAATGCAGGAATCAACATGCATAAACTGCTGGTGTCTCTGTGTAATGATAACATGCAGAAATAACAGAAGGATTCCTGAAATATTTATTTAACTCTGAGTGCATATTATTTTGTATATATTTGATCTTAATTAACTGAGTTTTAGATTTTATTTTGTCTTCGTGTGGAAACTGGGGTTGTGGATATCTCCTCATGGGAATGTTTTTCTGTGTCACGTGGACATGAACTGTGGAGATGGGTCTTCAGAACCTGACCATATGTGTTTCTAGGTATAAACGTCTGTGTGGGTGCATTTCTCTACACAGATTTTTTGGTCTTTGTGGGTGTGTGCACATGTAGTCCTGAGGGTTGAGAAGGAAAGAGAGGAAGGATTAGAGGGGAGAAACAGGGAGGGGGGGAAAGGAAGTGAGAAGTTGTTGAGGGTGTTGGGGCTGTTAGTGGAAAAAAATAGACTCTGTAAAATATTTTAAAGAGGTTTATTCTGAGCCAATATGAGTGACCATGGCCTGGGTAACACAGTCTCAAGAGGTCCTGAGAAAGTGTGCCTGCCTCAGTTGGATTACAATTTGGTTTTATACATTTTAGGGAGGCAGAAGTTACAGGCAAGGTCATAAATCAGTACATGAAGGTTATACATTGGTTCAGCCCAAAAAGGCAGGATGTCTTGAAGCAGATCTTACAGGTTATACATGGATTGAGAGATTCTTTAATTTACAAGTGGTTAAAGGAGTAAAGTTTTGTCTAAAAATTTGGAGTCAGCAGAAAGGAATCTTAAAGAATCTTAAGTTTCATTGTGCTTTGACATGGTGCTTCCTTCCTGATGCTTTGACATGGTGAGGCCTTAAAAGCTGCCTCAGAATCCAGGTGAATCACTTGAACCCAGAAGGCAGAGTTTGCAGTGAGCCGAGATCACGCCACTGCACTCTAGCCTGGGCAACAGAGTGAGACTCCATCTCAAAAAAAAAAAAAGCTGCCTCGGAATCAAGATCCCTAACCCTAACCCCTAACTTTGTTTTATTCCCCACACTCAAAGTGCAGGGAGGGACTCTCTTGGAATTCCCTTATCTAAACAAGTAACTTTGTTTCCAAAAGAAATGCAATGCAGTTGTCTAAAATCCCCTCCATAAGGGATTCAAATAACCAGGAAAGATCAACCACTGGAGAAGAGAAGAAATTAGGTGTCATCACCACACCCAGACACACTATTTTTAAAGGGAAGACTCTTGCTCTGTTGTCCAGGCTAGAGTGCAGTGGTGTGATTATAGCTCACTGTAGGTGAGCACCACCCCACCCCTCTAATTTTTATTTTATTTTCATAGGGACAGGTTGTCTACTATATTGCCCAGGCTGGTCCCAAACTCCTGGCCTCAAGGGATCCTCCCTCCTTGGCCTCCCAAAGGGCTAGGACTACAGGTGTGAGCCACCTTGCTGACCCAGATTTTTCATCTGTTCTTCTGATGGTAGCCCCAAGAGATCACCCGGGGAACTTTATCTGTGTAGGACAACCTTTGTTCCCGTGTAGCTCTACCTCTCACCTTCCCTTAACGTAGGCCTCCCAACTCCTGGGTCCATTCATTCTCCCTGATGACTTACTGCCCCTCAAAGGAATTGTTGACATTCCTTATCTCCTACTGTCCATGAAAAATGATATGTAAATTTCTGTACCACACTGGGTTATTCAGTAATAATCACTCTATTAATAATCCCCTCCCTCATGCACATTAATAGACTTATATGCCTTTTCACCTATTAATCTGCTTTTTGTCGGTTGATTTTCATAGACCCTTCTAAAGGTGAAGGGACGTTTCCCCTTTGCCACCTAGAAGGGGAACCTCTGCTCTGAAGACGAAGTGTGGTTTCATATAGTTAGTATTTTACATAATTGATAATTGATTGTCCCATAGATCACAGATACTCCTTTCCTATAATACGACATTTATTGGTAAAAGGCTCGTGCTTCAAAATGCCATCTTTTCTTTCATCCATTGCACTCTATCTCTTTTCATTGGTCCAGTCTTTCATCCAATTTAATCCTCTTTTTGGATTGTCTTTGTTTAGTTTTTTTCCCCTTTTTCTTATCCTTCCAGTTTGATTTCTTTCTTCACTGTAGTTTTGGGGTTTTTTTTTGTTTTTTTGTTTTTGTTTTGTTGCTTTGTTTTGTTTTGTTTCCCCCAAGATGGAGTCTTGCTGTGTCACCCAGGCTGAAGTGCAGTGGCATGATCTCGGCTCACTGCAACCTCCACCTCCCGGGTTCAAGCAATTCTCCTGCCTCAGCCTCCCGAGTAGCTGGGATTACAGGTGCCACCACACCTGGCTAATTTTTGTATTTTTAGTAGAGATGGGGCTTCATCGTGTTGGTCAGGCTGGTCTTGAACTCCCAACCTCGTGATCTGCCTGCCTCAGCCTCCCAAAGTGCTGGGATTATAGGCGTGAGCTGCCACGCCCAGCCTCTTTCCAGTAGTTTTCACCTGCTGTAAGTTTTCTCTTCTAGCTTATGGAACTAATACCATACCCCAGAAACAAATGTTTTGTAATTGAGGGAGGGGCACTTCTTGTTGTAAGGATATTTTAGGCTCCATTTAAGGCTTTTGTCTTCACTGCCACTGCCATAGACAATTCATTGATCCCTCAAATTTAAATTGGGTACCTTTGTTTATGTGAAAGGCATTGTTCTAGTCAAGACAGAAACAGAAAAAAAAATCCCTCAGGGAGCTTTCATTGTAGTGGAAGTAGAGAGAAAGCAAACAAATAGGAAAATATGTAGTATGTTAGGTGGTGATAAGTGCAATGGAGAAAAATAAAGAAGAGACCAAGTCAATAGTATAAACAAGATTTGTCATTTTAAATAGGTGGCAAGGGGAGGTCTGAGAAGATGATATTGGAGCAAAGACCAGTAGGAGATGAGGGAGCAACTCATGCATGTCTCTGGGAAAAGGGAACAGGAAACATCTATAGGGAGAAGACAGGTAAAGATCCAATAAGACAGTCCCTCAAGCCAGTACAAAAGGGGTTGAGGACTTCAGAAAGCCTCCATAGTATGGTGTCCTTTGGACAGACTTTGTCTCGGGTCACCACTTCAAATCCTTATAAGGACTTCTTTCTCAATCTTATTTTATCTTACCTCATCCTTTTTTTTTCTTTTTTTTTTTTCTTTTTTTGAGACAGAGTCTCGCATCGTTGCCTGGGCTGGAGTGCAGTGGCCCGATCTTGGCTCACTCCAACCTCCACCTCCCAGATTCAAGCAATTCTCCTGCCTCAGCCTCCCGAGTAGCTGGGATTACAGGCGCCTGCCACCGCGCCCGGCTAATTTTTTGTATTTTTAGTAGAGATGGGGTTTCACCATGTTGGTCAGGCTGGTCTCAAACTCCTAACCTTGTGGTCCACCTGCCTCAGCCTCCCAAAGCGCTGGGATTACAGGTGAGCCACCACGCCTGGCCCCCTTTTTTTCTTTTTTAAGAGATGGGGTCTCACTATGTTGACTAGGCTGGCCTCGAACTACCAGCCTCAAGCTTCCTAAACAGCTGGGACTGCAAGAGCACACCACTATACCTGGCTCTTCCCTTATCTTATCTTTGTGTCTTTGGGGACTAATTTGTTTAGTTTTGTCTGCCCAACTTGGGAGGTTTAGCTAGCCTGTCATCAGTGGCAGCCTGGCCTTTGGCCAAGCGCTGGACAAGCACCATCCTATGGACCATTGACATTTCACGTGTTCTGCCTCATCCCAAACTGAGCCTCATCTAGGTCAAATGCTCAATTCCTGTATGGTTTATCACTATCACATTAACTTGTATGCTTCTCTGTCTGTCATAATTTTACCAGGGACAGTTTGCAATTGCAGCAAACACTTAAGTGAACTATTTATAGAGACTACTTTGTTCCTTTGAGAGGTACCTTAGAACATAAAGAGAAGAAATCCTTTTTTTTTTTTTTGAGACGGAGTTCCGCTCTGTCGCCCAGGCTGGAGTGCAGTGGCGCGATCTCGGCTCACTGCAAGCTCCGCCTCCCGGGTTCACACCATTCTCCTGCCTCAGCCTCCCGAGTAGCTGGGACTACAGGCACCCACCACCATGCCTGGCTAATTTTTTCAATTTTTTGATAGAGACGGGGTTTCACCGTGTTAGCTAGGATGGTCTGGATCTCATCTCCTGACCTCGTGATCTGCCCGCCTCAGCCTCCCAAAGTGCTGGGATTACAGGAGTGAGCCACCGCGCCCAGCCGAAGAAATCCTTTTAAGGAGGTTTTTCATCTTGCCTGATTAAGATGGAGTGATTGTTTTGTTTCGTGTAGAAGACACCCCTCCTTCATTTCTGTGCTTCAGGAGTTAATAAATGCTGGCTTTTAAATTGTACCACTTATAAAATTGTGGAAGGTCACAGCTACTGTTTCAACCAGCTGTAATAACTCTCTGTTGTATGTCTATATGTGAAAATGGGTTTTCCTGCATCTAAGCTTTCTCTCCTCTCCTTGAAGGAATATAATTAGCCTTCTACAGTATTCATATTTGTCTGAAGCCAGTTTTGCCTCTTTTTTTTTTTTGCTCACCACTATGCTAATGAGGATCTCCTCTGTTTTGTTCTGTTCCTTTCCCTCCTTTTTTCCCCTCTCTTGGAAAACATTAAAAATTAACTTAGAAATAAAAGTCACTCTGTTATTATGTGCATACTCTAGGGATAACTAGTCCAGATAAGCAGCCAAAAATGTCTAAAAGATCTTGAAAATTGCTAAGAGAGTAGATTTTAAGTGTTCTCGCTATATACATACAAAATAAGTATGTGAGGTAGTACAAATGTTAATTAGCTCAAATTAGCCATTTCATAATGTATATTTCAAAACAACATACATGATAAACATATAATTTCTATTTGTTAATTAAAATATGTAAGTAAATGTTTTTAAAGTCTAAAATCTTTATTAAACTGTTAGGGTTTCTTTTTGTGAACACTTAAAAGTGTATTTACATAGTAGTCTATGTTACTAAGTTATGAGATAAAAAGAAATAGATTTAAAGACTAAGCGGTTTTGTCATGATTCAGAGTCTCTAACTTTTAGTTTACCCTATAGAAAATAATGGCATATTTATCTTTGGATATATATGACTTGTATCTTGTCTTCTTTTTTTTTTTCAGTTGAGACAGAGTCCCACTCTGCCACCCAGGCTGGAGTGCAGTGGCAGGAACATAGCTTACTACAGCTTCCATCTCCCAGGCTCAAGCAATCCTCCTACCTCAGCTTCCCAAATAGCTGCGACTATAGACACACATCATCACACCTGACTAGTTTTTTTGATTTTTAGTAAAGACGAGATCTCACTATGTTGCTCAGACTAGTCTTGAACTCCTGAATTCAACTGATCTTCCCACCTTGGCCTCCAAAAGTGCTGGGATTACAGGCATAAGCCACCATGCCCAGCCTATTTTGTCTAATTACTAACTATTCTTGATTTTGCCTATCTAAAAGTCAGTCAGACTTTAAAAAAAAAAAAAAACTGTAAAGGTGTCTTTTATGAATAAACTATATTTATAGGGTTTTCTTTTCTTTTTCTTTTGAGACAGACTCTCTCTCTGTCACCCAGGCTAGAGTGCAGTGGCATGATCTTGGCTCACTGCAACCTCCGCCTCCTGGGTTCAAGCAATTCTCTGCCTCAGCCTCCCAAGTAGCTGGGATTACAGGCGCCCACCACCACGCCTGGCTAATTTTTTGTATTTTTAGTAGAGGCAGGGTTCACCATCTTGGCCGGCTGGTCTTGAACTCCTGACGTCATGATCCACCCGCCTCAGCCTCCCAAAGTGCTGGGATTACAGGCGTGAGCCACCCTGCGCCCGGCCTATGGGGTTTTCTAAAATGGCCATTAGGTACCATAGAGATTTGCTCCTTCAACCCATAAAAGGAAGGACAACAGGAATAGTTAGTTTTGTCTAGAAATTTTCCAAATTTCAGTTAATTCAAGCCTGCTATGTGAGCTCTTTTGTTTATCAAATTTAAGATTAAAAAAAAAACTGTCCAGCTGATGTCTAGCCAAGTTGCAGCCTATCTCCCCCACTGATTGTAACAAAAATTCTGGAAAAATACAAGAAACAACTATCTAAGAACTCTGAGAAGTAGAAGTAGCAGTTGGCTGTGAAGGAAAGTCAAAGCCTGAAGAACAATCCAAATGGAGGCAGTGAGTTTCCTGGGTTGTTTTCTTCCTTTACCTACCAATTTCGATCCAAAGGCAACCTGAGTTGGGGAACTATATAGCAGGAACAGATAGCAAAAACTGAGAAAATCCCATTTTTCATGGCCATAGGTCTGGAAAAGATGGACCAAGCAAGCTAGTGAGTGTAGAGAGAATCCTTGGTTTTATTTTTCTCTTTTCATCCTTTCCAAACCATGCCCAAGACCAGCCCTGGTCATACAGCTGAGCTGTCAGGTAGGCAGTGGTACAGAAACCCAGAACCCTGAGAGAAAACCTGTTCCTCTGGAAGGAGGAACTGGGGAAAAAAATGCCTGTGAGGTAGGAAGAGTGTGTGTGGGTGGATGGAAGAGTTCCTGTTATTTTTCTCTCTCTCTTTTCTCTAACTACCTTGTCCTGAGTGTAGACCCAATCACACAGAACTGTATGATTATGGTGGCCACAACTCTAGGAGAAACTCCAACTCTCTACGAAAGGACTGGTAAAAAGGGGCTCCTGACAAACAAAGAATGTATTGAAAATCCAGCAGAGGAGAGAGGGGGATAAGGGATCCCCAACTTCCATGTGCATTGTCACAAGTCCATACTCACCATTAAGCTGTGTATGTTCAGAACATATGAAAAAAAAAACGCATAGCAAAAGCTTTGAGAGCTGAACTGCCATATAGCCCATCACCTGTGTCCCAGACTAACCTCTAAGTAGTGCATGCAAAGAGCAGACCCAAACAGCGTAGCAAATACTTTGAAAACTGAAGTCTTTGGAACTACTGCCCACAGAAAGTGACAGAACTTTCCATCCAAACCTAACAGGGTTAACTTCCTGCTAAAATAACAACAACCAACATTCTGCAGAGGACTTAAATAGGCCCAGGGTCTCACAATTTAGTACACAAAATGTCTAAGATTCAACCTATTAAGAATTAAGAAAATGTAACCAATTCTTAAGGGAAAAAATAATCAATAGATGTCAACCCCAAGATGTTGACATTATTAGACAAATACCTTAAAGTGGCTATTATGTGCATCTTCCAGAAGGTAAAAGTAAACACTATTGAAATAAATAGAAATATAGAAGCTCTAAGCAAAGAAATATAAATTATAAAAAGGAACCTATTGGAAATTTAAAACTGAGAAATACAGTGTCTGAAATAAAATATTTACTGGACACAGTTGAGAGCAGAATGGAAATGACTGAGCAGTCCATGAACTTGATTTTGGACCAATAGAAATTTTCAATCTGAAAAACAGAGAAAAAAATTGGAAAAAAAAAGATGAGTACAATCATGAGGACTTTTGGGACAATATCAAAAAGATAAAATTCATGTCAGTGGAATTCCAGGAGAGGAGAAAAAGATTGGTGTAGAAAATATATGTGATGATATAATGGCTGAGAATTACACAAATTTAGTAAAGTTATAAATTTACAGTTATGAAATCTCAGTGACCCCCCAAACAGGAATGAATTCAAGAAAACCATGCCCTAACATGGGAGGAAATTGCTTGATTTCATTTTCCCATCCTGGAAAATTCAACTTAACTCTATTGATAGGAGAATACGTTTCACAGAATTCATTATTAAAGAACTCTGCAAAATCTTTATCTTTTGCTTAGAAACACTATCATTTTATTATCCATAAACTTCAGAAAAACGTAAAGAGAACTAATTAAGGAATTCTAAAATTAAACTTAGCAAAGTTTAGTTTTCAAAAACCCTTTAATTTCTATGGCCTAAAGCAGGGTTCAGCAAACCCTGACACAGCTAGAGAGTAAATAATTTAGGTTTTGTGGATTTTGTGGTAGAAAAGACTCCTCCAATCTCCTGCCTCTATAGATGGTATAGGTCTGGCTCTCGTATTGTCAGAGCACAGTAGGTAAAGAGAGCAAGGAGCATTTAGCTTTCACTACAGTACCCTCACCCTTAGCTGTGCCTGGTCCAGATGAGTCCAGGGTCTCTCTGCATTAATTTTTCTGGAGCATAAACCTTTAGGCTTTGTGCTTTTGTGGGAGAAGGAGTGTTAAAAGTTTGTGAGGAGCAGAAGAGGAGATTTAGGTGTCTGTTCTCATACTTTCAACCCAACTTTCAGAGGTAGCTGCCACCAAATCCTGAGCCTTTAGAGTTTTATTCCTGTATAGTCACTTCACAGGTATTTAGCCTTTTCCTTTCTCAGGTCTCCTAAATCAATTACTACTAGTCTATCTGTTTTTCAGTTTCTAAAATTTTGTCGACAATTTTTATTTACTGTCATCTCCCTCTTCCTCCATCTGCTTTCCCATTTTCTTTAATATCATGGGTTTTTTCCTTCTTAAAAAAAATATTTTATGTCATTATAGCAGGGTAAATTAATGTGTTTAAATTTACCTGGAAATGTAAGTCTCAACAGGATATAAGTAGATATAGCATTTATTAAAAGTTAAGTTTGCTGGAAAACAGTAAGTTCCTTCAATATATAATCTAAGCTCTTTTTTTCCACTCAGGAATGTTTTATTCTTATACCTTGCATTATTACTTCTTTTTTTGTTGGTTTTGCTCCCCATTCCTACAATAAAAGTCTTTTATTCCTACATTTGATTTTCATCCCTTGGTCTCTATATCTATCATCTTCTCTTATAATGTCTACTTTGGAGTTTTAGTTTTGTTTTTGTTTTTACAGTCTGGAAGTACTTCTCAATTGTATCCTTATATGACAGGAATCTCATTTTTCCATGAATCTCTTGTCAGTTCTGCTTCTTATACAACTTTTGTTTCATTGAAATCTATTCTTTCTCAGCTAACACTCCCTTCATCTCTATTTACATCACATTTGGGTTACTAGTCTATTCCAATCATCTAAATATCTTCCTGTGATCACCTGCTTTTCTTTTTCCTCTTTTTCCTTTGTTTTCTTTTTCTTTTTTTGATAGACAAGGTCTTGCTCTGTGACCTAGGCTGAAGTGCAGTGGTGCAATCATGTCTCACTGCAGCCTCGACTTCCTAAGTTCAAGGGATCCTCCTGCCTCAGCCCTCTGAGTACCTGGGACTACAGGTGCGTGCCACCATGCCTGGCTAATTTTTTTTTTTTTTTTGGTAGAGACAGGTCTCACCATATTGCCCAGGTTGACACATTTCTTTTTTCTTTTTTCTTTTTTTTTTTTGAGACAGGGTCTTACTTTGTCACCCAGGCTGGAGTGCAGTGGCACGATCACAGCTCACTGCAGCCTCGACCTCCTGGGCTCAAGCTATCCTCCTGCCTCAGCCCTCCAAGTAGCTGGGACTACAGGTGCATACCACCATGCCCTGCTAAATTTTTGTATTTTTTGTAGAGACGGGGTTTCACCAGGCACATTTATTTTGTTGAAAACACATTAAGCAGATATCATAGTTCCTAACATGTGCGTCTGCTTTTTCTAGTCAAGGCATTTTCAGCAGCATGTCTTTCCAAGTCTTCAGGGATGATAGTTCTATTTTCTTTACAATGCATATTGTCACTAGTCCATGTTGGCAGGTTGGCCTTTTTTTTTCTTCATCCTTGAATGAAAATTGAAGTAGGTAGTCCTCATTTCATATTTTGAACAAGAAACATTAACACCAAAACAGTAGGCAGAACAAAAACCTGCACAGAAGTATCAAGGCTAGAAATGCCAAGAGGGAAATTTTAAGGGTTCACAAAGTAAAGAAGATCAGAGGCAGGTATCACCTGTTTCCATTGCAGTCAGAGAACAGGTAAGTTCAGACATGGAACATGTGGACATTTCTTTTGTGGATGAGAAGGTAAGGATCATTTGGGATATAATGACTAGGAACCATGGAGGTGGAAAGATTTTTTGAGAAACAGAATTGTGGTGATTTGTGCAGAAAGGAGCTTAAGATTTGATGATTGGATTTGTCCTCTTAGGGGTGGTATCCTTGTTATGGTTTGGCTCTGTGTCCCCACCCAAATCTCACCTTGAATTGTAATAATCCCTACATGTCAAGGGTGGGACCAGGTGGAGATAACAGAATCATGGAAGCGGTCCCCCTCCCACACCACCCCACCACCAGCCCCGGTGCTGTTCTCGTGATAGTGACTGAGTTCTCACAAAATCAGGTGGTTTTATAAGGGGCTTCCCCCTTCGTTCGGCCCTCATTATCTCTCCTGCTGCCCTGTGAAGAGGTGCCTTCCGCCATGATTGTAAGTTTCCTGAGGCCTCCCCAGCCACGTAGAGTGTGAGTCAATTAAACCTCTTTATAAAGTACCCAGTTTGGGGTACTTCTTCATAGCAGCACGAGAACGAACTAATAAACCTCTATCACTATAAATAGTGTTATGACAATGTGTGATAGGAGCAAAATCTATCATGAATATGTAGTGTCTATTTGAGAAACTTCCCCTTCCCCACCACTTGTGATTCTGGTGGACCTGTCAACTACAGGAATCTACTCTTTTATCAGGGTAGGAACCCATTGCCCTGGCATCACCAAAGGGTGATGATGCTGGAGGTGAAATTTGAATCTAATGTAAATGGAGTTATAGAAAAAATAGCTGACCATGAGTGATACCGCCACCCTCTAAGAAACCCTAGATATAAAGTGAGAGGAATGTAGTGAAGACAATCATCTTATAAACATAAATGAGGAAAGGATGACCTCATGTTAGAGGAAGTGATGCCAGCAAAAACTTAACATTACAGTACCTCTCAGAGATATGTCATAACATTGAAAATACAAAGGGTGAAATGTTAGAAGATAATCAAAACTTAGAAAGGAGTATGACAATTTGCAAAGCTGTTCATGCCATATCACAAGTTATACTATGAGAAGGTAAGTGCTATTCATACTTTTCTTGATAAGTGTGTGGTTTGTTTGTGTGGTAAGTTTTTTTTGGAGAAGGTAGAAATGTTTTATTAAATCTTAGTTCAGAGAGTGCTTGGGAGCATTATCTCCACTATTACACACTATGCAACTTAAAAAGATAATTTTTCAAAGAGAAATACATACTTGCCACGTACATGGACAATAATATTGCAAAAAGAAATGTCCTTGTTTCTTATGCAAATTGTTCCATAATTTTGAAAATTTTTGAATGTCACTGAATTGTTTGAGTAAAAAACTTAGAAGCTCTTGAATACTAGAATATTCAAAAGTGTGAACAAAAATCATGAGGGAGAGTCAAGAGTGGGAGAAGAGTGGAGCGTGTGAGCAGCACAGAGGCCTCCTCTCCTCACCTCACCTCACTCTCGCGGCCTACCTTTACTGGCCCGTCTGCTCGGCACCCAGAACATCTTCCACCATGACCACCTCAGCATGTTCCCACTTAAATAAAGGCATCAAGCAGGTGTACATGTCCCTGCCTCAGGGAGAGAAAGTCCAGGTCATGTATATCTGGATCGATGGTACTGGAGAAGGACTGCACTGCAAGACCCGGACCCTAGACAGGGAGCCCAAGTGTGTGGAAGAGTTGCCTGAGGGGAATTTCAATGGCTCTAGTACTTTACAGTCTGAAGGCTCCATCAGTGACATGTATCTCGTTCCTGCTGCTATTTTTAAGGACCCTTTCCGTAAGGATCCTAACAAGCTGGTATTGTGTGAAGTTTTCAAGAACAATCAAAAGCCTGCAGAGACCAATTTGAGGCACACCTGTAAACGGATAATCGACGTGATGAGCAACCAGCACCCCTGGTTTGGCATGGAGCAGGAATATACCCTCATGGGGACAAATGGGCACCCCTTTGGTTGGCCTTCCAGCAGCTTCCCGGGGCCTCAGAGTCCATATTACTGCAGTCCATATTACTGCAGTGTCCCTATGGCAGGGACATCGTGGAGGCTCATTACCGGGCCTGCTTGTATGCTGGAGTCAGGATTGTGGGGACGAGTGCCGATCATGCCTCCCCAGTGAGAATTTCAAATTGGACCCTGTGAAGGAATCAGCATGGGAGATCATCTCTGGGTGGCCCATTTCATCTTGCATCGTATGTGTGAAGACTTTGGAGTGATAGCAACCGTTGATCCTAAGCCCATTCCTGGGAACTGGAATGGTGCAGGCTGCCATACCAACTTCAGCACCAAGGCCACGTGGGAGGAGAATGGTCTGAAATACACTGGGGAGGCCATCGAGAAATTAAGCAAGCGACACCAGTACCACATATGTGCCTATGATCCCAAGGGAGGCCTGGACAAGGCCCGACGCCTAACTGGATTCCATGAAACCTCCAACATCAACAACTTTTCTGCTGGTGTAGCCAATCGTAGCGCCAGCATATGCATTCCCTGGACTGTCGGCCAGGAGAAGAAGGGTTACTTTGAAGACCATCACCCCTCTGCCAACTGAGACCCCTTTTTGGTGACAGAAGCCCTCATCCACAAGTGTCTTCTCAATGAAACTGGTGATGAGCCCTTCCAGTACAAAAACTAAGTAGACTAGACCTCCAGCTGTCGAGCCCCTCCTAGTTCTTCAACCCACTCCAACTCTTCCCCCTCTCCCAGTTGTCCCAATTGTAACTCGAAGGGTGAATACCAAGGTCTTTAAAAAAAAAAAAATCATGGGGGATTTTCCCTATAATGAAATGATGGAAGCATTCATACCTATAAAATTTTTCAATGTTGAAAAATAAAAAATAATTTTAAAGCGCACCTTCCAAAATGTCTCCCATAAGTAGGTAAGACCAACCTGTATATCTTAAGATATTAGTTAAGAATTTAGAGACAGAGGAAGAAAATTTCTTAGCAGTGGTTATTTTGGTAAGTTTTCATTAGAAAAACACTTTAAATCTCAATATTTCTAATGTTTTAAATTGCAGTGTGCTAAATAAATATTTGTTACTACTTTTTTCACTTCCCTATTCATTATAACCAACAAAAGATATTTTTTACATTTTGATGAAAAAATTGTGAAAGGTCACTTCACTAAACAGTTGTAGTTTTCCCCATTGATTATTAAGATCACTTTGCATGATTTCAGCATGAACAGTCCTTATGAGTCCCACACTACTGTGAAAAGTGAGGATTCCTGTGATGGAAATTGAATCACCTTCAGAATCATTTTTGTTGGTAAGACCGGTAGTTCTCATGTTATGTTCCCCAAAATCCTGGGTTCCATCAAAGTGTTTCAAAGTTTTCAAACATTTCACAAATGGTTGATTTTAATTTCATTTTAAAAAATTAGCTTATTTCTTAAATTAATAAATTTTATTCTTTAAAATAGTTTTAAGTTTACAGAAAAGTTTAGCAGACAGTGCTGAAAGTTCCCATTTTATTATACATGTTTACTATGATTAGTGAACCAATATTAATATATTTTATTGATATGTAATTATACATATTAAAGCACATGTGATATTTTGATAAAAGCATACAATGTGTAATGACCAAATTAGGATAATTAGAATGTCTATCACCTAAAACATTTATCATTTGCTTGTATTGGGAACATTTCAAATCTTCTCTTCTAGATATTTTGAAATACACAAAAAATTATTGTTAACTATTGTCACCCTACTGTGCTATCAAACATTAGAACTTATTTCTTCTATCTAACTGTATGTTTGTACCCATTAGTGAACCTCTGCACATCTCCCCACCCACCCTTTCCAGCCTCTGATAACCATCATTCTACTCACTATCTTCATGAGATCAACTTTTTTTTAAAACCCATCACCTCAAGCATTTATCATTTCTTTGTGTTCCAAACATTCCAATGATCTCTTTTAGTTATTTTTTAATGTACAATAAATCATTGTTTACTGTAGTAACCCTGTTGTGCTATCAAATACTAGGTCTTATTCATTCTAATTATGTTTTTCTTGTATCCAGTAATTTCACACACACACACACACACACACACACACACACACACACACACACACATCCCAACCCCTGGTAACCATCATTCTACTCTCTATATCTATGAGTTCAATTGTTTTAATTTCTAGCTCTTACAAATGAGTGAGAACATGCAAAGTTTGTCTTTATGTGCCTGACTTATTTCACTTAACATAATGTCCTCCAGTCCATCCACATTGTTGCAACTGACAAGATCTTGTTCCTTTTATGGGCAGGTAGTACTCCATTGTGTATATGTGCCAACATTTTCTTTATCCATTCATCTGTTGGTGGACGCTTAGTTTGGTTCCAAATCTTGGCTATTGTGAATAGTGCTGCAATAAACATGGGAGTGCAGATATCTCTTTGATATACTAATTTTCTTTCTTTTGGGCATATACCTAGCAAAGGGATGGCTGAATCATATGGTTGCTCTATTTTTAGTTTTCTGAGGAACCTCCATACTGTTCTCCACAGTGGCTGTACTAATTTACATTCTCACCAACAATGTAGGAGGGTTTCTTTTTCTGCACATACTCGCCAGCATTCATTATTGCCTGTCTTTTACATAAAAGCCATTTGAACCAGAATGAGATGATATCTCATTGTAGTTTCAATTTGCATTTTTCTGATGATCAGTGAGTTCACTGTAGATGTATGCATTTGTTTCTGGGTTCTCTGTTCTGTCCCATTGACCTATGTGTCTGTTTTTATGCTAGTACCATGCTCTTTTTGTTACTATAGTTCTGTGATTCCTCCAGTGTTGTGATTCCTCCGGTTTTGTTCTTTTTGCTCAGATGGCTTTAGTTATTCTGGGTCTTTTGTGGTTCCATATGAAATTTAAGATTATTTTTTCTATTTCTTTAAAGAATATCCTCAGTATTTTCATAGGGATTGCATTGAATCTGTAGATTGCTTTAGGAAATATGGACATTTTATCAATATTGATTTTTCCAATCTATGAATATGGAATATCTTCCTATTTTTTGTGTCCTCTTCAATTTCTTGCATCAATGTCAAATAGTTTTCATTACAGAGATTTTTCACTTCTTTGGTTAAGTTTGTTCCTAGATATTTTATTTTATTTGTAATAATGTAAATGGAATTACTTCCTTGATTTATTTTTCAGATTGTTTGCTGTTAGCATGTAGAAATGCTACTGATTTTTGTATGTTGATTTGTACTCTGCCACTTTACTGAATTTGTTTTTCAGTTCTAATAGTTTTGTAGTGAAATCTTTAGGTTTTTGCAAATACAAGATTATATCATCTGCAAACAAGAAAAATTTGACTTTTTCCTTTCTTTGGGTGCCCTTTCTTTCTGTTGTCTGATTGCTCTAGCTAGGAATTTCAGTACTGTGTTGAATAATAGTGAAAGTGAGCATCCTAGTCTCGTTCCAGATCTTAGAAGAAAGGCTTTCAGTTTTTCCCTGTTCAATATGATTCTGGCTGTGGGTCTGTCATATATGCCTTTTATTTTGTTGAGGTATGTCTCATCTATACCCAGTTGGTTTTTTTTTTTCCATTCTTAAAACTTTTATTCCATTTACATGAATTTAATACACGTGTTCTTAACAATTATGTTTGGATTGTTCATGAAAATTTCATAAGACATTAAACAAAGGTAGCCATCATCTCAAGTTATTTCCATGTTAACTATTTTTACAGCACATGCATGTTAGGTGAGTATCCAAAAAAAATCACAAAAGCAAAAAACCTAAAAAAAAGTTAAATACATGGGTTTTTGTTTTACTGCTGTGCTTGATATACATGAAGTAATGAATACCAAGCAATTCATTTTTCCTGCATCTTTACTTTTACATTTGTTCTTAGGTTGCCTAAAACATTTAAATACAAATAAAATGAGTGTAGCAAAAATAATGAACGCTAACAGCAGGTAACTTTACAAATAATGGAATGTGAACCGTTTCTGCCCTTATCCAGAGTAAAATGGGTCACAACTTTGTCTAAAGGAACACTTCTGCAGCTGTAGTCAAGGGTCTGCACATTGAGATTGAGTGTTCCACATATATACATGGTTTAACATGTGGTATCTGTGGGATATCTGTTTCTACCACAGCCTTGTAAGTGCTCCAAACCTTAAAGTACCCACAATTACTACACCTGTGACTGGAACCAATGGTCCCTTTTATTCCCCACCAGGACAAATCAATATGTAGGCAGCTTTCTTTGCTTAGACATGGAAGCAGTTTTAACACTGGCCCTTGTAAAGCCACAATGTACCAAAAGTACTATGCCAAACATTAATAACTTGTATAAAAATTCCACATCCCCATATTGGCCACCTCAAGATGAAAACAGATAACTCCCTAAATGTTAACTGGCTCTACTCCCCTAATATTAAACATAAAAACCACATGGGAAATATAGAAATTCAAATAGAAGTAACATAAACCTGTCATAAATTGTAAACAACTATTTGTGGGACAGCATGAATAACAAATGGTCTACTGTGTAAATTTTAGAACAAGGCAGACAAAAGTTGGAAGGCCGGTTAATTTTCCCCTCCTTCTCCTGCTTCAGCTTCGTCTCCTTGGGTATCTGATGTCCACACTGTCAAGTTGTCACTCAGTAATTGCATTATTAGTGTGCTGTCTTTGGATGACTCTTCACTTAATGTATCAAGTCCAGCAATGGCTTCATCAAAAGCTGTCTTTGCAAGAGAGCAGGCTTTCTCTGGGGAATTCAGAACGTCATAATAGAACACGGAGAAGTTAAGGGCCAGACCCAGTCTGATCGGATATGTTGGTTGCATTTCCTTTTTGCTGATTTCAAAAGCTTCTTGGTATGCTTGTTGTGACTGATCCACAATCCCTTTCTTGTCATCACCAGCGGCAACCTCAGCCAAGTAACGGTAGTGATCTCCTTTCATTTTCAAATAGAAGAATTTGCTCTCGCTTGTGAAGCATTGGGGATCAAGAACTTTTCCAAAAGAGACAGTACATCATTGCCGCTATCTCTTAGCTCGGTCTCAGTTTTCTCTCTGTATTCTTGAGCCATCTGCTATTTTTTTTCTCAGCACATTTCGTCTTTTGTTCAATACTTGAGACGACGCTCCAAGATGACCTACGGGCTCCTACAACATTTTTATAAGCAACTGAGAGAAGATTCCTCTCCTCATTTGATAATTAAGCTCCTTGCTCAGTTACAGACTTCATGCAGGCTGCCATGTCATCATATCACTCAGCCTGCTCGGCCAGTTTGGCCTTCTGAACCAGCTCATTTTTATCCATGACTGGATGTTCCAGCAGTGGGCTCACCTTGTGCCGGCACGGCCTCGCCCCAGTCTACCTAGGGGGTGCTGCTGGGCCGGGCCTGGGCTCCAGCCCTCCTAGACCCAGTTTTTTAAGTTTTTTTTTTTTTTTTATCATGAAGGAATGTTGAATTTTATCAAATGCTTTTTCAGCGTCAATTGAAATGATCATATGATTTTTGTCCTTCATTCTGTTGATATGATGTATCACATTGATTAATTTGCATATGTTGAAACATCCTTGCATCCCTAGGATGAATCCCACTTGATCATGATCTTTTTAACTGTTATTGAATTTAGTGTGCTAGTATTTTGTTGAAGATTTTTTGCATCAATGTTCATCAGACATATTGGCCTGTAGTTTTCTTTTCTGATGTATCTTTGTCTGGTTTTGGTATCAGGGTAATACTGGCCTTGTATTTTTTGGAATAGTCTGAGTAGGATTGGTATTAGTCCTTCTTTAAATGTTTGGTAAAATTCAGCAGTGTAGCCATTGGGTCCTGGGCTTTTCTTTGCTGGGAGACTTTTATTATGGCTTTGATCTCATTACTTGTTATTGGCCTACTCAGGTTTTGGGTTTCTTCATGTTATAATCTAGGTAGGTTGTATGTGTGTAGGAATTTATCTGCTTCTTCTAGGTTTTTCAATTTATTGGCATAGAGTTGCTTATTAGTAGTCTGTAATGATCCTCAGAATTTCAACATTATCAGTTGTAATCTCTTTTTCCATCTCTGATTTTGTTTAGGTCTTCCCTCTTTTTTCCTAGTTAGTCTAACACTAAAGGTTTGTCCATTTTGTTTATCTTTTAAAAAAAAATTTTTCATTTCATTGATTTTTTTGTATTGTTTTCATTTTTATTTCATTTATTTCTGCTCTGATCTTTATTACTTTTTTCTTCTAATTTTGAGTTTGATTTGCCCTTTTCTAGTTTTTTAGATGCATCATTAGGTTGTTTATTTGAAGGTTTTTTTACTTTTTTTGATGTAGGCACTTATTGCTATAAATTTTCCTCTTAGCACTGCTTTTAGATTATCCCATAGATTTTGGTATGTTGTTTCCATTATGGTTTGTTTTAAGAAAATTTGCAATTTCATTCTTAAGCTCTCCATTGACCCACTAGTCATTCAAGAGCATATTGTTTAATTTCCATGTGCTTGTATAGTTTTTTAAATTCCTCTTATTATTTCTAGTTTTATTCCATTTTGGTCATAGAAGATACTTGATATTATTTCAGTTTTCCTGAAATTTTTAAGACTTCTTTTGTGGGCTAATATATGGGCTGTCCTTGAGAATGTTCCATGTGCTGAGGAGAAGAATGTGTATTCTGCAGCCATTGGATGAAATGTTCTGTAAATTTCGATTAGGTCCTTTTGTTTCTTTGTTGATCTTCTGTCTAGATAACCTGACCAAGTCTGAAAGTGGGGTGTTGAAGTCTCCAGCTATTATTGTATTAGGGTCTATCTCTCTAGCTTTAATAATATTTGCTTTATATATCTGGGTACTCCAGTGTTGGCTGCATATACATTTATACTTGTTACATACTCTTGCTGAATTGACCCCTTTTTCAACATATAATATTGACTGTTTGTGTTTCTTTTTATGGTTTTTGTCTTGAAATGTATTTTATCTGATATTAGTATAGCTACTCCTGCTCTTTTTTGGTTTCCATTTGCATGGATTATCTTTTTCCATTCCTTTATTTTCAGTCTATTTGTGTCTTTATAGGTGAAGTGTGTTTCTTGTAGGCAGCAGATAGTTGGGCTTGGTTTTTTATCCATTCAGTCACTCCATGTCTTTTGATTGGAGAGTTTAGTCCATTTACATTCAATGTTGTTATTGATAAGTAAGGACTTCTGCCATTTTGTTATTTGTTTTCTGGTTGTTTTGTATATCTTTTGTTCCTTACCACCTCCCTTATTGTTTATTTTTGTAGTTGGGTGGTTTTCTGCAGTGCTAAGCTTTGATTCCTTTCTCTTTCTTCTTTGTATATTGGCTCTACCTGTGAGTTTTATAGTTTCACATGTTTTCTTGATAATGGTAATCACCTTTTCAATTCCAGATGTAGGACTCCCTGGAGCATGTCTTGTAAGGCCTAGTGGTAATTAATTCCTTTCATTTTTGTTTGTCTATGAAAGATTTTATTTCTCCCTCATTTCTGAATAATAGCTTTGCTGGCTATAATATTCTTGACTAGCAGGATTTCTTTATTTCAGTATTTTGAATATATCATCCCATTCATTCCTCACTCACCTGGCTTGTAAGGCTTCTGCTGAGAAATCCACTGTTAGTGGGGCCCCTTATATGTGACTTGACATTTTTTATTGCTGTTTTTAGAATTCTTTGTCTTTGGCTTTTTACAATTTGACTATAATGTTCCTCAGAGAGGACCTGTTTGGGTTGAATCTACTTGCAATTCTTTGAGCTTCCTGGACTTAAATGTCCATTTCTCTTCCAAGACATGGGAAGTTTTCTGCTATTATTTCATTAAATATATTTTCCTCATCTTTCCCCTTCTCTTCTATTTCAGGAACACCCATAATACAAATACTTGTTTGCTTTATGGTGTGCCAAAAATTTAGTAGGCTTTCTTCTTTCTTCTGCTTGGTCTAGTCTATTATTGAGCTGTGGATTGTATTTTTAATTTCATTCATTGACTTTTTTAGCTCTAGGATTTCTGTTTGACTCTTTTTTATGATATCTATCTCTTTGTTGAAGTTCTTGTTCAAATTATCAATTGTTTTCCTGATTTCATTGAATTGTCTATCTGTATTTTTCTTGTATCTCAATCCATTTCCTTAAGGTTGTTATTTTGAATTCTTTTTTCTGGAATTTCATCTACTTCCTCAAGATTGGGGCCTCATTGAATTGTCTATCTGTATTTTTCTTGTATCTCAATCCATTTCCTTAAGGTTGTTATTTTGAATTCTTTTTTCTGGAATTTCATCTACTTCCTCAAGATTGGGGCCTGTTACTAGAGAATTATCTTTTTCCTTTAGAGGTGACATGTTTTCTTGCTTTGTCATGATTGTGTGTTCCTATGTTGATTTATATGCCTTTGGTGGAAAAATCACCTCTTCCAATTTTATGGAGTAGGTTTCATAAGAAAAGACTTGTTTATATGAATGGGACCTGGGGTGTTGGTTCATGGGGTGTACTGGCCTTGGTTTTAGGAAGATACAGTAGTGTAATGTAACCTCCATGTAGTTTCTTCAGCCATTCTCCACACTAGTGGCATTTGGCCATTTCTCAGTGGCCTAGTCTGAAATAGTTTGTGGCAATGGTGGTGCAACTTTGCCAGGGCTGGGTTCACTGGCCTGTTTCTCAGGTCAGAGGCATGTGTGTGCATATGGTGAGTTGGCCAACTTGGGATCTGGCTCACTGGGGTTGGGGCCATGGGGCTATTACTCTGTCCAGGAGCATGAGTTGTTTGGCCACCCTGGGGACATGCCTGCCAGAAGTGGCTCACAGAGCTGTTTCTCGAAGGCCTAGGACATGGGTGTAAGGCTGCTCAGCTGACCTGGAGGAATGCCCACCAGAGAGGCCAGCAGGGCTGTCTCTTAGGCCTGGTATATGGGTGCATAGCTGCTTGGCTGGCCTAGGGATACACCTGATGGGGTGATTCATGGGACATTTTCTCAGGCCCAGGACACAGCTGCACAACTGCTTGACTGGCCTGGGGGTGTTTCTGCAGTGGGTGGCCCACAGGGTTGTTTTGTAGATCTGAGATGTAAGCACAGGGCTATTTGATTGGCCTGCAGGTATGCCCACCAGAGGTGGCCTGTGGGGCTGTTTTGGGGGCCTGAGACATGGGTGCACACCTGCTTTGTTGGCATAGGAGACAGGTCTGGGGGCAGGCACAGGGTTGTTGGTCAGGCTCATGACACAGCTTCGTGGCTGCTCAGTTGACCTGGGGATACTTCTGCTGGTGATGGCCCACTGTTTCTTAGGCCTGGTATGCAGGCACATGGCTTCCTAGCCAGCCCAGGGCATGTTCACTAGTGGTGGCCCACAGAGCTGTTTCTCAAGTCCTGGATGTGGGCTCTTGGCTGCTTAGCTGGTTTGGGGGTCGTGCCTACCAGGGGCAGCCTGCAGGAGTATTTCCCAGGTATTTATGGGAAGTGCAGGGCCATTAGGCAGGCCAGGCGCATGTCTGCAGAGGCAGGGGTGCTGTGGGGTTGTTTCTCAGGTCCTGAGCATGGGAGCATAGCCACTCTACTGGCCTGGGTACGTATTAGCTACTAGGAGGCTCAGGGGCCTCTCTCTCTTGTGGAAGGGTGCAGAGCAGTTTGGCCAGCTCAAGGCAGGTTGGCCCTGGGCAGGACTGGCAGACTGTTCATCTGGCTGGAAGTGCAGTAAGCAGGTGTTTGTTTTCTTGCTGTGCAGGACCAGAGTCACAGCTGATTCCAGGCCCAAGCTCTGTGCAGCTGACGTATGGCATTCAGCCAACCGTGTGGTGTGGGCTTGGCATAATGAGGATGGAGCGCCCCAGTGCTGGAGATATGCAGTGGCTACTGGCTCCCAGAACAGGGTGTGCTTCAGAGTTTGCTCTTTTCTCAAGATGCCATTATGCTGCAGCAGCTTGGCCCACAGGGAGTAGGATGGGGGGAATGGGGAGTGCACACCTTGCTCTCCTAATCTGGAGCAATGTAGCTGCATGAATACCCAGCAGCTCTTCAAACTGGGCTCAGGGCTTGGGAAGACCGTAGGATTCTTCTGTAATAAGGACTGTAGGTTTTTGCAGTGGCAGTGGGGGCTGGTGGAGATCTTGTGCTTACCTTTTCCCTGCAATAAGAAGTCCTTCCTGACTCTGGACACATCCAATCCAGGCGGGGGAGACAGGGCTATAGAGGCCCAGTGCCTCCTCGCTGCCCTCCTGGATTTCTAATCACCACAGGTGCATCTCCACTCCCCCACCACACTCCACCACTCTCCCTTCCACGCTCCAGTCAAACCTTAGTCTGTTTATTCATTGTGTTGGGCCTTTCTTGTGGAATAGATGAATACCAGGCGTCTCTAGCCAGCCATCTTGCCAACGTCACTATTGAAGGATTTTAAGCAGAGGTGTGACTTCATGAAACTTATGTTTTAAAACATTAATGAGTTGGGAGCTGGGGGGAGGTGGGGATAGTTAATGGATATAGAAAAATAGCTGGAAAGAATTAATAAGATCTACCTTTTGGACCTGCCTGGCCAACATGGTGAAACCTCGCCTCTATTAAAAATACAAAAATTAGCCAGGCATGGTGGAGAGCGCCTGTAATCCCAGCTACTTGGGAGGCTGAGACAGGAGAGTCACTTGAACCCAGGAGGTGAAGGTTGCAGTGAGCTGAAATCACACCATTGCACTCCAGCCTGGGCAACAAGAGTGAGACTCTGTCTCAAACAAACAAACAAACAAACAAAAAAACACATCTACTCTTTGACGGCACAACAGGGTGACTATAGCCAATAATAATTGTACATTTTAAAATAACTAAAAGAGTATAATTGGATTGTTTGTAACACAAAGGATAAATGCTTAAGGGATGGATACCCCATTCTCCATGATGTGATTATTATGCATTGCTTGTCTGTATCAAAACATCTCATGTACCCCATAAATACATACACCTATATACCCAAAAAATTAAAAATTTTTAAAAACCCACTAATGAGTCAACAAATTTTATGCTTCTGCTTTGTGGCAAAAAAGACTCTCCTGAGCTAAACCTTTCCTATCAGGCCAGTCTTTTTTTCATTCTCCCTCCATCTTTTCATGTGTGATAGTCTCTTCCTGGTAAGCATTAATTCAAAGTTCAGCCCTTATAGAATTGTTCTTCCCCTCTCCCTTCTCCTATGGGAGCACAGTGTCTGTATAAGGGAAAGTTTACTACTCTTCCCTGGGTACAGCTGGTCTATGTATTGCCATTTTCTGCTGGACTCCAATTGAGATGTATCATCCAGCTTATCTCTAATCCATCCCTGTCCATCAACTTCTGTCCTAGAATCCACTTGGGATGGACAAACACTACCACCAGAACTCTGGAAGCACCAAACTCCATTACTGCTCTCATCTCAGTAGCCCAGGAGTCCCTTGGTCTTGCAGTCCTCTTGGTACCCTGGGGCTACACAGGAACTTTTGAATCGCTTCTAGATACAGACCACTGGGAACCCAGCATGATTTCAGCAGCACTCCCTAGACACTTGCCTTTACAGATGCTGTGCTATAGCCCACTCTTCCCTCCCCCACCTCCATGTCAAACATAGAGCTTCTCTGAGGCTTGTACCCTGCCACCAAGATCAAAGGATCTCAGGTCACCCTTCTTCCTATCTGAATATTTCTATTGCATCATCCCACCTCCATACTCCCACTCTCAATGAAAAGTGCTTCTTTTTATTTCACCTCCTCTGGAGGGAGTTTCCCCTTTATCATATGCTCCTTTTGTTAGGTGGGGACCATTTTGATGGAATGGCAGCAGGGGAATATGATTGGATTTTTTAAATATGATTTGGGTTAGGGTGTCTGTGAAAAAAATCCACATCAATCTATTATCAAACTATTATCTCCATTTAAATTATTTGCTTATGTTCTATCTCCACCAGAAGAACAAACTCCACAAGGGTGGGACTCCCTTTTCTGTTTTCTTTACTGCTATATCTCCAGCACCTAGCACAGGGTCTATTACTCAATAAATATTTGTGGGGAAAAAAATGAAGGGATGAGATGAGCAAACCAATGAATGATGAGTGATTTATTCTATTAGTACTGGGATCTGTTGAAGAATTTTGAGCAGAGGATTAAAGCAATCAGATTTGCAGGTAATCAAATATCGTTAAGCTGTGACAGTCACCATAAGCAGCAATCTGTATTGTCGCCCCCCACAGCCCCCCCCCATGTAACAGCTATTAGCTCAAGCACGCATACTGCCGTGGGAGAATTCACTGCTGCAAATATTCAAATTCGTGATCAGCCTCCTGAGAAGCGCTGAAGAGAGATCACAAACCTAAGACGGCCTCCCCTGACTCTTCATCCTCTTTTTTCCCCTACTGTTTCTCCCTAACACTGTGGTCCTTTAGTCCCCTGAAGAAGCTTTACATTGTAACCCTTTCAGAGAATTTCAGCTGAGATCTGGATACCCAGCCCACTCTGCTATTATATTTGCATTTCATGCTTAATTTGTCTATAACATTACAACTTTTATACTCCTACATTTCTGCTGTTATAATCATAAAGAATACTATTTTGGGGCTTCTCTTTTGCAAGTGAAATTAGCATTTCCACGTAAAATAGAGAAGAAAAATTGTTGATCATCTCCCTAAAATGTCTGGGGCTTCATCCAAGCCTGAAGTTTAATTTCTCAGTGTCTAGGAGGAGCCACTGGTTTGTGCAGGTTTCTCAGTGTACTTAAGTGCTGCTGAGACTCATGCTTCGGGTCGCTTGTGTCGGGGATAACCTGGTTGAGTCTTCCTTTGGTAAAAGAGAAGGAACCTGAGATAAGACATCCTGTTTGGGTGTGTCTGAAATGATTTATCTCCTGAAGTGGTTTACCATCTCTTGTTCCTTAACTTTATGGGATTTCTGACACAAGGGTAGAGTGCAGAAGCCTCTTCACTGAAGGAGGCACCCAGAATCCTGTGGGCCTAGTGTCCTAAATAAAGACAGCGCAGGACTTTGTGGCCAGTGCTCACCTCCTGAGCGGAATCAAGGGATATGTCTGGAAAGGGGCTGGAAGGAAGCAAAGGAGCCCCAAATGCATTTTCACAAAGATCAGGGACATTTACTCCTGGTATTTATGAAGATTTCTAGCAATGGTATGACAATTCTTCTTCTCTTATGGAATCTTGCCATTAGGGAATTGATGTTTCAGAAGAGCAAAGAAGCTAACAAACTTCTCAGATAGGGTCAGGGATGTGGAGAGGAACTAACCCAGATTACCTTTTCAACATCTTTCAATATTATAACTCCAATTCTAATGTTAAAAAGCTAAATATTGTTCATAAACTTGTTTCAGTGTCTGAAGGGTGAGGAATAAATTGGGAAACTGCATCCCAGTTTGAAACATATGTAGGTGATATGGTCTGGATTTGTGTCCCCGCCCAAATCTCATGTCAAATTGTAATCCCCAATGTTGGAAGTGGGGCCTGGTGGGAGGTGATTGGATCATGGGGTGAACTTCTCATGGATGGGTTAGCACCATTCCTTCAGTGCTGTTCTCCTGATGGTGAGTGAGTTTTCATGAGATGTGGTTGTTTAAAAGTGTGTGGCACCATAAGAATGGTATAATGAGGCCGAGCGCGGTGGCTCACGCCTGTAATCCCAGCACTTTGGGAGGCCGAGGCGGCGGATCACGAGGTCAGGAGATCCGGACCATCCTGGCTAACATGGTGAAACCCCGTCTCTACTAAAAATACAAAAAATTAGCCGGGCGTGGTGGCGGGTGCCTGTAGTCCCAGCTACTCGGGAGGCTGAGGCAGGAGAATGGCGTGAACCTGAGAGGCGGAGCTTGCAGTGAGCCAAGATAGCGCCACTGTACTCCAGCCTGGGTGACAGAGTGAGACTCTGTATCAAAAAAAAGAGAAAAGAATGGTATAATGAACTTGAGGACTCAGGGGGAAGGGTGGGAGGAGGTTGAGGGATAAAAGACTGCATATTAGGTACAGTACACTGCTCAGGGGATGGGTGCACCAAAATTTCAGAAATCATCACTAAAGAACTCATCCATGTAACCAAAAATCACCTGTACTCCAAAAACTATTGAAATACAATAAAAATAAAAAACAAATAAAAAATTAAGAAGTGTGTGGCCCCTCCCCCTTTCCTGGTCCTGCTGCGCAAGTGCCTGCTCCTGCTTTGCCGTCCGCCATTACTAAAAGCTCCCTGAGGCCTCATGAGAAACGGAAGCCACCATGCTTCCTATACCACCTGCAGAACTCTGAGCCAATTAAACCTCTTTTCTTTATAAACTACCCAGCCTCAGGTATTTCTTTATGGCAACGTGAGAACGGACTAACACACTAGGCAAGAAGTCAGCCTGGGGAGATACTGGTGAAAGCAGGAAAAGAGGGCAAGAGGCTAAATCCTGAGCCTGTAGAATGTAAAATTAACTTGTTTCAGAGTTATATTGAAGGGACTTGGGCTTCTAGCTCAACCCATAAGCCTAAAAGAAAGAAAAGTGTAAGTCCTTATGGTGTGGGGTAAGGAGTGACTATTTTCCCATGAAATCACGGGAGGGTGAGAACACAACAGTGAGAACCTGGGGCTCCTCTCTATCTCCAGAAACTTCTCTCTGGTCTTCAGGCACCTGGCATCTCCTAGGGGCTTAATCCTGCTTCTGTCTATCATCTGTACCTGCTTTTTTCAACATAGCCAATATTCCCCTGGGCTAAGGGAGTTCAGAATGCTGTTTGCAACCCCAAGCCATGCCCAAATGTCAGGAAACTGAGCCCATTTTTTCCCATGCTGAAGCAGCAAGAGCTCCAGGGATGTGGTAAGAGATTCAAGCATGGAAAAGGGGGTTGAACTTTGATGTCTTCTAGCCCAGAGGTTCTAAAGAGGGCAAATGGGCAGACTCGCAGTAGCTGTCTTTCTCTAGGATCCTACTGTATGGGATACCAGGGGAAAGGATGTCATAATTACCTCTTAGTTACTTTTACCTATGATCTCATTAGCCTCCCCTAACCACTGTTGAATATCCCATGGACTAGGTACCTGGCACAAAATAGATCCTCAGTAAATGTGTGCTGAATAAACTATATTAAAAAATGTGCCAAGGCAATTTTAAATGAATAAAATTAGTAATGAAATTATGGATAATTTTTCTATTTTTCCAAATTTCAGTATGGTGTTACTACTTGTATAATAGTCTTTTCCTTAAATATTTTACAATTAATAAGTATATTCTTAAATAAAAAATATGTAAATATATACTTAAGTAATTTTATATAAAATTAATAGTTTATATATTTTACCTGTCACTATAAAAATACTATTTTATATAAAAATTCAGAAAAATTTTCTCCACATATTTTCTAAATATACTGCAATCACTGAATCACTGCTTCTCTCTTCTCTATCACAACCTAACTCCACTAGAATGTGAGCCCCTCCAACATGATAATATGAGTCCCCTCCCCACAGTATAAGCTTCATGAGAGTAGGAACTCATTTTTTTTTTTAAAGAGACAGTGTCTTGATATGTTGCCCAGTCTGGCCTCAAACTCCTGGGCTCAACGGATCCTCCTGCCTCAGCCTCCCGAGTATATGATACTACATGCATGCCACCATGCCCTGCTAACGAACTCCTTTTATATTCACCACTATTTCCTTAGCTCCAAGAACAATGCCTGATAAGTAGTAGTCACTCAATAAATATTGCTGAACAAGTGAATAAACATGTATGCATCTTTATTCAAAGTCAGAAATATTAAAGCAATCAAGTAGAGGCAATGAGAATATATTGCACAGATTTTCTTATGATATTAATAATGGCTAATATTTATTAAGCATTTATTAAGTAAACAAGCTGGGCACTATGCTAAGCACTGGCCATGTAAAAATTCTATGATATAGACTCACTCTATTATTAATTCTATTTCAAAAAACCTGGAGGAGGCTGGGCACAGTGGCTCACGGCTGTAATCCCAGCACTTTGGGAGGCCGAGGTGAGTAGATCATGAGGTGAGGAGATGGAGACCATCCTGGCTAACACAGTGAAACCCCATCTGTACTAAAAATACAAAAAAATTAGCCTGGCATGGTGGCGGGCACCTGTAGTCCCAGCTACTCGGGAGGCTGAGGCAGGAAAATGGTGTGAACCTGGGAGGCTGAGCTTGCAGTGAGCTGAGATCACGCCACTGCACTTCAGCCTGGGCAACAGAGTGAGACTCTGTCTCAAAAAAAAACCAAAAACCAAAAAAAAAACATGGAGGAAACTGAAGTTAGAGAGTTTATTAATTTTTTTTTGAGACAGAGTCTCGCTCTGTCACCCAGGCTGTAGTGCAGTGGCGTGATCTTGGCTCACTGCAACCTCTGCCTCCCAGGTTCAAGGTGGGATCACAGGCGGGTGCCACCACACCTGGCTAATTTTTGTACTTTTAGTAGAGACAGGGTTTTACTATGTTAGCCATGCTGGTCTCAAATTCCTGACCTCAAGTGATCCGCCCGCCTCAGCCTGAGATTATTACTGTTATTAGGTCCTTCCAGATGATATATTTTTTAATTTAGCAAAGCACTAAACCATCTTCACGAGTTATTCTTCATAGTAAAATTACTGAGTAAGACAATGTCCAAGTTCCCATTATATAGATTCTCAAAATCACACTGGGAATAAGAGAGTTGCAATGAGGATTTTGATTCCACAATTTCAGTGTGTGGCCACAGCCACTCAGCTTCTTTCCAGAAGGCAGAAACAAACATGTAGTAACATTGCTTATGTCACAAGTCTATGGTGAGGGCGAGTTAATAAGTGATTACAAAATTCTTTGTAAATACAGAGTGCCGTACAAATGCAAAACATCTACAACAACAGTAATTAGTTCTAATCACTATCTCTATTCTGTGTGCAGCTGTCTCTCAAAATTCATTTTGGGAGTTTAATCACCCCATCGCAATAAATAAAGTAACCTCCCTCTTCCTCTGACCCTGCTGAGAGCTGTCCCTCATTCCTCCCAGCTGCTGAACATGCCTCCTGTGTACCCCCAGCTCACCCCTCCTACTCTCAGCAAAGGCTGAATTCTGACATTAATTGGAAAAAAAAACAGGACCTCCTGAGCCTTAAGCCTTTCGAAATCCCTGACTCTCAAACAAAATTGGGCACAAGGGCTGGAGAAGTATACAGACCTTTCAAAATAGGACTCTGCCCTTCCCTTACACAGGAAGGGAACTTTTCCTTCCTTGGAGCTCCAGTAATGCTCAGGTAGCTATGGTGAAATACCAGGTTGACGAATTATCATTTATTTAGCAATGTAAGGCACATAATGGGTGCTGAATAATGCAGCAGTCATGACAATGATCAATTCAACATTTATATACTGTCTACAGCTTCTAGAGTAGTTGCAACAGAAACCATATGGCTCAAAAAACCAAAAATATTCTCTGGCCTCTTACAGAAGCAATTTACTCTCTGACCCTTTGTAGCAGTCGTTTGCCGACCCCTGAAAGGATGTGAATATAGATAAAGGAAAGGACTGAGCCCTGAGTCAACATTTAGAGATGAGAAATATAAGAAAAAGCAGCTCATGACACAGGCAGAAAACTAGAGGAATGTGGTGTCGCCAAAGCAAGTGAAGATTGTTTACTAAGGTAAGAGGGAATGATCAACTACGTTAATGTTACCTGGAGGACATGTAAGATGTGGATTGAGAACTGAATGCTGGATTTCATAACTTGAAGGCCACTGGGGACCTTTACAAGACCATTCTCCGTGGAAGGGTAGGAATGAAAGTCTAATTGATGTGGTGGGTTCAAGAGAGGATGGAACCGGGCGCAGTGGCTCATGCCTGTAATCCCAGCACCCCAGCACTTTGGGAGGCTGAGGCAGGCAGATTACCTTAGGTCAGGAGTTCGAGACCAGCCTGGCCAACAGGGTGAAACCTCATCTCAACTAAAAATACAAAAATTAGCCAGGCATGGTAGCACGTGCCTGTAGTCCAAGCTATTCGGAAGGCTGAGGCAGGAGAATTGCTTGAACTCGGGAGGCAGAGGTTGCAGTGAACCAAGACTGTGCCACTGCACTCGAGCCTGGGGGACAGAGCGAGACTTCATCTGAAAAAAAAAAAAAAGAGAGAGAGAGAATAGGAAGAGAGGTGGTGGTGGAGACAGATACATAGGAAAGAGTTTATCTAGAAAGGATAACAGAGAAAAGAGCCATAAATTAAAAAGGGTTGTGGAATAAAGGAGTGTATTTTGGAGGGGGGGGGGTTTATATATGTGTGTGTGTCAACAGTATCTCACAACATATTTGTGTACTGATGAGAATGTGAAAATTATCCAGTACAGATAAGAATGATGATGACGATGAAGACAGATGAGGACAAAGAGGAGGAAAAAGAGGAGAAGAGGTTAAATTAGGATACAGATACACTGTGGAAGCTGCAGCCCTACTGGTAAGGGATAAAGTTTCAGCAGTGAGGTGAAGTGATTCCTGTGCCAAGTATCTAGGGTGAATAAGAGTTCTCAAAAAAAAAAAAAAATGAAAATCACAACAACAAGGCAGAAAGCTGTCTGGCCTCACTTGATGTAAAAGGTCATGGTTTTCACCTAATGGAGGTCCACCAAGGGCCAGGAAGGGAAGAACCTGGCTAGCCCTGCGCAGAGATGGAAAGGATCATGAAGATTCTGAAAATAAAGCTCTGACTTCCAAGTCATGTTGACTGAAATAGATTCATGGTTCTCTAGATTAGTTTCCCTTTTGTTATCCTTTACTAATGTCTCAATCAGATATTCCATATTTTTATAGAGAATCTAAGAAAAGCCCTGTGTCCACGTGAGAATCAGAATGTTGAAGGAACAGTGTTTTCTTGAGGCCAATGCGGTGAGGGAAACTGATCAGAAAAAGATGGGTGAATTCCACAGGCACAGAGCCTGGGCCGCAAAGTGGAGACAGCCCTTGATTTTCATTCCAGTGTGTTAACCTTAGAAATTTTGTGTTTTGTTTAATGAAGAAGAGGAAGCCTTACAAAATCATAGAGAATTTTGCTTGAAGAAGGCACATGTTCTAGCATATGGTCTCTTATAAAACAGAACTTTCAAGGTTTAACTCTTCCAGGAGACTCCCCCGGCAGTGAGGGGAAGTTCAGCAAAGCAGCCCCAACTCTGTTCCCTGAGTTTCTCCTTCCCTTGTTACCTCAAGAACTGCGGCCCACCCCAGGAATACAAAGTTCTTTCTTTCACGTTATATTACAAATGTAGTCAAAAACTCCTCTTGCCTTTGCAGGGCAGAGACAGACTAGAATATTCAAAAGCCTTTCTGGGAGAGTAAGGGAAAATACAGCAAACAGAAACTGCAGAGGCAGGAAAACAGGAAATTGAGATCTAGGCACATGGTTATATCGCCAGGATTATCTGGATTTAAATCATAGCTCTGACACTTACTGGCAATATAACCCTGTGCAAGTTACTGAACTTCCCTGAAGCATAGTTTCCTCGTCTATACAATGGCTTAAAAAAGCCATGAGCCTGTTGCTGGGCGCAGTGGCTCATGCCTGTAATCCCAGCACTTTGGGAGGCCGAGGCCGGCGGATCACGAGGACAGGAGATGGAGACCATCCTGGCTAACGCGGTGAAACCCCATCTCTACTAAAAATACAAAAAAAAAATTAGTCGGGCGTGGTGGCGGGCGCCTGTAGTCCCAGCTACTTGGGAGGCTGAGGCAAGGAGAATGGCATGAACCCAAGAGGCGGAGCTTGCAGTGAGCCGAGATTGTGCCACCACACTCCAGCCTGGGTGACAGAGCAAGACTCCGTCAAAAAAAAAAAAAAAAGCCATGAGCGTGATTTATTTAAAAAAAAATAATTTAATAAAATTGGCCAGGCGCAGTGCCTTACACCTGTAATCCCAGCACTTTGGGAGGCCGAGGCAGATGGATCACGTGAGGCCAGGAGTTCGAGACCAGCCTGACCAACATGGAGAAACCCCATCTCTACTAAAAATACAAAATTCGCCGGGCGTGGTGGCGCATGCCTGTAATCCCAGCTACTTGGGAGGCTGAGGCAGAGAATTGCTTGAACCCAGGAGGCGGAGGTTGCAGTGAGCCAAGATCGTGCCATTGCACTATAGCCTGGGCAACAAGAGCGAAACTCCATCTCAAATAATAATAATAATAAAATAATGGGCAAATTTATACCTACTTGTGTTAGTTTAGGTCCTCCAAGAAGTAGATGCCAAGAATCGGTGTAGACTTGCAGGATATTGGGGGAAATGCCTGCAAAAGGTCATTGGGAGGAAGCAGGAGGATGCTGAGGGAGCTGTCAGAGATGCACACCTGACCCCTGAGAAGGAGAGAAGGAAAGAAGAAAGGTTGGATAGGTCAGGCCTTAGGGTGCCACGTAGAATTCTCAGGCCAGAGTAGTCTGTCAGAGGAGTCCTATGTTTCATAAGAATGGACCTGCATTATATCTCTGCCATGTGCCATCACTGGCCGGAAGCAGACCATGGGAAGCATGGCCTCAGAGCAAATGCAGTGATGTGTTTAGAACACAGCACCAACCAGTTGTATTCCCTACAGTAGGAGATTGGGGAGGCACATTCTCATGGTCCCACACATCTACTTCTACTCAGGGGACTGAGGAGCAGCTCCTCTGTGGTTCCCACAGACCCTTCTTCCTAAAGGTACACTTAGAAGGGCCAGGTTAGTGGAATATCACTACTGTTGATATCAGGCCTACAACTGGTACTCATACTCTCCCTTCTCCATTCTAAATTCCCCTCACTGTTGAGGTAGGGTGTGACAGAGCAGGAGCACTGTCATCTCAGACAAACACCGCCACTTTAAGTTCCAGCTCCCTTTCTAGCCTCATACATTTCAAGGAAATCACTTCTAACGACAAGCAGCCAGAAAGAGCAGACAGTAAAACACAGATAAGATAGCTCAGGCACAGAGGGAGGTGGGGGGAAAGTCTCTTGGGTAACTGCCAAACTTCACCCTTATACAATGGGCCCCAGTGAAACAGTGGGCCTTAATAAGCACATTCCTTTCCTTGCACCAAGATAGGGGAGCTAAAAGCAAACTTGGAGGGTATGCCTGCAGCTGCAGAAAGATGGGAGGGAACAGACACACAACTCTCCCTCCCAGATAAGCACAACAAAGAGACACAGAAGCAGTCCAAGCCTCTGATAAACTCTCCCACCCTGAATCCTGTAAGAGAGTGTGCCTCTGACCTAACTTGGCTAGAATGCTCCTCTCAGGTTTGTTTTCTCTGAAAAAAAAACCTGTCTTGACTGGTGAGCCACCTTTGGTGTTTCTTTCCTCTTTCTTTAATTCTTACAGGGTGTGGTGGCTCACACCTATAATCCCAATACTTAGGGAGACTGAGTCAGGAAGATCAGTTGAGGCCAGGAGTTTTAAGACCAGGCCAGCAACATAGTGAGACCCCATCTCTCCGAAAAAATAAAATAAGTTCCCTCTTTGTTATCTATAACCTTGGCAGGTCTTGGTGGCTTACCTGCCACCAAGGTGTGACCCAGCCTTCACTCCTGAAGAGTCTGGTAATCATGCCGTTGGTAATCACATCCTTCTCCAGCTGGAGTTGTGTAAGTGTCCATTTGAGAGGGCAACGGAATACCACGAGGTGCCCAACTGTGTCACTTAGATTTCACACATATTCCCTTCCTGTTCCCACTGTGTAAAAGCAGCTTTTCCTCCTTCTGCTGATCATGGTTAATTACCTCTGCCAATATGGTGACTCCTTTTCTCTCAGACTGGTTCCTAAACACAAGGAGCCTGAAATGCCTTGGTGGAAGGCATAGCTTATAGTTCGGTGGGACTCTTGACTGTATCTTTTGGCAAGAGTGCACCTTCTTTGGAGACCAGGACACCTCCAATTTTGCAGAGCTCAGAGTTGCATGGATATGAAATACAAAATCCTCCAGTGGGTCATTAGGAGTAAGGGTAAGTGGGGTTACTCCTGCTTGCACCCTTAGTTCCCAGACGCATGTATTCTTCCTCCTGGGGACCTAGCACAATATAAAGGTCTCTGTCTATATACTGCATCCTAAAGGATGGTGCCCCATCCTTTCAGAATGTTGCCACCAAGCTGGCACTTTAGCTGTGCCTTTAAATGGCTGGTCTAGCATTTTCTGAGACCATCTGCCCCTGGATGATGCTATATGTCATGTGGCCAGTAGACAATATGATCATAGGTCAACTCCACACTTCCTTCACTGGGAAGTGGGTCTCATGTCTGGGTGCTAATGCTGTGTGGGATTGTATGCTTGTGGATCAGGCATTCCGTAAGCCCCTGAATAGTGATTCTGGCTAAGGCACGAATGGTAGCAAAGACAAACCCATACCCAGAATAAGTCATTTGTCCTTCTAAGGATGAACCACTGGCCCTTTGTCTTAGTCTGTTCAGGCTGCTATAGTAAAATATCATAAAATGGGTACCTTATAAACAACAGAAATTTATTTCTTACAGTTCTGGAGGCTGGGAAGACAAAGATCAAGGCACTGGCAGATTCAATGTCTGGTGAGGACCCTCTTTTTCCATATACAGATGTCTTCTCACTGTAACCTTACACGGTGGATGCCTTCCACCATGCTGTCTGCCAAACAAGCTCCCTTGGGCCTCTTTTATAAGGACATTAATCCCATTCATTTCTACCCTCATGATCTAATCACTTCCCAAAGGCTTCATCTATTAATACCATCACCTTGGGGGTTAGGATTTCAACATTTTGAAGGGACACAAACAGTCAGACCATAGCACCCTTCCAGTATGAGAGATGCCCAATGTAGTTGACTTGTCACTAAGTGGCTGGTTGGTCTCATCAAGGAATAGTGCCACATCAAGGGCACACCATTGGTCTCTATTGCTGATAGCTTAAACATTCAGAAGCAACAGTAGCCAGACTTCCAAGGCCTGCATTGTGATTCCTTCTTGGGAGCTTAACATAACCTTCATACTGCATCTTTTCCTACCACTGACATTTCCAACACCTTAGGGTCCTCCAAATCCTACTGGCAGGACAGCTCGCACCACAGCCTAAACCTACTGCAGAACCCTTTTCTTTTCCAGGTCCCATTCAAAGCTGGCAGCCTTCCATGTTGGGACAGAGCAATGTTCCTAGGTGTAGAATGTGTTGCTTCCAGATCCCAAAGAAGTCTGCTGGCACTGTACTTCCATCTTTATGGTAGGGGATACATGAGGTGCAATTCATTTTTTACTTTGGAAAGATATGCCAACAAACTTCTAATGATCCCTAAAAATTTCACTGAAGTTGTAGGTTCCTAAATCTTTTAAGGTGTCTCCCACCCTCTAGAGCACATCAGCATGCTATCAATGAAATGGATTAGTGTGATGGTTCTGCAAGATACACAGGTGGTCCAGATCTCATCAAATTATATTATGACAGAGGGCAGGGGCATTAACATAACCCTGAGGGCAAATTGTAAATGAATATTTTTGGCCATCCCATATGAATACAAACTGTTTCTGATCCTCTTTACTGATTGGAATTGAAAAGAATGCCTTTGTCGATGAGTTCATGTCCTTTACAGGGACATGGATGAAGCTGGAAACCATCATTCTGAGCAAACTATCACAAGGACAGAAAACCAAACATGGCGTGTTCTCACTCATAGGTGGGAATTGACAATGAGAACACTTGGACCCAGGGCAGGGAACATCACACACAGGGGCCTGTCATGGGATCGGGGCGGGGGGGGGGGATGGGGGAGGGATAGCATTAGGAGAAATACCTAATGTAAATGATGAGTTAATGGGTGCAGCAAACCAACATGGTACATGTATACCTATGTAACAAACCTGCACATTGTGCACTTGTACCCTAGAACTTAAAGTATAATAATAATAAAAAAAAGAAAACAATGCCTTTGTCAGTTCACTGGCCATATACAATGTCCTTGAAGACTCATCAATCTGCTGTAGCAATTAACCCATATCTGGCACAGTAGCTATGATTGAGGCTACTGCTTCTTTAAGCCTGCAGCAGCCTTCAGTCATTCCCCAGGACCCACCCAGGGATGTGATATTGTTTTTTTGTTTGTTTGTTTGTTTGTTTCTCTGAGTCTGCTTGCTAGGGAAGATATTGTTTGTTTACTATCTTGGCTGGGAGAGGAGGGAAGGTGAGGGAACAGTTTCAAGGTTTCTACTTGGTCTTTCTCACTATTACGTCTTTTACCTCACAGGCTAAGAACCCAATATGAGGGTTACTCTAATATCCAAGTATACCAGTGCAGTCAGGAACAGGAAAAAATGACCACTGGGTGCATCCACAAACTAAGCAGGTCCACTCTGAGCCAGATTTTAGCCAGGACTTCATTTATTAATTGGTCTCTGTAGACCTCGTATTCTATTAGAACCATGAGGATGTTTTGGGCCTCTAAGTATCAATATCAACTCAGACTGTGTGTCTAGTAGTCCTCAAAATGTCTAGGTATTTTCCCTTGCTTGGTTTATAATCACCCAAGTAAACAGCCCCAAGTCCTTTTCAGGAAAAAAAAACTAGGGGATTCATCACAGTATATATTGGTCCTGGTGTTGCTACCTATTTTTCTCCCAGAGAATTACGCTCTATTACCATCTCTACAACTCCCTCAAGCTCAAGCTCCTTGGCTGTCCCTCAGACCTTGAAGGTTGTTACAATTATTATAGCCTCTATTACATTGAAGCTCATTAGTCCCATGGATATCAATGAGCCCAGCTCTGTAACCACCTCTCCTACTATCAGCCCCTGAACTGCAGAGGGGAGCCACCACTGTGGTGCTAGTGCTGCTTTCAGCAGTATTTTCCTGATGGCCTGGGTGAACTATATGTCTTCTGAGCTCTGCCATAAGACATAATCAACTGGTATGTTTTGTAGCCTGCATAATATAGCTATTCTTGCTTGCTCACTTTCCTCAGCCTCTTTATTTCTTCTACCATCTGTCAGAATAGCTAAAGCATTTCTACTTCACTCAATATTGGCCATCACTTTCTTCAAGTCTCTAAGAACCACCCTATTCTCTAGGGTTCTTGCCAGGGTGTTAAATCCTGTGTTCCAAAAAATTGTTCACAATCAAAGCATGATGTAGGCTGATAAAAAGAAAAAAAATGCTCACAAGTCATTATCCAGTCTTATATTCTAGCCTGCTTGATGAAGCACCCTCAAAATACAATCCCAGGTATATCACCTAACTTCTGCCAGTATGTGATAGCTAATTCTTTTAGTTCCTTCAGTGTGTAACATTTTGTCTCCCTTATCAGGTCTATCACTTCCTAGGCAGGTTGTGCTGGTATTTAACCCTAAGTTTTTGGCCTAACAGCCAGGAGAAGAGGTAGAGCCCCTGAGAGGGCCAGCTGTTGCCTTATGAGAGAAGGGACTCTGCAACATCTGTCAATACACAAGTGCTAGCTCTTACTAGAGAAGAGTAGACCACTTCTGCAAAGTCCTAGGGTTCAGAGGGTCTTTAGAGCCAACATCCTCAAAGCATTCATCCAGATGTCTGTATGCCACATGCCAGGGTCCCAAGTTTTTCCAACCAGGACCATGACTGTAGCATAACAGACCTGCCTTGCCTGCTTATTTAAATGTCTCTGGATTAGCCAGGCATGGTAGCACATGCCTGTAATCCCAGCTGTTTGGGAAACTGAAGTGGGAGGATTGCTTGAGTCCAGGAGTTTGAGACTACAATGTGCTATGATTGTGCCTGTGGATAGCCACTGCACTCCAGCCTGGGAAACATATTGAGAACTTGTCTCTTTAAAAAAAAAGAAAGAGAAATCTAAAAAATCAAAAATAAAATAAATTCTCTGGACCTCTTAACTGTTAATGGTCCTCTGATTCTCATTATCCCTCTGCAAAGCATCAATTCAGCTCAGTAGTAGCCAGCCAACTCCACTGTCTTTGTATGCATTGTTCCCCCCATGTCTTCCAAATGACAGAATCATTGTACCAGCAAAGGCAATCCTTTCAATCAGAGAGTTTTCCCAGGTAACCTCTAGTGAAATCTTTAGCACCTGCACCACCACTGCATGTCAGGGACTATCCATCCTCCACGTACCACCCAAGAGGGAGTAATCTCTGGTTACTAGACAATGGGTGAACTATACCTGGAACTCCATCTTATACCTGTTTTCTTGGACCATGTGTGTTGGTTAGGTCATCAAATGGGAAGATGTCAAGATGAAATTAGATACACAAGAGCTTTGGAGGGGGTGAGGGAGGGTGAATTCCTGTGAGGGAAAATAGAGGGAATCAGAGAAGGCTGGGAGAGCTATCAGAACATGACACAGATCCGAGTCCTGTGTAGGTGAGACAGAAAAAAAGAAGGTTAGTTTGGAAGAGCCTTACACTGCTGCTATGGTATGAATGTCCCTTCCAAAACCCATGTCGAATTTAATTGCCATTGTGATGGTATTAGGAGGTGGGATCTTTAAGGGGTCTGCCCTCATGAATAGACTAATTCTGTTGTCTCAGGAGTGGATTCACTGTCATAGGAGTGGATTCTTGATAAAACGATGTTTGGTCCCCACCCTTCCTCCCTCTGGCTCCTGTACTCACTTGCCCTTCCACCATGTTATAACACAGCACAAAGGCCCTTGTTTGATGCCAGTGCCATGCTCTTCTTAAACTTCCCAACCTCCAGAATCATGAGCTAAATACACTTATTTTCTTTATAAATTACCCAGTCTGTGGTATTTTGTTACAGCAGCAGAAAATAGACTTAAGACAACTGCCATGCTGTTTTAAGAAAATTTCAGCAAGGCCAATGGGAATTCCTCAAGCCAAAGTATCCTGTCAAACGAGTCCTACATCTTGTCAGAATAAGCCTGCCTTAGTACCCTGCTGCAATCACTTGCTGGCTGAGAACAGTCGATGGAAAGTGTGGCCTTAGTGCAAATGCAGTTGATTCAGAGTGCAGCAGCTAGGGTTGCCAATACTATGCTCTGCAGTAGGAGATAGGAAAGGCACATTTTTTATGGTCACCACAACACCTTGCAGGATTATTTGGAGGATTAAATAAAATAATATAATCTGTGTAAAATGTTTAACTATACTTAACACATAGCAGGCACTTAACACATGCATTCTGTTAGTTGTTGGTGTTATTATTAATGGTAGGTGGTTCCTAACTGCCTCACTGAGAAGACAATATCTTGTCTATTTAGAAGCTACCTCCTTAACGTCTTGACACCTTCATGGTCAAGTCTGATAGAAACAGATTCTTTCTATTCTGTTCAACAAGAGTTTCAACTTCTGGCATATAAGACAGGGTTTTTTCTAAGTGATTGACACTATTTCTCTTGTAAGTTTCCATACCCACTTCCAAACCCATTCGAAGATGCGACTTTGCTGTTTTACAGGTTTATAGGCACAATTTTAGATTAATCTAATTAAAGCCAATATATTATAGATCGGGATTTCTAGTTCTACATGGGGTGATTATTTGACAATACGTGAAAGTACTTTACAAAGTATACAAAAATTAGATAAATGCTGACATAATTTTTATGATAATGATGATGAAGTTGGTGTTTTAAGAAGTTGCATACAGCTACAGACTACCCAGGGACTGGTCTTATAAAGAGAAGGCAGGAAGGACAATTGGGAATTTATTGACACAAGCAGGTGCAGGGTCACAAAGATCCAGGCCACGGTGATGAAATTTGGGAGAAGAAGATGAGAAACATTTAAAAGGAGAAATCATCAGAAATTTGTAATTAATTTGCTCTGATGAATAAGAAAGGGAAACAAAACAAAAAGAAATCAAAAGTTCCCAGGTCCTAAGAAAAAAGGGTGGTTCAGCTGAGAGGGCAGAATGGACATCTGTTTCTAGAATCTGCCCCTCAATTCTTTTCTCCTCTTCTTCTACCGACAGCAACCCTCGCCTTTAGAGAACTTTCCCCGCCTTTAGAGAACTTTCCCCACTCTGCTCCATGTGGTTCTCATTCAGCTGCCAATTATAGTATTGTACTTCCTTGTCACAGGGTGAGCTTGAGACTCGGACCTAGCCAATTATAGAGTCCCATCCTTCTAGCCACAGTGGTTGTCCCAGTAATGGGCATATGACAAGTAATTTCAACAAGTGACCTTCCTTTAGCTTTTATTTACAGCTATGTGCTGCATACATGATGTCTTGGTCAGTGGTGGACGAAATATACAATAATGGTCCCATAAAATTATAATGAAGCTGAAAAATTTCTATCACCTAGTGACACTATGGCCCTTGTAAGTCACAGCGCAGCACATCACTCACATGGTGGGGGTGATGCTGGTGTAAACAAACCCACTGTGCTGCCAGTTATATAAAAGTATAGCACCTACAATTATATATAGTACATAATACTTGCTAGTGATAATAAATGACTGTGTTACTGGTTTATGTATATAAATGCTGACATACTTTTTATCTTTATTTTAGAGTGCTCTCTTTCTACTTATTTAAAAAAAAAATAGTTAACTGTAAGACAGCCTCAGCAAGGTCCTTCAGTAAGTATTCCAGAAGAAGGCATTGTTGTCACAGGAGATGACAGCTCCGGGCCTGTTATTGCCTCTGAAGGCCTTCCAGTGCGACAAGATATGAAGGTGGAAGGCAGTGATATTAATGATCCTGACTCTGTGTAGGCCTAGGCTAATGTGTGCGTGTTCATGTCTTCATTTTTAAGAAAAAAGTTTAAAAAGTTAAAATAAATAAACATGTTAAAAATAGGAAAAAGTTGGCTGGGCGCGGTGGCTCACACCTGTAATCCCAGCACTTTGGGAGGCCGAGGCAGGCAGATCACAAGGTCAGGAGATCGAGACCATCCTGACTAACATGGTAAAACCCCGTCTCACTAAAAATACAAAAAAATTAGCCGGGCATAGTGGCGGGCGCCTGTAGTCCCAGCTACTCAGGAGGCTGAGGCAGGAGAATGGCGTGAACCTGGGGGGCGGAGCTTGCAGTGAGCCGAGATCGCACCACCGCACTCCAGCCTGGGTGACAAGAGCGAGACTCCGTCTCAAAAAAAAAAAAAGAAAAGAAAAATAGGAAAAAGTTTATAGAGTAAGGATATAAGGAAAGAAAACATTTTTGTACAGCTGTACAATGTGTGTTTCAAGCTAAACGTTATTAGAAGAGTAAAGAAGTTTTCTAAAAATTGAAAAGTGTATAAAGTTAAAAAGTTACAGTAAGCTAAGGTTAATTTTTTTTGAAGAAAGAAAAACATTAAAAATGTAGTACAGCCTAAGTGTACAGTGTTTATAAAGTCTACAGTCATGTGCAGTAATTTCCTAGGCCTTCACAGTCACTCTCCACCCACTCACTGACACCCAGAGCAACTTCCAGTCCTGCAAGCTCCATTCATGGTAAGTGCCCTATACAGGTGGACCACTTTTTATCTCTTATACCATATTTTTATTGTACCTTTTATATGGTTAGATAGGTTTAGATACACAAATACCATTGTGCTACAAATGCCTGCAGTATTCAGTACACTAACATGGTATACAGGTTTAAGCCTAGGAGCAATAGGCTATGACACATAGCCTAGGTGTGTAGTGGGCTATGTCACCTAGGTTTGTGTAAGTACACTTTATGATATTTGTACAATGATAAAATTACCTAACAACACATTTCTCAGAACCTATCCCCATGTTAAGCAACACATGACTATATTTCACAGTCTGAAAAAATCCAAACTCTCAAGCATTTCAGATAAGGGGTGCTCAACTTGTATAGATAGATTAAAAGTTAAAATATGAGAAAATACATAGCATGGCAACTCAAAGCTAGACCGACTATATTAACATTAGACAAAGTAGACTTCAGAACAAGAACTACTACCAGGAGTAAAGAGCCACATTATATAATGATAAGCGGGTTGATTCCCAAATGTTGCATCACAATCCAAAGGTATATGCACATAATAACAGATGCTAAAGCATAAACTAGTATTACTAAAAGTCAAATCCACAAGTATACTGGAACATTTAAACACTCCTCTGTCTGTAGTCAATAGAACAAGTATATAGAAAATCAGTAAGGATACAGAAGACCTGAATGACACTATCAACCCATTTGACCTAATTGCCTAATTTAAAGAGCACTCCATCCAACAAAATTATTTTCAAGTGCACGTGAAATATTCACAAAAATAAACCATATTTCTAGGTGATAAATAGAGAAACGCAAATCAAAACCACAGTGAAATACCATCTCACGCCAGTTAGAGTGGTGATCTTTAAAAAGTCTGGAAACAACAGATGCTGGCGAGGATGTGGATAAATAGGAATGCTTTTACACTGTTGGTGGGAGTGTAAATTAGTTCAGCCACTGTGGAAGACAGTGTGCCGATTCCTCAAGGATCTAGAACCAGAAATGCCCGTTTGACCCAGCAATCCCATTGCTGGGTATATATCCAAAGGATTATAAATCATTCTATTATAAAGACACATGCAGATATATGTTTACTGCAGCACTATTTACAATAGCAAAGACTTGGAACCAACCCAAATGCCCATCAGTGATAGACTGGATAAAGAAAATGTGGCACATATACACCATGGAATACTATGCAGCCATAAAAAAGAATGAGATCATGTCCTTTGCAGGGACATGGATGAAGCTGGAAACCATCATCCTCAGCAAACTAACACAGGAACAGAAAACCAAACACCGCATGTTCTCACTCATAAGTGGGAGCTGAACAATGAGAACACATGGACACAAGGAGGGGAACATTAAACACCAGGGCCTCTCAGGGGGTAGGGGGAAAGGCGAGGGAGAGCATTAGGACAAATACCTAATGCATGCGGAGCTTAAAACCTAGATGACGGGTTGATAGGTGCAGCAAACCATTCATGGCACATGTATACCTATGTAACAAACCTGCACGTTCAGCACATGTATCCCAGTACTTAGAGTAAAAAAAAAGAAAGAAAGAAATCATAAGCCAGTTATGGTTAAAAATAATAATAACCACATGAAAAATAAAATTTATGTAATTATATTAAAAAAAGAATTGACTGGTGACGGGTGGATCACTTGAGGTCAGGAGTTCGAGACCAGCTTGGTCACATGGTGAAACCCCGTCTCTACTAAAAATACAAAAATTACCTGGGCATGGGGGTGCACTGCTGTAGTCCCAGCTACTTGGGAGGCTGAGGCAGGGGAATCACTTAAACCCAGGAGGCGGAGGTTGCAGTAAGCAGAGATCGTGCCACTGCACTCCCTCCAGCCTGGGTGACAGAGCGAGACTCTGTCTCAAAAAAAAAAAAAAAAAAAGAATTGAAATAATACAGAGTATGTTCTTGGACCACAATGGAATAAAATAGGAATTAATGACAGATAAATAGCTGTGAAAAACCTAAAATACTTGGAAACTAAACAAGACACTACTAAATAGCCCATGTGTCAGAGAATAAGTCTCCAGGGAAATAAGAAAATATTTTTAATTTAGTGAAATATAAATATATCAAAATTTGGGAAAGTTTATATCAATAAAGAAGAATATTATGAAATTAGATAGTGGTGATGATTGCACAACACTGTGAATGTATTAAAAACCATGAATTGTACCCTTTAAAAAGGTGAATTTTATAACGTGAATTATATTTCGATTTTAAAAAAGAAAAGGAGAAAGATCTTGGGACCAAAAGGCTAACCTTCCACCTTAAACTAAAAGCAGAAGAGCAAACAAAACCCAAAGCAAACATAAGGAGGAAAATTGAAAAGGTAGAGTTTAACAAAATTATCAGCAGAAAATCAATAGAGAAAAATCAAATAAAACAAAAGCTGATTCTTTGAAAAGACCAATAAAATTGACAAACTTCTAGCCAGACTAAGAAAAAAAGAAAAAGACACAAATTACCAATATCTGGAATGAAATAAGGAATATTCACGAATGAAATAAGGTCTGTAGGGCAGATATTAAAGGGATAATGAGGAAATATTATAAACAATTGTATGCTTATATTAGTTTTCTATTGTTCCTTAACAAATTACTGCAAACATAGTACAATACACTTAATATCTCACACTTTCTGTGGTTCAAGAGTTCATGCATAGCTTAGCTGGGTGCTATGTTTAGGGTCTCATAAGGCTGCAACTAAGGTTTTGGCTGGCCTGTATTCTCATATGGGGGTTTGACTAGTGGGTAGGCAGAATAATGGTCCCTCAAAGATGTCAATGTCCCAATCCTCAGGACTTGTGAATATGTTATAGTACAAGGGCACTATATGGCAAAGGGGTCTTTGCAGATATGATTAAGTTAAGGATCTTGAAATGTGAAGGTTATTCTGGATTATGCAGTGGGCTCTAAAATCATAAGTGTCTTTATAAGAGAAAGAGATTCAAAGAATAAGATGTAACAATAGAAGTCAGAGTGATGTGATGTGAGAAAGATTCAACCATCTATTGCTGGCTTTGAAGACAGAGGAAGGGGCCACAAGCCAAATAATACAGGTGGCCTCTAGAAGCTGGAAAAGACAAGGAATGGGTTCTTCCCAAGAGCCTCCAGAAGGAATAGAGCCCTGCTGATGCCTTGATTTTATCCCCCATAGGACTCATTTTGAACTTCAGACCCCTAGAATTGTGAGATAATAAATTTGTGTCATTTTAAGCCACTAAGTTTGTGATAATTTGTTACAGCAGCAATAGGAAGTTAATATAAATGAGGAAGAATCCACTTCAAAGCTCACTCAGATTGTTGGCAGAATCCATTTTTTTGTGTCCGTAAGACTGAAGGCTGTGGATTCTTGCTGGCTGTTGGCTGGAGGCCACCCTCAGCACCTTGAGGCTTTCTTAACCTAACAAGGAGCTTCTACAACAAAACTTAAAACCAACATCATATTTAATGTTGAAAAACTGAATGCTTTCCCCCTAAGATTGGATGTCTGCTTTCACCACTCCTATTCAACATCATGCTAGAAATCCCAGATAGTGCAGTAAAGAAAGAAAAAGAAATAAAAAGCATAGAGATTGGCAAGTAATAATTAAAATAGTCTCTATTCACAGAGAACACAATTGTCTGCATGAAAACACATTTTGTCTGCATGAAAACACAATTGTCTGCATGAAAAATAATCTACACAAAAGCTCCTAGAACTAATATGTGAGTTTAGCAAGGTCACAGGATACAAGGGCAAAACAAAAATCAAGTATACATCTATATACTAGCTATTTGGACAATTGGAAATTGAAACTAAAAACTGCACAAATGATGTGCAGGATCTATATACAGAAAACTACAAAACACCAATAAAAGAAATCATAGGAGACCTAATTAAATGGGGAGATATGCCATATTTGTGGATTTTAAGAGTCAACATTAAGATCACAGTTTTTTCTCAAACTAAAGATTTAGCGCAGTGCCAATTAAAATGCCACCAGGATTTTTTAATACAAATCAAAAAGCTAATTCTAAATTTTATATCCAAAGGCAAAGGAACTAGAATACCCAAAATGATTTCAAAAAAGAAGAACAAAGAGGACTCACACTACTGATTTTAAGACTTACTAAAAAGCTATACTAATGAAGATGACAATGTAGTATGGGCAAAAGGATAGAGACATAGATCAACACAGCAAAATAAAGAGTCCAGGAATAGACCCACACAAAAATTGCCAATTTATTTTTTAACAGCTTTATTGAAGTAGAATTGCCATACAAAGAACTACACATATTTAATATATACTCTTTGATGAATTTGGACATATGCAAATACCTGTGATCACGAACAATTGATATCCAAAAAAAGGCAGAGAGGCCACTCAATGAAGAAAGTCTTTTCAACAAAGGGTGCTAAAACAACTGGACATCCATATACAAAATCAGGAATTTCAATCTATACCCATACCTTACACAAAAATTGATTAAAAATAGATCATAAACCTAAGTGTAAATAATAAAAGTATAAACTTCATTTCTTCCTAAAAGGGCAAAATCTTTTGTGATTGTGGGTTGGGCAAAGAGTTCTTAGATGTGACACTGAGGGCACAAGCCATAAAAGACAAGATGGCTAAACTGGACTTCATCAAATTAAAAACTTTGCTCTGCAAAAGCCACTGTCAAGAGAATGAAAGGACAAACTACACATTGGAAGCAAATTTTTGTAAAACATAGTTCACTGCAGCCTCGAACTCCTGAGCTCAAACAATCCTCCACCTCAGCCTCCTGAGTAGTTAGGCATGTGCCACTAGTCCTGGCTAATTTTTCTTTTTTATCTTTTATTGTAGAGAGAGGGGTCTTGCTGTGTTGACCAGTCTGGTCTCAAACTCTTGGCCTCAAGTGATCCTCTGACCTTGGCCTCCCAAAGCACTGGGATTATAGGTGTGAGTCACCGCATCCAGCCTTATACTCAGGATTTTTAAGTGCCAATCCTAATAACAAAGAAGCCCAGGGCTTGTGTTTCTTTGGTAGGACAGGTATTAAGGGATTGTTGCTGTGAAGATACAAGCTCTGATTAGATGTCAACACCATTTTAGTATTGTTTACTGCACCAGGAGATTCCAATTTAGTCCCAGATTCTTCATCTACAGTTTGGTGACTCTATTTCAACCCTATTAAGATCCCTTTAGGCTAGGTGTGGCGGTTCACACCTGTAATCTCAGTGCTTTGAGAGGCCAAGGTGCGAAGATCAATTGAGGCCAGGAGTTTGAGATCAGCCTGGGCAACAGTGAGACCCCCATCTCTACAAAATATATATATATATACTTTTTTTTTTTTAAATAGCCAGGTATGATGTCTACTCGAGAGCCTGAGGCAAGAGGATAACTTGAGCCTGGGAGGTCAAGGCTGCAGTGAGCTGTGATTGCGCCTCTCCACTCCAGCCTGGACAACAGAGCAAGATCCTGTCTCTTAAAACAAACAAACAACGACAACAACAAAAACCCTTTGGTTGTAAGCAATGGAAACCCACAGGCTGGCTGAAGCATTCAAAGGGATAGAAGAGATGGGCACGGTGTCTCACATCTGTAATCCCAACACTTAGGGAGGCAGAGGCAGGAGGATAGCATGAGCCCAGGAGTTTGAGACCTGCCTGGGCAACATAGCAAGACTCCTTTCTCAAAAAACAAACACACACAAACACACACACACACACAAAAGGGATGGAAGGATCAGAAGAACCAAGATGTAGGAAGAGCAGGGACCCACAACAGCAGTCGGTAGGTTTTCACTTCAGGACACACTGTCACTAATGTACGTACCACAATTCTCAGGCTCTTTGCTTCTGTGTTTGGAGTTTCAAGTTCCTGAGTGCGTATAATTGCACCAACTTTGGTTGGGTGTCTACCTCTGGATCAATTAGCGGCAGCCAAGGGATGAATGCCCTAAATCTGAGAAGGCCACTGGGGCTTTGTCCTTGTGCACTGAAGCCATTCACAACAAAGGGGGAATTGTGTGCTAGGCAGTGGCCTCAAGAGATGTGTATTGCAAGCAAAAAGGTTGCACAGATTCTCTTCTACATGAGCTCACCATCAGGATATGAGGACAACACAGAGTTTGGTGGCATTCTGATTTCCCCCCTCAGTCTCTTTAATATCCCAACAGGTTTTTGTCTAAGGCCTAAGAGAAATTAGTCTCATCTTCATGTTTATACTTTTACAATTTGTTTACAGACAAAAGATCATACACACTCTCATTCAGTCCTTTATCTAAAAGATAATACTCTAAATGCTTAGGGTGGTCCTTAAGATGTTACTACTCTGCTCAAAAACTTATAAGGAAAAAAAAAAAACATATAGTGCATTGCACTCCAGCCTGGGTGACAGAGCAAAACCCTGTCTCAAAAAGCAAAAACAAAAACATATAGAGGCTCCCTATTATCTACCATATTAAAACATCTAAGAATTTAGTTACTTATCAAATAGCCTTCCCTTCCTTTCCCAACTCCTTTTTTATTAAATATTAGTTGAGCATACAATATTCTCTTTAAGTATTATTTTTTAACATAATTTTACACGACAGCACAGCTTCGCTGCTGGAGGTGAAAGATTGTTTCTTGCTATGTTGCCCAGGCTGGTCTCAAACTCCTGGGCTCAAGCAACCCTCTCACCTCGCTCTCATAAAGTGCAAGGATTACAGGCGTGAGCCACCATACCCAGCCAGAACAATATTCTCTACTTTCTAGACATTAACATGGTGGTAACCGTATTTGTCAATCTTATAAGCCCAAAAACTTATGGTCATAAATATCTGAACTCAGACCACCTCAGAATATTTTTGGCATATGTTTGCCATAGCCAAAGAATATGCAAAAAAAAAAAAAAAGAAAGTTGAAAACAGTCCCTACCTTGTAAAGACAGTTAAGAGGGGTACAGGCTAGGGCCAGGCGCAGTGGCTCATGCCTGTAATCCCAGCACTTTGGGAAGTCGAGGCAGGGAGATCATCTGAGATCAGGAGTTCAAGACCAGCCTGGCCAACATGGCGAAACCCCGTCTCTACGAAAAATACAAAAATTAGCCAGGTGTGGTGGCACATGCCTGTAATCCTAGCTATTCCGGAGGCTGAAGCAGGAGAATCGCTTGAACCTGGGAGGCGGAGGTTGCAGTGAGCCGAGATCAAGCCACTGCACTCCAGCCTGGGCAACAGAATGAGACTCTGTCTCAAAAAAAAGAGTGGTTACAGGCTGCTCTCTAGCAACGCTTTCACCTTGTCAGAGTCCCAGCTGCCCCCAGACCAACCTTATTCAATCCCACCTTGCTTTTTCTTTTGCTGTTCCTTTGACCTTGAAAATCTTATCTTGTGCATAATTCTGTGTCCTCCACTTGCATAAACTACCTCCAAAAAGTTTGCACTTTCTAACCTCTCCATTCTCTGAACAATAACATAGTAAAAGCTGTCACTCCTCAACATGAGAAAAACTGCATGTAATTAAAAAATGAAATTGATAAATTTTGATATGACTTTTAATGTTTTAATATCAACAATAATTTAAATGGTCATTATGCATTCCTTAACCCAAGTACCTCCCTTCATGAAGTAATCTGTCTCTCCCACCTTGGAACTTGCATTGTATTTCATTCCTCTATTGCGCACACTGATTTTCTCTTTTGTATTATGATTATGGTTCTCTGTCAATGCTTGTCCTCTATGAGATTATAGTTCTTTGAGGGGAAGTACTGTGTCTTACTCTTATTTGCACTCTTTCTAGTTCTCAGCACAATGCCTGGCATGCTACAGATGCACAATGTACTTTTGTGTGTGTGTGTGTGTGAGACGGAGTTTCACTCTGTCGCCCAGGCTGGAATGCAGTGGTGCGATCTTGGCTCACTGCAACCTCTGACTCCTGGATTCAAGAGATTCTCCTGCCTCAGCCTCCCGAGTAGCTGGGACCACAGGTGCGTGCCACTGCACCTGGCTAATTGTTGTGTTTTTAGTAGAGGTGGGGTTTCACTATGTTGGCCAGGCTGGTCTCGACCTCAGGTGACTCACCTGCCTCGGCCTCCCAAAGTGCTGGGATTACAGGTGTGAGCCACTGCGCCTGGCCACAATATAAATTTTTTTGAATGAAGGAAGGAATTAACTGACAGAGATTTATATGATGATGTTACAACCTCCTTTTCCATATAAGCCCATCAGACGGCCTAGAAATAAAACACTTACTAAAAACAGTTCAGAGAAGTCTATCTGTGAAACTGTCGGTATGATGTAATTCTAAAGAAAGTTAGGGGACCCCCAGACTATATGGAAGGCTCAGTCTGCTTTTTAGTGCTAGTTTCACAACAAGCAAAATAACCATAGTGTCTCTTGAGAAATAAGCACTAATTTTAGAACTAATAAGTACTAATTTTAGAACTCCATATATTAATGGTTTATAGCCTCTCCTTTCTCAGTGGCAGTACTGAGAAATAGGAGCTTGCAGTATGAAATCAGAATACCTGGATTTCAGTCTCACCTCCATCACATATTAGCCATGTGACCTTGGGCGAGTTGTTTAACCTCTCTTTGCCTCAGTTTCATCACTGGCAAAATGTCGAAACTAACAGTAGACTCCCTCAAAGGAATGGTGTGAAAATTAATGACAATATATTTAAACCATTTAGAATAGTACCTGGCACTTTGTGTTTTAAAGTGATAGAAATATACCATACTTACCTTATATCCCCTATTGGTAAATTCCATGTTGAGGGCAAAATTTCTTTTTTATATCCCACCAGGGTACCTAGCACAGTATGTAACAAATACTAGACGCTCAAAAAAATGACGTGCATTATATTTGAGGTAAATAAATTGAATGCACAAGAAAATAAAGGTATTTTTAAAATGTAAATGCAATTAATATAAATTAAAGGGCTCTCGACATATCATTTGCATATCTTCAGTTTTTCCTTATGATTAGTTGCTGGGTGTCTTACGATTTTATCTTTTTCTTGCCCTCTTCAAAGCGTGTAGTTTGGTGTAATGCACATTATAGCCCTCAGAATTGCTGGCCTTCTGACAAGCTAGCTGTTTGGATAGTGTGAGGGATGAGGTTGCTGCGGCAAAAAGTGGGTTACACGACAGCACAGCCTCGCTGCTGGAGATGAAAAACCAATAATCCCAGAAAACAGCGCATAGGGTAGGCTGGGCCAGCCGAGGACTATGTGAAGGTTCGTTGGGACCCTCCGGAGGCCAGTGGGGTACTGCAAAGGTGAGTGCCCCACTGCCAGGGTCGTGAGCCCGGAGCCCTGCGGGGGACGGCTGCCAGGACCTGCTGGATGAGTCATTCTCCCCACCCCAGGCACGTGCTGGTGGCGGCATCCACCCGGAACCCGCCTTCCCCCGCACCCCCTCCCCCCCGCGTCCCTGGCGCGGAATGCGAGCGGTGAGCGGCCCCAGCCCCCCAACGGCGCCCCCTCCGGGCCGCCTCCTCCGGGCGGGCACTGTCCTTGCCGCAGTCGGCCGCTGGCGCAGTCCCCGCGCCGCAGTGCCGGGCGCTCGTGGGGTGCGCCCACGGGCACCTGGGCCGTCTGCTCATCGGAGCCGGCCGCCGTCCTCCCGCATTCCCACGGCGCCCCACGCCCGCCCGCCGGCCCGCCCGTCGCCGGTCACCCGTCGCCCGCGGAGCCGCGAGGGCGGCTCCTGGAGGCGCAAGAGGACTGGGTGGGGCGGGGCGCGCCCACCGGCCGGCCCGGGGCACCTCGCGCGGGTGCACGCGCCGCAGCCCCGCTGGGCGGGTGGGTGTGCTCGGGGCGCGCGCGTCGCCGCCTCCTCAGCCTGCCGCTCCGCCCGCGCCGCCTGCTGCCGGCGCTCGGCCCAG